>NC_041411.2:5954337-6285519 GCF_900747795.2 Erpetoichthys calabaricus
CCACGACCCTGCCTAACTGCTGTGTCTGTGTATAGGAGAGCCACAGATCCCGCTCCAATAAATAACTGCGCTGTTGCTGTTTCACGCTGAATAAAGCTGGTGGTGCAAGACGGGGCCTCTCACAGCACATGCACGTGCGCGCACAAACACACAGTCACAATGCTATGGTAAACAGTATACGCTCATATGGATGTTGACTATATGAGTGAGGTACGCCGACTCGGACGGAGAATAGAAGACGATTGCCCGCAATCTCGCAGCGAGAGAGAGAGAAGAACCATACGCTCATTTGTGATCACATGATGCTCAGCAGACAAAGTGTATACATACTACTCGTATTGCAAGACGTTGCTCGTTTATCAAGTCAAAATTTATTCAAAATTTTAGCTCGTCTTCCAAAACATTCGTAAACCAAGTTACTCTCAAACCAAGGTTCCACTGTATTCATTACGACTCTGTGCCAGGTCAGGATGATAATTCACACCCATTGCAGCTGCCCTGAACTGAACTGAAATGTACCCTTCTGCATTTGTAGGACTAAATGCATTCCTACAACTTTAGTTCAACTCCTTTCACTTGGCGCTATTCATGTGCTTTAATCTTGATCACTGGCTGTCACCGGAACAGACAAATGCATGATGTTACAAACCCAGCAGGCAACGTCTTTGAGAGTAAAGTTAGTTTTATAGGCGTCCTCACCAGTTTTTTCTGTGCAGGAGTAAAGGTTTCTTTTTTTAGTGTAGCTGAATATAATTTAAGTATGCCCTATAAGTTTTCTGCTTTTTAAAAAATAAGATCAGTGAATTCTGGGACATAAATGGATCCTTTCAGGTTCACGTGAAGGGGTGCAGGACGATGTCAGCAATAGAGGTTTTGGAGTGTGTAGACAGCGTTGAGGCCATCTCTGCTTAAATGCGTCATCTGCCATTTGGCCCCTTCACTTGCTGCTAGCGATAGATTGTAGGCAGCAAGATGGGAAAGTGCGCTTTGGCAGCTTTTGTGAAGGAAATATTGGTATGTGCATATGCCGCTCCTGTCTCGCAAGCAGGTGAGAGGTTAGCTCGCTTGTGTACTCGATGCTGGAGAATGGGCGACTAGGTTCTCTTATCACCTGATAGCGGGACAAGATTATAAAAGCGTTGGGAGAATTTCGTGGAAGGTAAGGAGAAGCCTATGCAGTTCAGGTAGACTGGAGAATATTATGGGGTGAGCATGTTTAACTGGTCAAGATGGGCAGGAGTTCCTTTGTAGTTGTGTCCCACGGCTACTATTAATAATCTTGTATTCATTTGGCACTGCTTTATGAATAATGTGTGACAACTGATCATATTAAGCGGAATAAATTAACGCACCTGGGAATTACATTTAAATACAGAAATTTTTAAACTGTTAATTGCATTCGTTAATGACTATTAATCTGCAGTCCTAGTGTTAATATTTTGCTCTGTTTGGCAGTTATTTGTTAATAAATACAACACACGTACAGAATGACAACAACATGTATGTCTTTTCCACGTTTTCATACAAATGATGTAGCTCAATGTGCTTTACAAGATGCGGAAAGAAAAGTTTATAAAAAGCAGAAATATGAAAATAAGATAAGGCAATACTAAATAACAAAGAATAAAGTAAGGTCTGATGGCCAGGAGGACAGAAACAAACAAACACATTCCCACATCTCTGGCTCCAGTCCTAAATGCACTTCCACTGGTGACCCTGGCCTTAGTCAATCACCATTTAATTGAAATATGTCTGCTGGATCTACTTTGTCAGTGTAAGACTGAGACATTTGAAGGTCTGGATTAGATCCCCACACAGCCTCCTCTGCGTTGTATTAGACGGCTGTAATTCTCTCAGCCTGTCGGACAAGGACGTTGTCTCCTTAAGTCCTGGGATGCAGCTAATTGCTCTCTTCTGAACAGCTTCAAGTGCTTTTCCTCAGCTCCCTTGACCTTAACCTCTATTCTTCTAGCTAGCTGAAATTTGCAATACTCTTCTACATATACCAGATTTAATAAGTTCCTGGCCATTGGTCAGACTTCTGGTGTGACATCACCCCAGAGCTTTTAATTACCCTTAAAATGCCCATCTTCTTGGGCAGTCTTCTTTGTGCCTGCCTCAGAGTTGTTACACTCCCAATCCTTTTACTTTGTGATCACGATAAAAGATTCAGAACAGGCCTCCTTCATCCTTGCTTTACAAATTAAAATAGAACTGGCACCTGAAACACAGTTTGGCGTCAGCCTTTCTGTCTTAGGGTGGGTTAAGTGATGCTGGAATTTGCTTTGTAGCCTGACCTCTGTTATAATGGATGAACGGAGGATGCAAAATGCTGACTCTATGGCTGGTGCCCCCAACTTTTGTTTTTGTTGTTGTTCAGCTTACTAGTGTGTGGGTCTCATTTATGAACATCTTGTTGCTGGACTGTACCATCCTGGAAATGTCTTTGTGACTGGTGTGAAAAAGCCAGATTATTTGCCTTACTCATTTATTTATTTTCCCCTAACATTTTTAAGGAGCAACCTTCTATTTCTGGTACATCGTGGGTTCTTAACACAGAAGTGAAGTGCTGTCTAAATGTTAACGGCAGCACATGTATTTATTTCCCTGTTTCAGCCTAAACCTGCATCTACGCCTACTCCTCCACGTCCTCAAAGTCAGCAAAGTCCATCCATTGTAGTGCAGCAGCATCCCACTGTGTACAGCCAGACGGTGTGCTTTCCGCAGATGTACCCCCTTCCGGTTAGCCCAGGAGTGCAGGTAAGCCTGTCCTGTATATGATATATGTATGTGTAAGTGGAGGAGGACGAGGACGATGACGTGAGCCTCCTCACTTCTGTAACATTTTAGAGTTCTGCATTAATACTTTTTTGGGGGCGTGAGTAAATACTGCAAGCATTTCATCCTTAATAAATGACATTAATCGTTGGAAACAACTTGGCTAACAAACATTTTCATAAATTGGTTTACCTCAAAAAGTTGACCATATGATGCAGTCGTGTCATTTGCACATTGCAGATGTTGTCAGTAGTTATTAGTATCTTGTAAACACAGCACCTTTTTTTGTTGCCATTCATTCAGGGAAATGCTCAAATGGAACACTGTGGCACAATTTATAAAAGTTTGGATATTGCAGCAGGCCGTACACCAAGCAAATCCAACATCCATCTCTGTCGCAGCTAAAACACTCAAATTTAATTTCTTTCCTCCTTTCTTTCTCTCTCGCTCTCTCATCTGGAAGGTATAGTGAAATTCCAAAGCTTCTTTCTTCTGTTCCTCCATAAATATTTTAAAGTTTGTAGTTATTTTCTTGCGGAATTTGTCTGGTGCTGGTTTGCGGCACTTTTATTACAGTCTTTAAATAAAAAGCTGCGTTCACCGTTTTGAATGGCTCCATCCAACTGGTTTCCATTTACACCTGTGTGGATTCATCGTGCACTGTTTGATTTAATAAAGCACTTAAGAGAAGAATGGGACAGACTGAAAATGACACCCTTTAGGCTTCAAATCATTTGGGTGATATGCTTTGGAAAGGAAAAAAAAATCTACGATATAAGAGCCTAACATTTGAAGAGCTCAGTTCCAAAATCAGCTAAGTACAAAAGATACATTTTGGAGATAAATAGGAAAATCTGGGTCCGTAAGCAGATTTTGAAACTAAATCCCTAAAACTATAGTGCTACACTGTTGCAATTAGCAGGTTTTGAAGCTCAAACATATTTTCGGCGCATGACCAACTGCATGAAAAGTCACAATCACGTTGTTTGCTAAATTTTACCAAAAGGTGTAATTAGCAGATTTTGGAACTCGCATCTTCATTTCAGACTGACAAGCCATAAAATGAAATAAGGTCTGAGACTGGCAAGGATTGGCTTTTAATTAAGCATTTGGGTCGGAATGAAAACCTGCAGCCACTGCGGCCCTCCAGGACCGACACTGCCCACCACTGCTAGCAGCAGGTCCTAAACACTTGTTATGAGAAGAGGGATTTTTTTTTAAGATTGCGCTTTACAATTAGTCACAATAATCCACTGTCCCGTCCAAAACGTTCCTATTTTTTCTCTTTGGTTTTGGCTGTTAATCTTGCCTCATCAGTTTCTTGTGCTGTGCTGGATCTTTCTTCCCTTTCACTGAATCTTCTTCGCCTCGTCTCCCTTTCTGCTAAGTATGTTTTAATAACCTGTTGGAAATCCACTGACTCCCCATCACTCTTAGGCCTCTAGAGCTTCTCTTCTCAATTGAACACCATTAGAGCTGTCAGTAGCAAGGAATTATGGGGCATCCTGGCTTCACATTAGTAAGTGGCAGCCCTGAATGAAGGTCATTCAGGACTGGGTTTCAGGGGGCCAGTTGACTTGGCTGCCACTCTCGCTTACCGTTTTTGGCTTTACGACTGACGTAGTGATTTGTGGGGTAGTCCCCGAGAGAGTGTAATTATTTAATTTTGTAATTTATTTGTGTACAATGTTTTGTTTGCTTTTAGTTATTTTAACTGTTTCATAAACGAATGAACCCCACTGCCCAAAAAAAAATAAAGTGTAATCTTTGAAGATGTCTTTCACGTTTTGGTAAGCCTTCAGCCTCAACTGTAATGGGACGTCTGCGTTAATTTTGGTTTTCAGGTTATAAGGCCGATTTCTCACTTGTATATTTAGAGTTTGCTATAGCATGCGTGTGGTTTTTTTTAATTCTTTGTTCTTTTTTGTAGCAGACTGCCATGTACCACGTCCCAGTCGCACACATGCCAGTGAACCAGACGAAGCCCTATAGAGCAGGTAAAGGTGAGAGAATGTTGGCTGCATTTTGTTCGATTTTGTTGCATGAGATACTTTCCTGTACAGTGCTGCCTTGTGTTCCAAAGATGGCGGTTATGTTAAAATGCATGAATTTCTTCTGTAGTGAATGGTTTGCCCCACTGTGCTCTTTAGTATTTTAATGTATAAAGTTGGGTCGCCAAAGTTTCTCTGTATTGATCATTTGGAATTACTGCTTACCACTTGATTGTGATGAGATCAACTTGTATTCCCCTGAAAAACTGTGTGTCTTTTTCGTTCTTTCTCTTTTTTTTTTTTTTTTTTTTTTTTATATAAATATGTCACTTGCACTTTAGTACCCAACATGCCTCAACAACGACCTGACCAGCACCATCCCCAAGGCACAACAGCCATGATGCACCCAGTGTCGGCAGCAGGACCGCCAATTGTAACACCCAACCCTGCATACTCGGCACAGTATGTGACCTATAACCCTCAGCAGTTTGCCAGTCAGCCTCTGGTTCAGCAAGTACCTCATTATCAATCGCAGGTAACGTGTAGCCATTGTCTTCCTTTGAGCCGTTTTACTGTTTTTTTTTTTTGGTTTTTTTTGTTTGTTTTTTTTTAAACTTTTGTCTCGCCTGTTTCTGCCCTGTGCAGCCTCCACATGTCTACAGCCCAGTGTTACAGAGTGGTGCTCGTATGATGGCTCCTCCAACGCATGGCCAGCCTGGGCTGGTGTCGTCTTCTACTACACAGTATGGGGCTGCTGACCAGACACATGCAATGTATGGTAAGGGGCTGGCTGAATTAGAGCAGCAGATGACATTCAGCTATTGAGGGACAACAAGTGTCAGTACAGTAACTTGGGTTTATAAGTTGCTTCAATCGCGAGTGGAAGTTAGTACTTTTAATGTTCTTACTTTGCTCTGTTTTTTAGGTGCGTTCACGTATAATGGGTGAAGCACCTATTGTGAAAGCCCATGTCTGTCTGTCCACATGGCACCACTGGACTCCCGTGGACCAATTTTGTTGACCTTCAAAGAAATTTGTCAAGACGGTTCAGTTTTCGTTCACATATCTCAGATTGCCCTGTATGAATTTTTAAAATTCCACATTTTCCCATTGTAGTACTAGGGTGTTGTACCATGTGAGCCATTATGAATAGTGAAGAGTCAAGCAAAATGACACCTTTTATTGGCAAACTAAAAGGATAACAATATGCAAGCGTTCCGAGGCAACTCAGGCACCTTCTTCAGGGGATTACATCTCACCTGAAGAAGGAGCCTGAGTTGCCTCGAAAAAGCTTGCATATTGTAATCTTTTTAGTTCGCCAATAAAAGGTGTCATTTTGCTGGACTTTTTGCAAAATTTCCCATTGAAGAGCATTGGCGAATTTGCAAATCCCGTCCATCTTAAAATGGAGGACCGTTCTGTGGGACTTCAACTAGGAACGCGTTTGCTGTTTCAGTTTGACCTTGAGGACAGCTGCTTGATCTTGTCCATTCTGAGGATTTTCCTCTTTAAAAGTCACCCAGCAGCGCCCTGTCCTGGTTCGTTAGGTCATTTAAATAACGGAGGATTGAAGAATTCACTTCTCTGCAAGTAAATGGAAAGTGAAAGCAATTAAGTACGCATATATAAGATTATCTGTGGGTTGTTATTGTAAAGAACCTACGTCATTAACCTGCAGCTAAATGGAGTTTGGACACCTCTATAACACGGGAAAGGCGCAGCGGCCCAAACGGATATAAACACAGGACGGATTTAGCAATGGACGGTGGCGTCAGGAGTTTGTAGGGGCGCCTGATCTTTCAGTCCCAGAACACAAACGTACAATCGCAGCAAAACCCCTGATCATCTTGCCCATGTTGTACGATTTGTAGTCCCGTTATATAATAAATCGGCTCCTTTCCAAGTTCTTATTTAAATAATTTTAACAAATGTTTTAACTATTATTAATAGCTAAACTGGGAATTCATTTCAGTTGCTTTTCTCCACACATACGGCGATACTGATACAGATTTTATGTAAGTATTGGTCATTTTGTATTAACAGTCGCTAATTACTAGATACTTCTCTATTGGGTATACATTTATGTTGAAGAAAATTGAACAGCAGTTAGTTACAGACGCTCCACCACTAATACGCATCATCGTGATGTCACTTGAATTGCCGTCTGCTGTTTATGAAAGCCATCGAGCCGCTACAAGCCTCTCTGTGCTCCGTTGTAAAAGGCAGTTTAACAAGCGGCCATGTCACATACTGTAGTCTACTAACACGAGTTGCACTTTATTATCGCGATTACTTTTGAAAACGACTCATTGTTACAAATGTAATTAAAAACCAAAAATGCAATGGCTGACTCTAGGACAGGGGTGGGCAGATTCGGTCCTGGAGGGCCGTAGTGGCCGATTGCTTAATAAGTGGCACTTATTGCTCAAGTAACGCTTCTGTTTCACTTTAGTGGTCTCGCTCGTTAAGATTTTGAACTCTTATTGCTTATTTTAGTCGTAAACAGCTGTATTCTTGGTTTTTAATTGCTCCTAATTAGCAATAATATGGAAATGATAAAAGAAACCAGCATTTCTCCATTTAGTGTGTTACCGTTTACACCTCTGTGTGTATTTATCATGAACTATTGGGTTTAATAAAATACTTGGAAGGAAAGTGAAGCACTGAGAATAACTCGTCCGTTTTAGCTTTCAAATCATTTGGATGATATCCTTAGGAAAGGGAAGAAAATCGAGGATATGAGAGTGAGCTGACATGGCAGAGTTAAAGCAACTAACAAGCCATGAAATTAAATAGACAAGGATTGTTTTCTAATTATGCAACTGAGTTGGAACAAAAACCTGCAACCACTACTGCCCTCCAGGACTGACTTTGCCCACCCGTGTTCTAGGATGAAGTAAATAAGTGTGAAATGCTCCAACGTTCATATCAGTTAACTTTGTCACACCTGAATGTTACGCCATGCCAACATTGTCCGATTTTTAAATTTTTTTTTTTAACACTTTTAACACAGTCCTGCAAGTCTTTTTCTTCTCCTCTGCACATTATACATTCTGTTCTTTTAATTAGACTTTTTAAAGCTATGTACTCAGCAGTTCTTTTTTTTTTTTTCCCTGCCTAATTAATTTGAGAAGAGATGTTGCCTGATGTATTTACATTTCTTGGGTTCCCATTAATGGATTTCTCTTGCTTATCGTTGTTCTTGCATAAGAAATATACCATCTCAGGCTGCTTTAGTGTGAATTTTTTTCTTAAATGCAAAAAAATGCATTCTGGGTATAATTATAACTCAGTTTCAACATTAAATATTTATTAGGTTAGTGACTGGTTGGCAGGGTTAGTACATTGATGGGGCGAAGATTTACCAGTTACATTGATTTTGTCGATTAAGTGCAGGGGCCGTTTTAAAATGCAGCTGTGAAAATGTTGGCTAAGAGAGAGCTTTGTAAAAATAAAAAAAAAAAAGGTACTTTTTCAAAGGTTCACTGCAATAAGTCCTGTTTTCAGGATTTTTATTTTATTTTAAAACAACATGGACAAGCAAGTGTACGACTTCTTGTGTTTTTAGGTGATTGTCATGCTGTGGTTACTGTTTTAAACTGAGCATTCCCTTTTGATTTCAGTTTCGCCCGGTCCCATCCCTCAGCAGTACACCCACCCCAGTGCTGCGCTGCACCATCACCCTCAGCATCCTCAGCCATCGGCCACTCCAACGGGACAGCAGCAGCAACAGCAAACACCACACCCTGCCAGCCATCCTGCTCCAAGCCCCGTTCAGGTGAGAGGGTTTCGCAAAAATGCTTGCGAGGAATGACCTCTTTAGAGATCTATCATGAGTTGTAAACCTTTTGTTGTGATGAAATAAATGTTCAAAGTGGTCAGGATTGGTCAACAGGTAAAGCTGTGAATGTACTTTAAGTGGAGCAAAGACCCATCTCGGGGGGTCTGGTGGCGGGAGCCCAAAGTTAAGCCAATCTTGCATTATGCAGGGTAAGTTTTAGACCTCCATGAGTCTGAAAATACCATCTTTGGAATTATGTCTGTGTGTGTAAAAACACAATAACTTGAGTGCGCTTTCACTTTGGTCAACCAAATTTTGCATACAATAATAAGGTACAAAAACGTAGATTTTTTTAGAAACTTTTTCGGCCATTTCCACTAACCGGAAGTGGTACTTCACCTTTTATTCAAGCAGCTGCAGAGTCCGATTTATTCAACTTTTATAATAATTGTTCAATTGATTGGATTTTTGTTGATGGTTCTTTAATGTACATAATATATAAAAATCGTTGTCTTACGGTTTACTCCTCAAATATCCATCTCCAGTATACGAGAAAGTCGAGGGAAGACCACTCCCGATTTTTTTATTTTGTTGAAGTGTTTGGTTTGTTTTAGTTCATGTTATTGTGCAGCACTTGACACTTGTTGTCTTTCTTCTATAGAAATAAACATGAAATGAAAGTTAGCAATTGCATTAAAACTTTCCAGTACGGTTGTGCCTGCCCGATTTTTTTCTAACAGACAATTGTGTGCTAACTGACGGAGCCGGTGCCGTACGCAGAGTTAACAGGTACTTTGAGTTCAGCCGCCATCTCTGCCTCCTTTGTTTTTATCTTTTTCTTTTCTCATATGTAAAAAAATGACACCTCAGACAGACCAACGTCTCATCTGTTTGTGAGGTCCTAAACACCAGTGTTCCTTAATCCTCATGGCTGCGTTACATAATCGTTATACTTCTGGATGAGCATTCGTTGCTTGTTAGCTGTCATCCACGCCGAGCCGCTAATATGGCTAAAGACAAAATCAAACCTGTCTGGCGGGGGAGTCACGGACCTGTTTGGCTTTTATTGGGGTGAGTTTGTGGGGTATGTCGTGTTACATCAGCGGCAACTTATTCAGATTATGCAAGTCGTCTAATGTGACATGGCCTTTGTTTGCTGATATTTTTATTTCAAAGCACTAAAACTCCGATCTAGTTCTTATCGTTTATCCAACATTGGTTTATGTTAAGTTTTATTCTAAGAAGAATGTAAGAAAGAAGTTGTTAGCAAAAGTATGTAACCTCCACATTTGTTATTTTTTAGAGCCACACTTTGCAACGCTAAGAGTTTGACGTCTTCTGGGGTTAGTGTGTCCTGGCTTACCATTTGTAGCCCATTCTGATGGAGTGATTAGTTCCAGGGCCGTCACATTGGTCAGAAGATGCCTGTGCACCACAACTGTTGGCTTGTGCCAGAGATTGTCAGTCGGGCTTTGACGTGGCCATTGTAGGACAGTCACGTTTTCTTTTTTTGTCCATAGGCCTCTCAAGGTTACTTTGGTTTTGTGTTTGGGGGCCACTATCCTGCTGAAAGATGATATTTTGCCCAAGCTTTTAAGTTCTTTTAGCAGACTGAAATAATATATTTTTTCTTGAGGTATTTTCTGACATTCATAGTAGTTCATAATAATTCAACAATAAGTTAATGGACAGATATTTCTCAACTACTTTGTTTCTGTTGTTTTTAATCAAATCAGCGTCTCTATGGGTACTCGTTATGAAGTTAGTAATTTGTAAACTTAGTTAATTGCATTTACTGGTGAGCTTGGCACCTGCACTCACCGAAGACAAAAATGAACCTCATTGAACTGAGCGTTTAAGCAGATGTCAGGTCCCTGCTGATGAAGAACAACCCGGCCTAACCCCACCATACGTCACTGTAACTGTAGACGTAGTGCTGCTAGACGAGCAGGCAATGTTTTATATTTACACCACACATTGCTCTTAGAGTAAAACGGTATACTTTGGTTTCATCTAGGCGCAAAACGTTTCCCATGCTACCACTGGTTCATCTTGGTCCCTTTTGACAAACTCCACCTGGGTCTTAGTGGAGTACTGACTTTTTGTGCCACTCTTCAGGAGGTTGATTTCACAGTGTGTTACACCAAGTTCCTGATATGACTGACAGGTGAACATTTCCTCCCGTCTCAACACCTCAGCCCTGTGAGGACCACCCTTTTGGTGGTTTTATGAAGCAGTGCCTCCTGAGAATTGAACCTATTGTGACATCTAAATGCTTGCATACTGTTAAATACCCTTTTCCTAATTTGGGCTTATTATTTTATCTTTACTAGGGGGCTCTGCCCCCTGTTCGCTTCGCTCACCAACCCCCAGACATGCACTACATGCTAGCCTCTTCATGGCTCTGCCGCTTGCATATGGGGAAGCGGATGTACAAATAACTATTTTACATTACAGCGAGTACTTAACCATAGTAAGAAATAGTTAAACGTAATAAATTGAAAGAAAATTATATTTAATATTGCATTAGAGGTATTTCTCTTTTGTTTCTTTTTCCGGTTTCTTTGTGGTGGCACAACCACCACCATCTACTCAAAGCACCGTGATGTTCCAACATTGATGGATTAAAAGCCAGAAGTCTGCATGACCATCATCATCAAGTCCTTCCGTGAGAACCTTAAATACAAAGAGGACTATTTCATTTATGTTAGGTAGAATGCCCAGAGGGGACTGGGCGGTCTCATGGCTTGGAACCCCTGCAGATTTTATTTTGGAGGTTTTTTTTATGTTTTTTCTGTCCCCCCGGCCATCGGATCTTACTCTTATTCTGTGTTAACTAATGTTGTCTTATTTTACTTTCTTTCTTTGTCTTTTATTTTTCTTTTCTTCATTATGTAAAGCACTTTGAGCTACTTTTTTGTATGAAAATGTGCTATATAAATAAATGTTGTTGTTCATTGCATTATATGTTTTCGTTCTGTTTCGCTTGGAAATTAACATGCAAATTATTTTTAAACTTACTTTTACTGTAAAACTTCAGTAACAACAATATTTGGAATTAACTTTTCACCAATTCGCTTTGAATTTGGATTCTATTTGGAGTTGCATCGTGACAACGCAACGTATAACTGCCCGTGAGTGAATATCGTTTTTCTCTCTAGTAAATAAACCGACTTTTTCAAATGTTTGTCCCTGTGATTTGTTGTTATAGCAAAAGCTATTCTAATGGGAAACTGTAAACATTTTAATACGAATGGCATATCAAGATCTCCTTTGGTGTCTCATGTTACTTTACCTTTCTTGTCGCCTGTTAAAATTTTAGAAATGTTCGACCAATTTTGAACACAACTAATCTTGCCCTATTGCATAGCCTATCACTCAGACATCAATTACGCAATTACATTACGATACGTCCTTCCTTCAACAGTAATTCGGCCGGTGGAAGACCAGACGGTGTTAACGGTTGTAGATATTCTTCGTGATATTGTAAGTTGATGTTTTCATCTTCCACACCATCACCACCAACTCTTTCAGCAGAGTCTATTGATACGCATTTAACCAATTTGACGTGTGACTGATTGACAATTTTCTCATTAATTTATTTAACTTTATCATTCCTTGGCGCTAGGATTGCCTGTGTACTCATTTCTTCTGTTGATAACTCTTCAGAATGAAATTCTTCAATAAGATTTGGACATAATACGTCTTCTTTAATTGGGAACTTAAAGTGAGGAAAATGTAAAAATGTATTAGAGCTGATAGCGCAGGAACTGCGTCGGACAAAAGCATTCACACGAAGGAGAGGTGACAGGACCGTGGGGGTGGGCCGTTAACCGTAAATGGTTGAGAGGAGGGCGGGACTTGAAAACATCTCTTGGCAGTAGTCTCGTCTCAAGATTTTATAATAGAGACACATTTTATCGATGAGCATAAAAACTTTAGGAATATGGTAACTGCATATAAATCCAATATAGCAGAGTGACATATAAAACAAAAGGACCTGGCTATCTACGGGCTATTTGGTGTTCTAATTTATTTTTCCGTATATTAACAATTTTACGATGTCAAGGCTAATGTCCGATGCTGTGTGGTGTTGCATGGTGGTTCAAGCGGAGGACTCTTCTTGCATTGGGGTGCACTCTTGTCTTTTATTACTCTGTCATTTGTCTGTGGTGTGGTGTTTCCTTCCTCGGCTTGCTCTGTCATTTGCTAAGTTAATCTTTCTGGCACTAATGGGAAACTGTAAACGTTTTAATATGAAATGCATATCAAGATCTCCTGTGGTGTCAAATGTTATCTTCTGAAGATGGACTACATTACCGTTCTTGTCGGTTGTTAAAATTTTCATCTTCCGCATCATCACCACCAACTGCTTCAGCAGAGTCTATTGATACGCATTTAATCAACTTGCGTGTAACCGATCGACAGTTTTTGTGTTCGTTTGTTTGACTTAATCGTTTCCTGGTGCTAGGATTGCCCATGTACTAATTTCTTCTGCTGATAACCCTTCAGGATGAAATTCTTCAATAAGATTTGGACATAATAAGACTTTTTATTAATGTGAGGAAAATGTAAAAATTTATAAGAGCGCAGGAACTGCGTCTGACAAAAGTATTCACACCAATAACAGGTGATAGGACCGTGGGGGTGGGCCATGAACCAGAAATGGTTGAGAGGAGGGCGGGACTTGAAAACATCTCTTGGCAATAGTCTCGTCTCAAGATTTTTTTTAATTGTGAGATTTATTTGTTTTTCAGTGCTATCCTTTAGATTCACACAGTATAATCTCATAACAGTGGTGAATGCGCATTGTACGGCAGTTGTGTCCTCCACAACTTAGAGATTTCATAAGCAAAGTTATTTTACTTTATGATAATTTTTTTCGTACAGAAAACATTGTCACATTGAAAAGAGCAAAAAAAAATACTAAAATACTGTTTATGTGCATAGAAATAGAAAAATATCCCAGAAAAAAATGACTGCTGTTTAGTCAAAGAACAAATGGGTCGAGTTTCTGAATAGGCACCGTACATGGAGAATGAATTATTGGGTAAGTGTAAAACCTTGCTTGCTGTGCTTTAGGGGGCAATAAGAGGGGTCGTTGAGAGAAAACCTGCTGTATGTGGCGCTCAGGAGTGCATCTCACGTGTGAAGGCCACGTCCTCAGCAATTTTCAGTCGTAGTCTTCACTTACACAGTCTTGGCAGATCGAAGGCAGTCGCTGCACAATCCTATGAGCACCAGTCGTTTAATCTGATTCAACCGGTGACACAGTCTGACAAAATCAAACTGGTTTGATCTTACATTAAGTCATGGAGGATTAGGTTGCGTGTGTGAGTTGAGATCCAATGACCACCCACCTAGAAGTACAATGAATGTAATATAGCAAAGAGAAATACGGAACACTCGTGTGGTAGACCTCACAAACCGGAGAGAGGCTCGCTCATCCAATGTCCTACGTTTTACACACCATGAGAGACTGGGAATTAAGCAAAAAAGAAAAAATGGGGTAAGAGACTGTGGCTGAACTCATTGTACCTAAATCCTTCGTATGAGGCACCGGCAACGTTAAGCAACACCTGGCTATCCGAACAAGAGGTGAGCTCGCGATACTTTAGAAGCTTGTCACGCAGGCTTCACGTGCTCAGGTAATGAAATCAACATCCCATCCGGCTTAAGATAAAGTACTTGTGCTTAAAATCGACTTCCATGGGTCCATCTTCCTAACTTGCTTATCCTGAGCCGGCTCATGTGGTGGCTGCAGTCTGTTCCCGGCAAGCATCATTGTATTTTCAAACTGCTACCCAGGTTTCATTTGTCATGCTAACGCTTGTTTCCTCTGTGTCCTTTATTAGGCATTCATTGGATTAACGCATATTAATATTTCTTTCTTTCTTTCTTGAGACAGCATGCCCAGCATCAAGCCGCTCAAGCTATTCATTTGGGGAACCCACAGCAACAGCCCCTCTACTCGACCCTGACCCCGACCCCTCCTTCGATGACCCCAGGCCCCAACCCACAGTCTCCTCAGACTAGCTTCACCACTGCGGCCCCAGCTGTTTACATTCACCCCCAACAGGTCCAGCATGGCTACAATACCTCGCACATGGCACACGTTCCTCAGGTAAGGACTGCCTGACATGACCCAATTGGTTGGCGATGCAGATTTTGTTTTTAGCTGGAATTTCCTGCGAAATTGTGAAGACAGGTGAACAAAGACGTTAATTTTAAGAAGGGTTCCACACAGTTCAACTGTTGACATTTTGCGGCAGTTCAAGTTTGGAATTCCACACAGAATGAGGAAACTGGTCCCTAATACTTCGTAAAGGTTTTGCGTTATGTCATTTCGTTGTGCTCTCATCTCTGTGGCCCATGTTTCTAAAATGACGCTTGTCTATTTAAAGGCTCATGTACAGTCCGGAATGGTTCCACCTCATCATGCGACACCCACTCATCCGCCTATGATGCTGATGGCAACCCAGCCTCCCGGTGGACCCCAGCCTCCAATTCCTCAGAGCGCACTGCCTCCTATTCCTGTCTCCTCAACTACACACTTCTCATACATGGCACATCCTTCAGGTAAAGACCACGGGCAACAGTATGTGCCACTCTTGCTGTTGGGGCTCAATTAATATTTCTTGTTTTTATGAAATGAGCATAAAATATCTTTTTAATTTCTAACTTTTTGGTGTTGTGCCATGCTAGGTGCTTAGTGAATGTAATGGAAATGAACTCTGGCAGAACTCGAATGCTGCTGCAGTGAGCAGTTCCTTACGCCGACATGTCACAGTTGCTGTTAGCGTATCGACTCCTGCATTTTAATTTTTACTTTGTCATTTCTAGTGCACCCTTAAATACTCGTCTGATTGTCTGTTGCTTCCTCACCCCACTCTTAATATGTTCTGGAAAGAAGTGAGATGGCAGAATGTGACTTGTTTCCACTCTTTGATTCACAGTCCCCCTTCTGCCCCAAATATTTTGAGTGTAATGTTTTTAATTTCTCATTTCCATTTTTATAGCTTGATGTGCAATGTTTTTATTTTTCTTATATAGCAGAAAATTTTAAAAATGTCTCATGTTAGAGAGAGTTTAGAATCTGGAGCCTGCATGTTCTCTGAAATGATGTCCTCACTTGAAGTTACTAATCTTCTTGTTCATGATGTTAGTTAGTTACTCACTCAGTCAGGGCATTATGGGAGTTTGCTAATAATTTTGGATCAGTATGTATTTGCTCATTTGTAGTGATTTGTGATGGGGGCAAGTGCTGCATTTCCAGTTCTGAATGGAGACCATCCTCATCTTTCAATCTGTGTCCATTCTCTTTACCCCATCCCCCTGTCTCAATGCACTGTGTTTAATATGTAGCTGTAATAATTGCAGGCTACCATCAGTTATGTCAGGTCAGTAGAAGATGAGATGACCTATTAACCCTTTCCCACCTATTGATGACTTGGCCACCCCATCAGGTACAGTAATTGCTGATATTTTTACAGGGTTGTCCTCTTACAGCGGTTTCTAAGCTTAAACTGTAGGGTCTGTCTTTACAAATTCTGTGCATTGTTCTCAGATATTAAAGGACTACTCCAGCACATACTATGGTACTTTTTTTGATCTGTTACTTACCCCTTGTATGCAGTGATGCGTGAGGAAAAAATTGTTAAAACCAGGAGATAAAAAAAAAAAAAGTTCCTGACCTAGTGGGCTTTAGTGGAGACCAGTGCTTAACAAACGGCAAATATTAAAACACCCGTGAAAAGAAACCTCCATTTACATCAGGCATGTAATCTGCATCTCTGACATCTAGTGGAATGTTCACAATGTCTCACGCACTTGTATTTTATAGTGGCAGGGTCCGAGGGTGACCCCATTCTGATTCTTAATTACATGGACCTGAACACAAATCTCCTTTGTGGGTTGACACTCTGCTCTGTTTCTGCTCTACTTCTTTATTTGTGAATTTCCCCTTGGGATTAATAAAGTATCTGTCTACTGTCTTGTTAATGTGTTTATTGAATTGTAAAGTGTCCTTGAGTGTATCAAAGGCGCTACATAACTAAAACTTACTATTATTATAAAAATTATTATTATAGCCTGTCACAATCTGTAGCTCCACTTGTCCCCATTCCTTCATATTTATTTCCCCCGGTTACACCGCAGAGGACTAGAAGCAGCGGTAGCAAAGGTCTGTGCATTTATTCTAGCGTTTTAGACTACTTCGCCTTCCTGATGTGTCCAAAACACAAAACCGGTAGTGAGTGTGACAATTTAATAGCAGTACAACCTGGACCGACGGCTGCTCATCTTGCTAGTGGTCCAATATGTGTAGATAACCAGGTGTCACAGTAGGTATCCTTCAATAAGGGCGAGCCTCAAAATGGCGAGCCTCAAAAGGGCGACCTCAATTGGGCGCCGCGAATAAAGGCGCGCGTAAATAAAGGTAAGCTTCAAAAGGGCGACCTCAATCGAGCGAATGTTTTAATATTCTTGCTTTCGCCTTTTTATATATTCAATCATTGCCTTTATCTAATAAATTTTCTGTAATAATTTTGTTGCGTTTGCCTTTATTCACCGCGCCCAATTGAGGTCGCCTTTTTGAAGCTCACCTTTATTTACGCGCGCCTTTATTTGCCACGCCCAATTGAGGTCGCCCTTTTGAAGCTCGCCTTTTTGTGCGCGCCCTTATTGAATAGAACCGTCACAATAAGGGCTGACTGGCCTCTGCCCTGGCGCAGCCCCTGGATGGAACAAATGAGGGACGCTGGACACCCCTGTTAGCCTGAATTCATTTTCTTCTTCTCTTTCTTTCCTTCCCTATGTACCATCAGGTCTGTTTTAATAAACGGGCGTTTGGCTTTGCTAGTTGTTAAATAAAGTACGGAAAATGCTTTCACAAACAGTCACAGAACGCCCGCTCAAATGAGAATGTTGTCCATCCATCCATTTACCAACCCACTGAATCCGAACACAGGGTCACGGGGGACGGCTGGAGCCAATCCCCAGCCAACACAGGGTACAAGGCAGGAACCAATCCCGGGCAGGGTGCCAACCCACTGCAGGACACACCCACACACCAAGCACACACTAGGGCCAATTTAGAATGAGAATGTTGTTTTAGATTGAAAACCCGCCTCATTCGTAGTAATCGCTCCTCCATTGGCTACCACTGCACTTGTTGTGACATCAACATGACGGGAGTGTGTAGTTCGAGACGAACCGTTTAAGAAAAGTGAGTGAGAACACAATTGGGAGGAAAGTGTTTGCCCATATCTGAGGTGCTTCAACATGCAGGAGGTCAATTCAGAGGTGCAATCTCATGAAAGTCCAAGGCCTTGTCCACATTACTACAGTTTTGTTGAAAAGCGCAGACCATGACTCTGACCCTGCTGGCTAACTTGGTGGGGGGGCTCTGTTTTAACTCCCGATCCAGGAGTACTTACAATGCTCAATCTATTGCTTCTGGAAAGCTCGTCTGGTGACCCTTGTACAATCAGTATATGACTGCTTCCCTTGGCGGCTCCCCCGGAACCTGACAGGGCAGCCCCCTTGGGAATATCCAATGCAGGCGTTCAAACTGGGGCTCACCGGACAGGAACCCCGCTGCCTAATTTATGGTGGGGGGGACTCTGTCTGTAGCAGGCAGTCACCTACTGTCCTGTCCTTCCAGTCTATCCAGTGTGTACATACGCTGCTGCAACATCCTTCCGTGTTTTTGTCCTGGCACTGCTCCCTCACAGGGGCGTAGCTGCAGAAGTGCGATTCTTCGGTTCCAAAGCTTTTCTGCGTTGCCGTGTCAAGTCCTTTTTGTTTCAGTCAGGCTGTCAGAATGTTATCAAGACTTTTTGTTGTCTCTCTCTGGTGTTCACCACCATGGAGCGGAGAAGGCTGGTCGTTAGCCACCAGCGAGAGAGTGTTGTCCAGAAGCGTTTTTATTTAGCAACGTTTTAACAGGAATATGTGTTAGTGACGTTGTGAGGGTATTTAGATCATGCGACACGAGTAAACTTGAGATTTTCTTTCATGGCTGTTTTGGTGTCATTTGCTGTTGGTTCAGCCTGTTATATCAAACTGTGTTATCTCCATTTTCCATAAAAACTTGACATCAGTACAAACAACACAGCCTAAGTAACAGATTAAAAGAAGCGATCATTTTTGGGTGGAGTATGCCATTAAAGGGTGAATAAAATTTAAAAAATAATAATAATCATAATAATTTGAACATATTAATGAAACTGCAAGGTGGGTCAAATCAGTCTTTACAGGTTGTTTGTTTGCCTCTTCAGTGTCGCCCATCCCCTTAATGTTGTATTTATCTTTTCTCGTCTTCAGTGCAAACCCACCATCAACCCCAGTTATAGGAAACACTAAACGGCTGCCGAGTTCGGCTTCCTCCCACGGACTCTCAGCCTGCTTCAGCAGATCCAAAGAAACCGATGGCTACGTGATCATCCTGCCAACCCCCTCCGCTTTCTTGTAAAGTCCGTAGGAATGCTAAGAGGTCCGTCTGCGGTGGGCGGACCATCGACAGACTTAAAAGACGTTTTTCATGACGTGAAGGAAATTTCCCCGTTTAATTCTCGTTATCAAGTTGTACATATTTGCCATTCTGGACTCGACTGCTGAGAACTGGAAAGTTTCTTGTCACTTCACCCCAGCCCGGTATGTTTCTAAAACTCTTCATCTAGTGAACGAATTAACACACCTGTTAATTGCTGCTGCTCCGACTAGGACTTGGAAGACGATTCATCATTCTAACCAATCAGGAAAGGAAAATAAAAGGAAGTTTGCAAAAATCCCATTTCAAGGAAAAAAAAAAAGTCTATTTATAAATTGACTGTGGAGTTTACCTCTCATCACCAGACAGTGAATTAATTTTTAAGTTAAAGAACTTTTACTTTGTAGATAATATAAATAAAATTTAAAAAAGAAATTAAAAAATAAAAAAAGTTTTAAAAACTGATATTGTATGTTTGATGTCTGATTTTCAGCCATGTGTATTATTGTTATTGTAATCATTATGTGAAAATGTTTGCTTAATATTTGATTCACGTTGTGGTTTTAGGTGAGACCACAATTGTTAGAACTTGTAATTTTTAGCAGCTTTAAGTAGGAAAACGTGACAAGTCCTGCGAACATCGACACATCGTCCGAGAAGAGGAAGCGAGGCCTGTTAGACGTTATCCAGTGCCACGCCAGAAGTGAGCAGAGCTATGAATGAAGGTCTTTGTCGTGAACGTTGTGTTCTGGAGCCCACGCTGTCCTGCTGACGTGCAAACCAGTGAGTCACGACTGGGGTGACGTGGCACCTGCAGTAGCGAGTGAAGTGTACTGTGTTAGCCTGGCACATCTCCTGGCCTTGTCTTCATTTATGCGTCGTAAAGTAAGTTGCCTCCTTCTTTTGGCGTTTCTTTTGTAAATTGAGTTGCAATTTGTAGAAAAGAACATTTAACAAGGGGTTAAGGACGGCAGTCTCGACTAACTAACTCAAGTCTTCATATGACTTACAGGTTAAAGAAACGAAAGAGCGAGTCTGTCATGGATCAAGTGGCCCAAATCCTCTTTACAGGTCAGTACCCCAATGGCTTATTTGTCACCGATGTCATGTTAAGAAATGCATTACGTGAGCGCAGAATGGAATGGAAAACCACTTGATTCCAAAAATGTGTTCACAGGTTTTACACATGAACATTTATTATTTATTTTATTCATTCATTTCACCAATAGAACATTCTATGTTTTTTACCTGTCAAATGTTGTGCATATTTAGCTGTTTTATTTATATGAACCTTTAACTTGCATTTCTTTCACTAAAATTGCCACATAATGATGACCTGTGAAGGAAAATGTACTTTTCTGTGTAAAATTCTGTGTGAGTATATGTGTGTGTGTGTGTGTGTGTGTGTGTGTATGTATATGTATATACAAATAAATTCTGTAGTCAAGAGTTGCTTTTTCCAACTTCGTCTATTAGGTAATCTTTATCTTCTAGGGATCTTGAGATAGCTACTCATGCGTTTATTTTTTCTCGCCTCGATTACTGCAACTCGCTGTATTCTGGGATTAACAAATCCTTGATACACAGGTTACAGTTGGTACAAAATGCTGCCGCTCGCTTTGTGGTTGGGGCAAGAAAGTATGACTCTGTCTCTCCTATTTTAGCTTCTTTACACTAGCTGCCTGTCAATTTTCGAATTGATTTTAAAACCCTGCTGCTAGTTTTTAAATCTTTACATGGGCTTACTCCTGCCTATTTATCCGAACTGTGTGTTTTACATCAGCCATCTAGAGTGCTTAGATCTTCTGGTCAGCTGTCTCTGGTTGTCCCTCGTACCAAGTGTTAAACCAAGGGGGACAGGGCTTTTGCAGCTGTCGCACATCGCCTGTGGAACTCTTTACCTCATCATATAAAGGAGTCGTCTACAACTGAACTGTTTAAAACAAGATTAAAGACTTATTTCTACTCACTTGCATTCAGTGACCTTCAGTAATACTGATGGTTTCCTCTTTGTGATTATATTATATTACTTCTATTTTTTATGTATATAACATTACTTCTATTTATTATGTATTTTATTTTATGTTCATATATTTTATTTCTATTTGTTTTATGTTAATTTGTTCTATTTTTGTAAAGCACTTTGGCCACAGCATTACTATGTTTGTTTAAATGTGCTATATAAATAAATTGACATTGACATATATGGAAGAGAAGGTCTGTGATACGGTTTGCATATTTGCAGCTGGAGATCCACGAAGGGAGAAAAAACGAATCACGTATCATAAAATTAGTTTTTTATTCCTGAGCTTTCAACCCCTATCAGGGGTCTTCATCAGAGGATGATGCTTAGACTTCCAAGAATCAAAGGCAATATATAGCAACACATTCATTGGGTGCCAGAGAGTTGGCCGAGTCTTGGCTATCAGATGAAAACGCCATCAACAGACACTTGGACATAAATCCAGCATATGCCAACTTAAGAAGGACATGTACACAATAAATAAACTATACAACCCACCCCCCACCCCCCAATGATTATACTGACTTAGTCACCTCCACCCACCCCCCAATGAATGTGTTGCTATATATTGCCTTTGATTCTTGTAAGTCTAAGCATTATCCTCTGATGAAGACCCCTGATAGGGGTTGAAAGCTCAGGAATAAAAAACTATTTTATGATACGTGATTCGTTTTTTCTCCCTTCATGGATCTCCAGCTGCAAATTATATATATATATATATATATATATATATATATATATATATATATATATATATATATATATATATATATATATATATATATATATATATATAATGTGTGTGTATATATGCATGTATATATACTAGATAGTAATGGCGCACTGCACAATAACTTTGCAGTGAATCCACTTGACTTGATCATTCCTAGTTTTCATCCTCCGTCTCTGTACGTTTAGCGTTCTTTTGCTCAGAGGTTGATGCGCTTGCTGATTCCTGAGCAGCTCTTCTTTACTCCACCCTAGCGGCCCGCTTCTTCTCTTCTCTCGTCAGCATCTTTTCACGTTAAAACTGATCAAGTCAGTGTTTGTGTTGTAATTACGTAGTACGTATTCTTTAATTTTTCACTTAAACTGGCACTTAAGTCTTCAATCTGCCTCAAGAATGATTTAGGATATGGAGAGGTAGGGGAAGTGACGGCAAAGGTGGTAAGGATGAGAACGGCGCCCGTACGCATGCGCCACCCTGCTGCTGAGAGTTGATTCTACAATAGAATAAAATAAAAAGAGGAATAACCGTGGAGGTCAATCATCACCCCGAATGTGGATAGTAGACGTCACGTAGTATATATGTACCAAATTTCAGGTCAATCGGTCAAACAGTTTGCGAGCTACAGGTGATTTAAAATCCTGGATAGACAAATGAACAGCCACGGTAGCGTATTATATAAGAAAATATCTTTATGGATGTATGTATGTGTATTTATGTATGTGTAGAACAAAGGATCACTTCCAACTACACCTTAAAATGGCAAAGGTTTGACCACATGATATTTTGTTTATCACAGCCCCTTAGCGTTATGTTTATCCCAGGAAAAACAGGCCAAAAAAGATTTTTTTTCAATAAGAAGAAATGTTATGATGTGTTACAGAACCATGTAAATCCCAAAATGTCTCCATAAACACGGTGCGAGAGGTCTGTCTGGTTTCCACTGGTGTGACATGTTTTGAGACTGTCACCAGTACACAGCCTGAGGTCACAATCAGAACACTACAACAACAACATTTATTTCCATAGCAAATTCTCATATAAAAAAAGTAGCTCAAAGTGCTTTACATAATGAAGAAAAGAAAAATAAAAGACAAAGTAAGAAATAAAAAAAAAGCTGTAGAGTTTGTGGTGAACTTCCGAGTTAAGCTCACAATTTGAGCCTGAGGATTGACGAGGGAGCCATACTTGGTCCACTGAATCACAAGGTCCAGAGACAAGGGAATATTACAACTGAAAGAGCTCTGAAAATTAGTTAAGTGCAATATATTAGAACCTAATCACTTGCTCTCATAGTACAAATTGAAGAAACCGCCCATTGGGATTAATAAAGTATCCTATCTATCTATCTATCTATCTATCTATCTATCTATCTATCTATCTATCTATCTATCTATCTATCTATCTATCTATCTATCTATCTATCTATCATATAGTGCCTTTCACATCTATCTATCTATCTATCTATCTATCTATCTATCTATCTATCTATCTATCTATCATATAGTGCCTTTCACATCTATCTATCTATCTATCTATCTATCTATCTATCTATCATATAGTGCCTTTCACATCTATCTATCTATCTATCTATCTATCTATCTATCTATCTATCTATCTATCTATTGTTGGCATGGAGCTAGACAGTTTGACATCTGTGGGAGAGTGACGGGCGCTGAGCAGACTCCTATCAATTATGGAAAATCCACTGCATCCCCTAAACAGTGTCATCTCTAGACAGAGGAGCAGCTTCAGCGACATACTGCTGTCACCGTCCTGCTCCACTGACAGACTGAGGAGATCGTTCCTCCCCCAAACTATGCGATTCTTCAATTCCACCCCTTAAACGTTAACATTATATAAAGTTATTGTCTGTTTTTACCTGCATTATTATCAATCTTTAATTTAATATTGTTTTTTGTATTAGTAAGGTGCTGCCGGAGTATGTGAATTTCCCCTTGGGATTAATAAAGTATCTATCTATTATATAGTGCCTTTCATATCTATCTATCTATCTATCTATCTATCTATCTATCTATCTATCTATCTATCTATCTATCTATCTATCTATCTATCTATCTATGTTATCTTTTATACAGTATAGTGCCTTTCACCCATATCTGTGTTTTAGTGAGGCTGTGTGCTGTAGTGGTTAAGATTTTGTACTTTAAACACTAAATTTGTGGGTTCAGACCCCACTGTTGACACTGTGGAGCCCTGAACAAGTTACTTCACCTGCTGGTGCTTCAATTGGAAAACCAAAACAAATGTGACAGACTGTATGTTTTAAGTCATCTTGGATAAATGTATGTGCCAAATAAGTAATGATGTCTGTCTGTCTGTCTGTCTATCTATCTATCTATCTATCTATCTATCTATCTATCTATCTATCTATGTAGTGTCTTTCACCTACTTATTTATTATTTAGCATTTTTCTTACCTATATATGTGTATTTAAAATATTATTTTCAAGAAGTAGTGAAATGTTTTTTTCCTTAACACTTCATTGTTACTCTGCTGTGGTGTGATGATTTGTATTCAGCAGATGCTTTTACTTGAGCCATTTTACAATATTAGTATACATTACAGTTACGTACAGGGGGTCCTCGGGTTACAACGTTTCGAGTTTACAGCACTCACTCCCATAAAAACTTTAAAAAAATTGAGACGTGAGAAGGAATAAAGGTAAGAATTTATTTTTACACTCATTTTTTCTGTTATTACAGTACAGTGTACAGTACAGTATATTTATGTCCTTTTCCTTTTTCTGTGGCTTAGTTGTGTTTTTATATTTTAGGTTATGATTTTTCAAATATGTTAGAATAGGTAAGTGACTTAGGCTAGGGTTTGTTTCGACTTAAACCAAAATTTGGGTTACATCACTGTTGTAGGAACGGAACTGTGTCATAACGCGAGGACCCCCTGTACTTATACTTTTGAATAGCAGAAGCACAGACCAATTTAGCGATTTGTCCGGTGAATCAAAGTATGTGAATGAAGAAGCAGCCGTAAGGTTTAACACAACAACAACATTTATTTCTATAGCACATTTTCATACAAAAAAGTAGCTCAAAGTGCTTTACATAATGAAGAAAATAAAATAGAAATAAAAGACAAAATAAGAAATTAAAATAAGACAACATTAGTTAACATAGAATAAGAGTACGGTCCGATGGCCAGGGGGGACAGAAAAAACAAAAAAAAACTCCAGACGGCTGGAGAAAAAAATAAAATCTGTAGGGGTTCCAGGCCACGAGACCACCCAGTCCCCTCTGGGCATTCTACCTCACATAAATGAAACAGTCCTCTAGACGCATGTTTCTTTGTTCAGTTTATTTTTATTTTTTTCTGTTTCTTGCAAATGAGGGGGTAGAATTTCGGTGCCTGATTGATGTGCCCTTTCTGTTATTGTAGGCCAGCACAGCCCTTAGTGACCTGCACGTTTCCCTGACATGAACATGGGCCGCTGCCACTTTGTGAACTGTGGTTAGGGGACTAATGTCTCTCTTCACCCTTGCACTTGATCAGAATTACTTTGCCTTTTTGCCACGCAGCTACTGATGTACCTCCATAAACCTTCAGGTGACTGAGTTCACCAAGGGTGCCCCGGCAGTATGTTCATACAGTGCCATGTCATGCCTCAGTTTGACAATCCGTATCATCGTCTGCTGACCCATTCACACTTTTGTCACCTGATGGTTCAGTTTCAGCTTGATCTAAATCTGCCTTACAGCTTCTCATTTACATACCATTTTGGTTTGTTTGAAAGCTCCGCCCCAGTTATGAATATTGATGAGTTACATTAAAGTAGAAGAACATATACGTACTTTGGATGCTCGTGATTTTTTTGCAGCATGATGACATTTTATCCACTAGATGGCAGAAGAATACTCTCTTGAGGGTTATTCAGGGTTGAAACTGTAAAGCGGACCATGAAATGCCACCCTGAGTCTGATTTGGGGTTCACCAAAATTACACAAAATTCTGAGCCCGAGTCAAGCATGGGGTTAATAAAGGAATAATCTTACAGTAAAAGAAGCAACATATGGCTGCTCAGCTGTTAGTATTCCATTGTGGTCAGTGCAGCTCAGTGAAGAATGTGTTTAGTCAAAGCAACCTTAATGAACAAATGTCCCCATGCTGTGCTGTGTGTCACTCCACATTAGAGTGTTGCTGGTGTCTCATCTTGTGTGCCTACAGTGTAGGCACACCATATTTATATGAGGTTATGGATGGAGATCATGATTGCGTTTCATTGTTAACAGGTGCATCACATCAAGCCACATAATCTCAATGGACAAACATTAGCAGTAGAACGGGTCATATTGAACTGTCACCAGATGCCACCTTGGCCACAAGTCTGCTTTGTGCTACTGTAGGTCTGCCCCATCAACTCTTAAGTGCTGCTATAGTGAAGTGGAGCCACCGAGGAGTAACAGCAGCTCAGCCATCCGAGTGGCAGACCACACAAACTAGCAGGGCAGGGGTGCAGAGGGCTGCAGCACATAAAAATGGCTTCTCCTCCTTGTCATCTCTTACGCAATGTCAGCAGAAGAACTGTGTGTCAGAAGCTTTGTGAAGTGGCCTTCCATGGCCGAACTGAAGATCACTTTGTGCAATGCCAGGCATCGGCTGGAGTGGTGTAAACCAGCCATTGGACTGTGGAGCAGTAGATAAAGTTGTGTTCAAAACAATAGCAGTCAACATCACTAACCTGATCAGAAATTCTATTTCTACATGGCAAATAATTGACTAGTAGGTGTAGTAGAGTAATAGAAAACCAACAGTCATGATGTGCATGCTGCTGATTCCATGTTCAAAATAATAGCAGTATGGAGTTCAGTCAGTTACAGTACATCCAGAAAGTATTCACAGCGCATCACTTTTTCCACATTTTGTTATGTTACAGCCTTATTCCAAAATGGATTAAATTCATTTGTTTCCTCAGAATTCTACACACAACACCCCATAATGACAACGTGAAAAAAGTTTACTTGAGATTTTTGCAAATTTATTAAAAATAAAAAAACTGAGAAATCCCATGTCCATAAGTATTCACAGCCTTTGTGCAATACTTTGTCGATGCACCTTTGGCAGCAATTACAGCCTCAAGTCTTGTTGAATATGATGCCACAAGCTTGGCACACCTCTCCTTGGCCAGTTTGGCCCATTCCTCTTTGCAGCACCTCTCAAGCTCCATCAGGTTGGATGGGAAGCGTCGGTGCACAGCCATTTTAAGATCTCTCCAGAGATGTTCAAGCGGATTCAAGTCTGGGCTCTGGCTGGGCCACTCAAGGACATTCACAGAGTTGTCCTGAAGCCACTCCTTTGATATCTTGGCTGTGTGCTTAGGGTCGTTGTCCTGCTGAAAGATGAACCGTCGCCCTAGTCTGAGGTCAAGAGCACTCTGGAGCAGGTTTTCATCCAGGATGTCTCTGTACATTGCTGCAGTCATCTTTCCCTTTATCCTGACTAGTCTCCCAGTTCCCCACAGCATGATGCTGCCACCACCATGCTTCACTGTAGGGATGGTATTGGCCTGGTGATGAGTGGTGCCTGGTTTCCTCCAAACGTGAAGCCTGGCATTCACACCAAAGAGTTCAATCTTTGTCTCATCAGACCAGAGAATTTTCTTTCTCATGGTCTGAGAGTCCTTCATGTGCCTTTTGGCAAACTCCAGGCGGGCTGCCATGTGCCTTTTACTAAGGAGTGGCTTCCGTCTGGCCACTCTACCATACAGGCCTGATTGGTGGATTGCTGCAGAGATGGTTGTCCTTCTGGAAGGTTCTCCTCTCTCCACAGAGGACTTCTGGAGCTCTGACAGAGTGACCATCGAGTTCTTGGTCACCTCCCTGACTAAGGCCCTTCTCCACCGATCACTCAGTTTATATGGCCGGCCAGCTCTAGGAAGAGTCCTGGTGGTTTCAAACTTCTTCCACTTACAGATGATGGAGTCCACTGTGCTCATTGGGACCTTCAAAGCAGCAGATATGTTTCTGTAACCTTCCCCAGATTTGTGCCTTGGGACAATCCTGTCTTGGAGGTCTACAGACAATTCCTTTGACTTCATGCTTGGTTTGTGATCTGACATGAACTGTCAACTGTGGAACCTTCTATAGACAGGTGTGTGCCTTTCCAAATCATGTCCAGTCAACTGAATTTACCACAGGTGGACTCCAATGAAGCTGCAGAAACATCTCAAGGATGATCAGGGGAAACGGGAGGCACCTGAGATCAATTTTGAGCTTCATGGCAAAGGCTGTGAATACTTATTTACATGTGCTTTCTCAATTTTTTTATTTTTAATAAATTTGCAAAAATCTCAAGTAAACTTTTTTCACGTGGTCATTATGGGGTGTTGTGTGTAGAATTCTGAGGAAAAAAATGAATTTAATCCATTTTGGAATAAGGCTGTAACATAACAAATGTGGACAAAGTAATGCGCTGTGAATACTTTCTGGATGCACTGTACGGCCCTCATTTATGGAAGGAAGGCAGCAAATGTTGTCCATGCTGGTCAGAGTGCATTTCTCTGAAAATCTGATTAAAATGGGTTGTTCCAGACATTGTTCAGAAGAACCGTGTACTTTGATTAAAAAAGATGATTGGAGAAGGGAAAACATATAAAGAAGTGCAGAAAACGATAGGCCACTCAGTTAAAATGATCGCAAATGCTTTAAAATGGCAAATCAAAACCTGAAAGACGTAGAAGAAAATGGGAAAACTGCCATTGGAACGGATCGGAGAAGAGCCAAAGTAGTTAAGACTCGGCCAGTGATCAGCTCCAGAAAGATCAAAGAAGGTCTAAAGTTACCTGTGAGTACCTGTGTCACAATCAGAAAACATCTGTGTGAAGCCAAGCTATCGGCAACAAGCCCCCCGCAAAATCCCATTGTTGGGGGGGGGGGGGCTGGGGGGGGAGACAGAGGTGACAACACATTGAATGAAATGGCGCAACATTTTGTGAGAGCAAAATTGCCCCCCCCAAACACTGAAGTCAAGCCACAGTACACTGTGAGGCACGGTGGCACAGGCATGATTCTCACACTGTGGTGTCGGACCTGGATCATGGATCAGTCTGAATACCTCCAAATACTTGAAGAGCTCATGTTTCCTTAGGCCTTTGAGATGAAGGTGTCAACAAGACAACGACCCCCAAACACACCAGTCAACGAGCAACAAGTTGGACATTTTGGAGTGGCCAGCCCAATCCCCAGAACTTAATACAATAAAAAGCTCATGGTGACATCACAAATGCTGTTTCTGAGGCAAAACCAAGAAATTCACAAGAATTGTAGAATGGAGTCGAGTCGTCCTGGGCTGGAATACCTGGGGTCGACACAGACGTGCAGCTGTTCTCAGAAACAGCAAAGTTTTATTTCAGTGATTTAAAGGAAAGCAAAATCTTGAAACATTTTTTAGTTTGTACAGTGAATGTTTGATTTTGTAAAGGAGAATGCAGACACGGCTGTTTCTTTTTAATTTTCCCTTTTCTTCACGTTCTGTAAAGGACTAACGCAGATCTGATCAATTTTTCTCCATGTTATGATGTGGAACTGAATGTGCGCTGTTACCCAATGCATTTGCGTGTATGGACATAAAAAGCTGTGATAAGGATTTTGAGCTTTATTCACTGTTTTAAAGACCCGGCTATTATTCTTCACACGACTGTACGTGGAGTGAGGAGTGCGTCTTCACCCTCTGCCTTTCTGACGGATAAGTCAGAGTCTGGTGAGCTGCAGGAGATGACTTCTGGGCTGCCTAGTGCCACCTGTAAAGTGGAGGACCGATAATGGCAGTGTTTGGACTCAGTGAAGGGTACTGTTAGTGCAACAGCAGACGAGGACCCTTGTGTGTTGCAGCAGGACTTTGCCTCTGTCGTCCCTTTGTATTTATATGCGCTTTTCTCACTACTCAAAGCGCTCAGCGATTGCAGGTTAAGGGCCTTGGCTCAAGGGCCCACCAGAGCAGAGTCCCTATTGGCGTTAACCGGATTCAAACCGGCAACCTTCCGATTGCCAGTGCAGATCTCTATCCTCAGAGCCACCACTTGAAGGAGCTTGAATGGCGTGCACAGAGTCCTGACCTCACTACCCTGCTTAGCGCGTTTGGGAGAAATTGTGAGTCAAGATGGTCTTCACGTCCGACATCCTTACCTGACCTCACGAAAGCTGTTCTGGCTGAACGAGCATAATTCCCCACAGACATCTGATGATGCCAACACTTTTATCCAAGGTGACGTGCAGCACTGGAGATAGTGGAGGTTCTGTTTCCCATTTTGTTTTTTTTATAATTGGGAGCACAGGGAGGTGAAGTGATTTTCTTGTGGTCACACAGTGTCAGCTGTGGGATTTGAACCCACATCTTCACAGCTTCAAGTCCAAAGCTTTTAACCATCCTGTCACAGTGGCTTATGGGAAAAAGAGTGGGGGACCAACTCATACAGGTGTGATGGTGTGGTGTCCACAAACCTGGCCAACTGCAAATATGGCCGCTGTAAAAACGGGCAAAACAGAAATAGCAAAATTGAGAACGGACCACAATTAGAGGGCCAGGCGGCCGCCCGAGTCCTCCATCTTGGTCACACAGCAGCACACACATGGAGGTGTTTTTAAATAGAGTAATCCAGATTTATTTGTTAAGTATGTTGTGGTAAATAAAAAATAATAAGAACAGACAGGCTTTACTATGCATAGAATGGCAAGTGGAGCCCACGTTGCCTAAACAAGTGCAATGGCAACCGATGTACCTGAGGGATAAGAAGGAGGTGGAGGAGGAAACCTGCGCTCGCTGGCCCAGCGTAGGCCGTCCAGGATTCATTTACAGAACTAGCGAGAACAATGTATGGAAAATATATACATATCGTGTGAAAATCGAGACGAGACGTTATTAAATAAGGCGTAATAAAGTTATCTTAGGCACAGTATGGGGGGGGGGGGGGGGGGGTGGAGGTTATGTGCTTTTTTTAATCCGGTTACAGAAACTAATGAAAATCCCATGTCTACGTGAAGACCCCCGTTAATTCTTGGGGGAGCGAATTTCTGAAGTTAATACTCGAGTTAAATAAATGTAATATTAAAACAAAGGGTCTTAGCTAGGGTGAAACCCCCTCAAGAAGCTTTAAGACGTGTAAGTGACGTAGAAACCTCCGGAGCTTTTGCTTTCCTCTTTTAATGGCCTCTCTGGCTCATCTCCACCAGTAAGGCCGTTCGAGGCGTCCCGCACATTGGGGTGACGTATTGAACTGCACCCCACCCAACAATGGCACGTTACTTACCACGTGTGTTTTGTAGTGATGGCCGGGGAAAATTTTTGAACTCTTGCGGAACGGAGGTAAAATAAGTTGCTTGATCGTATGCTGTGCCACGGCAAACGACATTGGAAATACATTGACATGTTTCTCGTGTTGCCTCTTCCCCTCTATCATTGGTCAAGGGTCCTGTGTTCAATTCAAAGACTTAGGTTTCCCATTTAGGGTGTCCACTGATTTTTCTCAAAGTGTCTATTTTGTAACATTTCTACCGAAAATACCTGCGTTTTGCATGTTGTGAGCATACGACTGGATGAGTGACCTGTGACGGTCCTTCACGCCAGTCCATAACAAACGGGGCTACGGTGATAAGGGTGAGCTTTGGACATCGTATCTCAGAGGATCTGCCATGGACACAGCTTTTCTAACGTTGGGGTCAAGTAAGCAGGGCGCCTTCTAAGGGAACTGGAGAAATCTGAACTTCTCCTGTGTATCTTATACGTTGTCACTGTCTAAAGCAGCACAGCGGAGCGGAGGCCATCAACAGATCTGCTCTCCCATCCCTGCAGGTCAGTCACGCCAAGCAATACAGGGTCCCTCTCTGTCCCACCCCAGTAACGGACTGTTCCGCTTGCTGAAATCGCAAAATGGCTCTGGAGTCTTGTGGCCAAGGCAGAGAGCATCAGGAGGAGCTTCTACCCTCCTGTGCTAAAGGACATTTTTTGAGTGTCCCCTACACCCTGTCCTCAGTTAAGCACAGTCCTGCCTCATGCGTGTTATCGTTTTGATTGATTTATTTATATGGATTATGAACTAGGAGACATACTGGTCCAATGTCACTTTTGTTTCTGTCGTGTCACTGCGTTGATTACGGAGTTGCTCATCAGGCTGACCTGTCACTTTGGCATGTGGTGCAGTGTCCTGTAATCGCATCGTTTCTCATCAGTGAAACGTCCCTTCCGTCTTGCTTGATGCGGAGCTCTTGTAAGCTTGGGTGGGTTTCCCTTCCAGCAGATGTCTGCTGTGTCACAGTGCCAATCACTGCACTGTCACGTTACAGAGTTGTCAGTCAGTGTCAGTATGCCACGATCAGTGTGGCTGTTTGTCGCATGCTTGTGCTTGTCACTGTTTTTTTTCCCCATCAGCTGTGGCACACGTCTGTGTGGCAGTCTGAGCTCAGGGCTCGATGATGTTGGCGTGGTACCTTGTACCCATAATGGGCGTGTCGAGTCCTAAGCTCTTGACCAAGACGAAGGCCTAAGGCCCGGTGGTTGGCGAGTTTTTGTGTAACAGGATGAAGACCCTTAGCATTTTACAGACACAGATGAATGCCTTTCCGTGGCAATACGCTTGAAATCATATCATATATCAAAATATAATAAATACCAGAATGTCGTCTTTTTTCACTTTATTACGCCTTGTATATTGTTAGAGTCAACCTGAGTTTCAAATAGAGACTATTTACTCTTCGAGAAACAGCCTCTTTTGCATAATCAGAGTTGCAAACACTTCCCTGCATGTTGTCCGTGTCTAAATTGTGAACTGAATTGGATTATGCGAAACGAGTAATACGAGATGTGTTTCCACCGGACATTCTTCACATCATTAGTCACCAGTCTTCTGTTATATCATAAACTTCATCATCTCTGTCCTCCAATGAGAGAGAGAAGATTAAAATTTCATCTCTGCCATCACTACAAAATGCCTGGTGTTTTTAGTTGCACTGCGTTTCTGGGGGAACAAATGCCACTGTACTGTTGTCGGGGCACAGGTTTGCACTTCGCCTTTCGGTACGCTGCGTCTAGTTGGCCTAATGCTCTGGGACAGACGATAAATAAGAGTTTCTGAGATGGAGAGTCAACGGGAATGGGTCGGACGATTTAGAGATAACATAAGCTGTAACCTTTCACCTTAGTTATATAAGATGGAGTCAGCCTTCTTCAGATCGAATTGTGTGGTAAACATTTCATATTCTTATTTGGCTCTCGATGTTTGTGAAAAACATCATTTTTTTGGTTTTTTTGCAGACTAAGTGACAAATCAACAGCAACCTCGCGTTTGTCCAAATGGATCCTCACATTAACGCACTTAAACGTCATAAGCCGCAGCTCTGAGCGTCCCGATAGCACGTCAACGCAGCATTTAGGCACCTCGGGGGCCAGCAAATGGCATCGCTTTGCATGTTGGGTTTTCCTGCTTTACAGATGGAGAGGTCTAAATAAACAAAAAAGTGAAAAGTCGCCACGGATGAAGGACCCTCCACCTGCTGTCTCGAGTTTGGAGATCCAACATTCATAATTGTAAAGTTCTAACGAACAACAAGACATGAGTGTTGCTGCTAATGTCAGCGTCTCAGATGTCACATTTTGTAAGGCAGGAACCAGAGAGTCAAAATTTATAAAAGCGGGGCTCACCAACTGAGCCCTCTGCCTTGTCCCTCGTTTCTAGGTTAGTGTTAGAGGATTGGGACCTGATGAACGTTCTTCAAGCATCTTTACTGTTCATCACTCGCCGACATGGTTACCATCCTGGTTACAGAAAGCCCCCTCCTTCCCTCCCTTACCTCCCCCCCCACCAACCCCCCCCCCCCCCCCAGATGAAAGGCACCGTGAAGAGGATGTTAGCTTAATGGTACTCAAGTCTTAACTTTTAATGCTTGAAGCTACAGTATGGAAAGAAAGAGGGCCGTAGTTGAACAGCCGCCATGAAGGCTGAGACCTAAAGCCCTGCAGAGTTAACAGACAGGCCTACAAGCTTAATGCTGTTACTGCCCCCCACCCCGGGTGACTGCCTTAAAAATCGACAACTTCAGTTATCTATTTAACAAAAGGAAATGGAACTTTTTCAAGGCGAGCAAAGCTTTTAACACTGAGAAATAGTCATTTACTTATTCTTGAGGTGTGTGGGGGAGAGGATGCTGCCGCAGGCCCAGGTGGGACAAAACCCGGGGACCTGAGGCGCCATTCAGGTCACCCACCTAAAATACATTCATAAATGGAGTCCCCTGTCCCCCACCCCCCCCCACCCCAAACTCCCTTACCTAACACCTGGCCATGCCCTCCCACCAGCAGTCCTTCCCTGTGTGTTTTTTTTTCTTTTTCTCTCCATTTTTATGGAATGGTCATCTCTCACTCTCTCTCTCTCTCTCACACACACACACACTCACACACTCTTGCACACTTTTGCACTGTGTCAAAGAAACATGTATTGATTGTCAGTGGCTCGCTTTCGCCCCCTAGAAGACTGGTCTAGTTCATAATCGGAGTCCCTCTGCGGACGGTGGCGGGCCTGCAGGCCCAAAGAGTCACTGCGCCGAAGTGCCCCCGAGAGCTCTTGAGGAGACACCACGTGGAAGATCTGCTCGGGCTGGTGGAGGCTGTCGAGTGTAAGTGCTCGGGGGCAGCTGGTCGCGCTGTAATGGGCCAAACTGGGCTCCGAGTTCCACCTGTGCACAGAGAAGGGGATCAGGACGGTGTCACCGGAGGCACTTCCACCTGCAAAACAAAGAAGAGCGGCGGGTTATCAAGGTGGGACGTCCTTGCTTTAACAGCTTGGAAACCGAAACGTGCTAAAATGAAGAAACAAAAAAAGAAAAAGCGCACTCATGCTTACATACACAACATATACAAGTCGGACATTCGTCTCCTTTATTCACCTTCTGTACACGCCGCCCCAGCGTTTTCAACCACCGAGACTTTTTGGAAGACTCAGCAGAGCAAGAAAGCCCAGCAGTGTGGGTGGGAAAAAACTGAAAACTCCTGTCACGCTCTGATTGGTCTGTGCTTATTAAAGAGCCCGGTCCTGATTGGATCCTGGTCATTTCAACCTCTCGTTCCCTGATTGGCCAACTTTCATGGAAGTAAAGCTCATTTCAACATCGCAGACACCGAGGAGTTGCTTACCTGTATGTCTCTCGACTGTGTTTTGTGCGGTTGGAACGCTGCATGCGTGCGCAGAAAGACAAATCGTTTATCGCCCACTACAGTTTGGTGATTAATCCCGGGGCTGGCGGTTCCTCTTCTCGTTTTTCGTCGGTGCCCGACGTATCCTGGCAGCGTTACCATCCCTTCATGGATTTTTAGGTTTCCCTCTGATACACGCCTGCCCAGTGTAAGTGAACTTGTAATGTATGTCGTATGCATTTTTGGTTGGTTTCGTAAACGACGTGCAAATGGTAGTGTAGATGGAGATTATTTTTGTTCAAAAACGCCATTTTCAAATGAAAACATTGTAATACGAATGGCGCACTTAAGATGTTGGGGTCCGGCACATGATCCAAACTTGGTCCTCCTCGGCGTACCAGATGCGTTCCTCATCGTTTTCTGCAACAAGTTGCATTTGAGAGACGTTGCAGCATCCAGCAGGAAAACTCCTGTTGGACTCCCGAAAGCGAGTGCTCATTTTGTCGAGAGTTGCAAAGCCATCCTCGCTGTTTGTATCCCCTGTGTGTCATCCCCTTCCGGAATGCTCTGTGGGTGGTTTGCATCATACGTACGTTACAGAATGGCGTGATCCGATGGCTTATTTTGTGCTCGTCGTCTTTTTACCTGATCTCCAGGCTGTGTTTCCTCACTTAGGTTTTGCTCAGGTAGTTTTCTTTTTCTAAGAGGGGCACAGTTTTGGTTTGGTATTTTACGCTACTATTATGATTTTGATATTGCTTATTATCTAAACATGAAATCTTTGATCTTAGAAAACAGGAGGTTAAATTCAGATTTCAGACCTGCCTGGATTTTGCTGTCCTCTGTCTGTGACTTCTTACAGTACAAAGATCAGGAGTGACGTGGGCAGGTGAGACGAGTGTCTGAGTGAGAGACCCCAGTGGGCTAGAAAAGCCGCACTTGTGGAGCGTCTGCACGGCCTCCTAGTCTTGGAACGCCAGCGCCGTCATTCGAGTCAGCTGTGCGCTTTGGCCGCCGTGTGTGCTGTGCTCGTCGATTTGCTTTTCATGCCTTCCCACCCCTTCCGTAGAGTGTGTTTCACTTGTGCGTTTTGGGTCCCGTACAGATGTTAAATGTATTGTGCCCAGGGCTTAGTTACGGCCCCCTGCGACCAACCGCTGGGATTAAGCAGTTCTGAGAACGTTACGCAACGTGCAGTGCAGTTGTCTGTCCGAGGTATTCCCAAACTGGCCATAAGATGGCGCTGCTTGTATGTGTGTGTCTCCATGTGGCACACATCTTCAAACTGGACGGCTACACTCAAAAGACCACCGACTGCATTGAGATTTTCGGGGGTCAACCATTTAGAAATGGGTGTGAATGACCTGAACAGATGCAGAGGGGACCTCGGCACCGCTGTGAATGAGCATCCTGAACATACAAGTGCAACAGCAGCCTTGGGTAATGGGCACAAGTGTGTACGCTGGCCACTTTGTAGCCCTGTTTTAGTTGTGGGCACGGCTGCTGCAGTTTTTCCTGTAATTACAACTGGCTTGATGTGTAGCGGCTTCCTTCAGGCCGGGATGAGTCCGCAAATATGTTCCATTAAGTTGAACTTTGGACTAAAAGTGGGAATACCAAGTCGTGTTCAGGGATCTGCTTGGCCCAGCATTGAAGTGCTTGTGAAGCTCATAAACTTCAAGCGCACTATGCTGGTGGTCAAAGGAGGACAAACTGAACCCTGCGTCAAGAGGCGTCTTTGGTCGATGGAAACGGCAGCCACTTGGAGTGGCAGAGATGGACAGTGGTTAGTAATAATACGAATCTTGAAGTTTACATTTATATAGAGCTTTTCATAGTGAGTGGGGGAGCCACCACTAATGTGTAGCACCCACTTGGGCGATACGACGTCAGCCATTATTACACCGGTATGCGCCCCACACTTGAGCTCTTAGGTGGTGAAGGGGTGAGTGAGAGACGGTTAGGGGGGCAGAATCACTAGGCCACAGAGGGCACCCTACTCTTTACTAAGGATACCCAGGGATCTTTTATGACCCCAGAGTCAGGACCTCAGTTATACATTTCACCTGAAGGATGACGCCATTTTTAATTGCAATATAGAGACCCTGTCACTACTCTGGGGCATTGGGATCCCCATTCAGACCACAGGGTAAGCGCCCCCTGCTGGCCTCACCAACTCCTTGGCTAGCAGCAAACCAAGCTTTTCCTAGAGCAGGGGTGTCGAACTCCGGGCCTGGCTACAGGTTTTCATTCTCATCCTTTTCCTAATCAGTTTTCACTGCTAATTAATTCCTTTTCCCTTCATTTCAATAGCCCTGTTTTTAATGATTCAGTTCTCTGAATTGATTTGTTTCTTCATTAAATGGCAGCCGAACAGAAATGAGACGTGAAACGAGCCAACTGATGAGCAGCTAAGCTGGGATTTCAAACTCCAACCAGTCTCTTAATGAGAAACTGATTCTTGCTGTTACTTAAGCCCGTTATTTAATTCCATGCTTGTTGCTGCTCTCATTCTGCCACAGCAGACATTTCCAAATCTGTTGGTTTTTCTGTTTTTTCTGTCATATGGTGGTTTGTTTGATGTCTCATTATTGTTTGGCTACTAATTAAGGAAAAAGAGACAATTAAGGGGTCTGAGTCAAGTTAATTAAAACTAAAGCAAAAGAAGTTAATTAGCAATAAAAACGGCACACTAATGAAGAAGATGGTTAGAATGAAAACCTGCAGCCACTGCGGCCCTCAAGGACGGGAGTTCGACACCCGTGTCCTAGAGGGTCTCCCGTCCAAGTACTGGCCGAGTCTGAACACATTTAGCTTCACTGGAAGTGCAGGTGGTCTGTCTATAAAAGTGACGTGTAACCTCGCCAAACAACGTCAAGGGGCTCCACTCTGTGCCACACGTGAACAAAAGAGGACAGAGCCTGCGTTCATTTTCTTTCGTCGTTTGTGTGCTGTGAACTTGAGCCGACAAAGTTTTGTGGTACGAGTGCTGGCTGCCGCGTCACTCTGGTTCAACGTATCTAGCAAACCGCAGGATGAAAGCTAAACTGGCGCTTTATGGTATTTATACGTTACCAGATCGCACGCGGCACGCACACTTCTGATTGGCTGTGTGACCGAGCCCTGCAAAGGCACGGTGTACCAGTACGTGTGCTTCTTTCTTCTCTTACTGCTGGGATGATAATAATAATAACGCCGGTACTTTAACTTCAGTAAGATATGCATTAGGCTACTTGTCCCTTTAAAACGCAATCGGACCACGTTAACATGACCTCCCTCTACTCTCGAGATTGTGCTGCCGAGTTTAGCACTGGACGTTCAGCTCGTCAACACCAATGTAGCCAATTCTGAAATATTGGGACAGGTTAGTTCAGTCAGGAGAAGGAAATGTTGCGATCGCACAAACATTTGTGTCAGGAAATGAACCCCAGTGGACGCTTCCACCTGTGGCTGCAGCAAGCGAATGGGAAGCAGACGGCAAAATCCATAGCAGTAGCCCAGTTAGGAGTTTACGAGAAGAGTCGGGACAGTTTTAGGCCTCGGACAGAACCGAGCACTTCAGACACTATGAGGTCCATAAATGGACGCCCCCAATTCTGGAGCCCCTCACCTGTTTCTCCGGTGAACTGACGCCCCTTTAGTTCCTGCACTCGAACGTGTATTTGGCATTTATTAAACTTGTGAACTATCGAGGTCTCTCAGTTCTGCACCCGAAGCAGTTGACTTGGGGTCACGTATTAGAAAAGAATTGTATTTTATAGCAATACGTTTTATGTCTGCGTTTGCCATGTCTCGTTGATGAGACTGCACTTGTTAATACGGTAGTTATCTGCTGGGTCTGTGGGTGAGGATCTACACCAGTAATCGGAAGGCTGACCCCGTATAAAAATGGGAAATGCTAAGGAAGAAGATTAACGAGTAACACTACAAATTCTTAGAGACTCTGACTATATGGTATCATTTGTGTAAATCAGGGCTCCTCGTATTGCTAAACACGTCGATATTGCTGCTTCTTCTTTGTCGTCTTTGCACAATGTCTTGTTTGAAAGGGACAGCACAAGTCTGTCACACATGGCGTTGGCCTGATCATGAAATGGAAGTGATGACATGACTGCTGGCAGAAGTAGCGGGATGATGTCTGAAGTGTACAGGGCGCTATACGATCTGCTCAGATTGAGACAAAAGCTGCGAAACTGACAGGATGACTCTTCACAGTACGGATGGACAGAGAGCCAAAGCATACTGGGACAGCAAGTAGTGGACTGTTCTTCAATGGCCAAGTCAATCAACTGACCTCAACCCAACTGGACATGCAGGTCATTTACTGAACACTAAACCGATGGCAGAAAAGCCCAGCAAACAAAAGCGGCAGTGGAGGCCTGGCAGAGCATCACTGGGGGTGGAACTCCGCTGCTGGAGATGGCCGTGGGTTCAGAGTTCAGGCAGTCGAAGTATTAAAACGATGTTTCTATTTTATATTCTATTACTCTGCCCTGTTACTTTTCAATGGAGTGGCCGTCATTTCTGGAAGCTCAACGCTTTGCTAATCTCCGATAATGAAAGCTGAAAGTCTGCACGTGTGTCACCTCTTAACTTCAAATCCTATACAGCGAGAAAAATGACAAAAATCGCATCAGTGTCTAAAATGCTTAATAGACCTAACTGTATGCAAGACCCCCATTGTACTGACTTTTCTCTCAGCCCCCAAAAACGGGGTCGGCACTCGAACATCTTCACCCAGTCGAGTGTAGTGACAAGCTTGAAGATTTCGACATGGCAGGTTCAGGCACAAATGTGTAGCAGGAATTCACAAACTCCGTCCTTCCAGCGCAGTGACCGTTGGCCTTTTCCTGCTGTACATGCCAAGGGGTCTGCTCAATAGTCGGTGACCATCCCCCCTCAACACACACACACACACACGCACACACGGCTACACTCAGTGTCCAGGAGGCCAGCAGGGCTGCACACGGTCAGAATTATTGCTGGTACTTGGCTTGGTCAACAAGTGCCACCCCACCCACAGGGTGAAAGGCTGTGTGCGCGTGTGTGTTTTGTCAGGGGGCTCGATTAGACGTCCAGTTTAAACCGCCAGTGTGTACAAGAGGACTTACTCGGAACACAAATGCACAACAACAGAGCAAGGCGCTTCTGAGAACTTCACCGAGAGCTTCCTGCCAAGGACTTGTGCGGCTTTAGCAGTCTGAATGGAGGACGGCCCCTTGTTGCCGGCTATACACACACACACACACACACACACACACACACACACCTTCTCAAGGCTGACATGGACTTTTTTTTTTTCTCCCTCTCAGCTGCTTTTTCTTTTTATTTTTTTCAGCTCTGCGTATTCTAAGAACTGAGATGTCGTCTCTGCTGCTGCTCATCTTCAGTGTGAATGGCAGCGAGTCTGAGTGGCAACCGGAGTCGGGCGTCTGTGGCCTGGTGGCAAGTAGAGAGGCTTGAATTGAAAAACCACTGCCATTTGAATGAGAGAGGCCTGAGTCCACGTCAAACCAGCCGCTTTACTGACCAGTCCAGACCACTGGTACAGAGCTTTAGGCAGAGGGTCCGTCAAGCCTGCCTTAGTTTTTAAATGCAGAGGGTCGATCAAGCCTGCCTTCAATGTTAAATGCAGAAGGTCCGTCAGGCCTGCCTTCAATTGTAAATGCAGGGGGGGCTGTTGAGCCTGCCTTCGATTTTATATGCAGGGGGTCCGTCAAGCCTGCCTTGAATTTTAAATGCTGGGGGGCTGTCGAGTGATAACACCTGCAAAGGATAAATCCTGCAAAGGATAGTGAAGACAGCAGAGAACATTATTGGGGTGCCTCTCCCTTCACTACAGGACATATTTTACAAACGCAGTGTCAGCATTGTGCAGGACCCCTTACACCCCTCACGTGGACTTTTCACACTTATGCCATCCAAGTGAAGATACTGCAGCATCACAGCCAGATCTGCCAGGCTGCAGGAGAGTTTTTACCCCCAAACTGTTAGACTCCTTAACACCAGGCTGCCCCCTGGGACCTTCCACACGGCCTCAACCACCTCGAAAAACAGAACTTTTATACATGCGAGCCACTGTCCTGTAAAGACGAGTGTGCAGGTAGAAAAGAACTGAAAATCTCACAATGACCTTTAAGGATTCTGACATTCTTGATATCCTTCTGCTGTGAAACATTCTGACCTGTCATTGTTTACACGTCTTAAACATCTTAATTTATTATGTATTATATTACATATCTATTGATTATATTTATGTAGATTGCATCAATGTTCATATTGCTAACTACACGTCAATATTGCTGCTGCTATTTTGTCTTGTCTTGTTTCTGTTTTCATTTTAAATCTATTTTCAATTTATTATTTGCATGTCATGTTGTTACACTGTGGGCCCTGAGCTTCGCAATTTCGTCTGTCTGTATACTTGTATGTGGTTGAGATGACAATAAAGTTCGCTTTGAGTCGGCCTTCGGTTTTAAATGCAGGGGGTCCGTCGAGTCTGCCTTTGTTTTTAAATGTAGTTTTTTTTATTGATGAGTTGAGCTGCCCAGCTAAGACGGAGTGGAACTGAAATAATCAAAGTAGACCTCAGTATTCACACTGGCGTTGCACCATCTGTTGGAATGCATTTTGTAATAAAATATATTACATTTGTCCCACCAACAGATGGCACTTGAGACATTTGTGGTAATAAAGTGTTGCTTTAAGTCGTGAACTTCCCCTAATTCAACTGTTATACTGTAAACTTTTTATTTGTATGCTGCATCTTGTATGCAGCAGCACCCAAACACGTGTCTGGAGCTCTGTAGCCTTCTCTCTCTGTTTCATTTTCCTTTGAAATCCTGAAGTACAGTGCTGACTGGTTGTGTTTGTTGTCTCCAGTACAGACATGCAGCAGTAGGTTGTCACGCACTGTAGTTGTATAATCTGCTGTCACTTCAGTGTGTGTGTCATGGACGTTGAGCGGCGCCTACCTGTGTGCTCATCGCCCTCCAGCTCTGACACCGTCCGGTATGCTGAACTCTCACGGCGAATGCGACAGGTAACGAGGGGCTTCATGGGATTTAAAGTCTGACCCGCTGGCCTGCTTTAACTCTGTCGCCATGTCTTTCTGCAGGTCCCCAGACGACTTGTGAATGTGGGATCCTGAACAAGTAAGTCCGTTCACTCTGGTTAGGGTTTCATGTGCCCCCGAGCCCCATTTCAGTACTCCAAATATCCAGCCAATGCTTAGATTCAAACATGGAGGCTGATGTCTTGTCTTGTGTTGTCTGTAAATGCACACTAAGACCACCGTCTCCTTGTGTAGGCCCCACCGCTTTATTCCTGTCCACCTCGTGCCGTGCCGTTCAAAGCTTTGGCCCCATCTGTGGACTGTCACCAGTCTAAAGAGATGCCACATGGCATCGGGGCTGTCACGGTGCCCATTTTCACTTTTGCCACACAGTTCCAGGTTTCTGCTAAGTATCTCTTTGCTGACTCCACTGCCCACCCGCCCCCCCACCCCACAACCCCCCTGATTTGAGACCAAGTTTTTCCAAAGGTGTCATTGCTTGTCTTGAGTTGTAGTTCACCTTTGTGTTGCATCATCCATGCTGCAGATCAGTGAGGGTAAACCCGCCATTGCTACCTCCTCACCCACACCAAGGTCTTCCTCTTCTTTATTCACAAGGCTTGTGTTGGTCCACCGGCCTACAGAGCCTCTCTTGGAGTCTGGCGAGGACCACTGACTTGTGCCGCGTGTTGAATGTTTGAAAGAGTCCACGTCTGGTTTTATATTTAAACCTTCAGATCTAGGCAGGCCAGCTAGTCGAGCTTCTAACTGTCCGAGTGGTCTGTCCTGTGCCCCCGACTCTCCAGTTTGCACCTCGTTGCTGCTTCTCCTCTCAAGATGTCGCATCTCTTGGCACTGCTTACCATGCTCGAGTCCTTTAGCTCTGCAGGGACCACGCCAACTGCGCCCCATGCTCCACAAAATGAGACTTGACTGCATTCTGGTCTGCCTTGCTCTTGTAGGTGGGGGTCTTCACTTAAAGAGAATTTGGAGCCCTTGTTTAAGTTTTTATGTGATGCCGCCGTCGTATTGCTGAGGCTCCTGTTGACTGATCTGCAGAGTCATCAATCGCCTCCTTGACTTGGCACCGCAAGAGGGACGTCGCCCTTCTCGATGGAGTCGGGCTGCAGCTTTCAAGTCCTGGGGCAGACTACGCCTGATGTCGGCTGTGAAGAAAGTCAAGACAGACGGGGGCTCTCATCTGTGCTCACCACCATCTCCACCTGGAAGTCGGGGCCCAGTCGTCTTCACTGAACTCCGATCCCGTGTGGTACCAGCGTTGGCGCAGCTCGATTTTGGTGTGGGGTTGACGGTGGCCGTGTCTCTACTCAGGACTTCAGTCAGTGTTGCCTGGTACTTGAGCTGCTGTGGTCTTCAAGAAGATTCTGCCGAAATGTGGACGCCAACCAGATCTTGCTCTGTGCATGGGCTGATCTTACGTCTCTGCTAAAAGTTGGTTTATCCCCTCGAGGAAGAGCATGTCTCTCTCTGGCTTGAGTGGGTATTGAGCCTGCCAGTGAGATAAAACCAACTTTGCCCCCTGGACTTAAACTTCACTTCATCCTAGTTCAAGATGGTGTCTACGCAGCCCGAGTCTTGCCTTGCTGCCTGTGGTGGGAATTGATCACACGACCTTCTGAACACTGGGCCCCTGTCTCTACCTCTTGAGCCACTGGGATGCCTTTGCTCCTTCACTGGCTGTGGGACTTTTATCCACTAAAAGAGCCTCCTGGATAGCAGAAGAAAGATGACTACTGCCACGCTATCTCTGGCCCAACTCCTATCTCGAGTGGGATTTGAACTGGGGGCTATGGGATCACTGACTACCGGTCATAGCCCTCTGCGCCACCGCTGAGGCCCTGCTAGTAGAGGTCCTGATGATACTTTTATCTGCTAAAGAAGCCTCCTCCCCAGCAGAAGAAAGGTGATGGCCACCCCTCCATCTCTGGCCCAACTCCTACCTCAAGTGGGATTTGAACTAAGGACTACGGGAGCACCGACCACCGGTCTTAGCCCTCTGCGCCACCGCTGAGGCCCTTCTAGTAGAGGTCCTGATGATACTTTTATCTGCTAAAGAAGCCTCCTCCCCAGCAGAAGAAAGGTGATGGCCACCCCTCCATCTCTGGCCCAACTCCTACCTCAAGTGGGATTTGAACTGAGGACTACGGGAGCACTGACCACCGGTCTTAGCCCTCTGCGCCACCGCTGAGGCCCTTCTAGTAGAGATCCTGATGATACTTTTATCTGCTAAAGAAGCCTCCTCCCCAGCAGAAGAAAGGTGATGGCCACCCCTCCATCTCTGGCCCAACTCCTACCTCAAGTGGGATTTGAACTGAGGACTACGGGAGCACTGACCACCGGTCTTAGCCCTCTGCGCCACCGCTGAGGCCCTTCTAGTAGAGATCCTGATGATACTTTTATCTGCTAAAGAAGCCTCCTCCCCAGCAGAAGAAAGGTGATGGCCACCCCTCCATCTCTGGCCCAACTCCTACCTCAAGTGGGATTTGAACTGAGGACTACGGGAGCACTGACCACCGGTCTTAGCCCTCTGCGCCACCACTGAGGCCCTTCTAGTAGAGATCCTGATGATACTTTTATCTGCTAAAGAAGCCTCCTCCCCAGCAGAAGAAAGGTGATGGCCACCCCTCCATCTCTGGCCCAACTCCTACCTCAAGTGGGATTTGAACTGAGGACTACAGGAGCACTGACTACCGGTCTTAGCTCTCTGTGCCACTGCTGAGGCCCTTCTAGTAGAGGGCCTGATGATACTTTTATCTGCTAAAGGAGCCAGCACCCCAGCATAAGGATCACCTCTTTCCTACTGGCCCTTGAGGGATTTGAACTCGGCACCTTGGGTTTATGGAAGCCCCGTCTTATCCCAGTGGACCACCCATCTTCATCTGCCACTGGTGCTCAGGGGGATTTGAGCGCAGTGCCTTGGGGTTGTGGAGGCTGTTGCTTAGCCCAGTGTGCCACTGGAGGGGTCCCCACTACTAAGCTTGCTGCCTAAACTTTTATTTTCTCAGAGAGCCGCCTCCCCAGCATAATGACTGTTGCCCCCTGTCTCTGTGCACCTTCCTACCCCAGGTGGGATTTGAGCTGAGGGGTACGAGATCACCAACCACCTGTCTTAGCCCTCTGAGCTACCAGTAAGCCCCTTTGAGCAGAGGAGCTGATGAGGCTTTTATCTGTTAGAGGAGCCTGTGCCCCAGTATAAGGACCACCTGCCTTATCCCCTTGAGCCATCAAGGAGACCCTTTTACTGGACAGGCTGAGCAGACATGGACACACACAGAGCATAAGGGAAGCCCATACTTGCTCCCTGTGGGCTCCTTCCTTTCTCCTTTGGTGGGATTTGAGCTGAGGGGTTTTGGTTTGGTAACCACCTTCCTTATCCCCTTGAGCCACCAGAGAGACCCTAATAGTGCAGCAGTTGATCAGACTCTTCTGATCTGCTAAGAGAGCCTCTTCCATAGCATAAGGACCCCCAGCACACACTGACTGTGCACCTCTAACTCTCTCCGGTCATTTATTCCAGGAGTGGGATTTGAACTCAAGACTTCCAAAAGACAGACCACCTGCCTTATCCTGTGGAGCCAACAGCGAGCCCCTAAAAGTCCAGCAGATCAGACTCTTATCTCCTCCGAGAGCTTCTCCGCCACATAAGGAGGACTAGCATACTCTTACTAGGCAGTTCGTCTAACCCCAGTGGTTGGACTTGATCTCAAGACCTTGGAATCACAGCCCACCTGCCTCAGTGCTTTGAGTCACCAAAGAGCCCCCCTTTTTGTAGTGGCTGATCTGCAATGATGGCCTCTCATACTGCATAATGATCACCAGTTCTCCCCATACCCCCCAATACTCAATACCCTCATCATCATCATCATCACCCAACCGCCTGCCACAGGCTTTGAACTCCAGTCCTCCCACTGACAGGTCACCCCAGTTAGGCAGGGGAGCCAACAGAGACCTCCTGCCACCATGGTGGCCAATCAGACACACTGTATGACTAGCAAGGGTCCTCTCCAACAGCACAAAACGTTCTTCCTCTGGGGGGCTGTAGTGCCACTCGAACGTGAGACTTGGAGAATATGGGATTCCCCCGCCCCAACTCCTTGAATGCAGTGGCTAACCACACTTATCTTCTATAAGGGGACCCCTAACTGTAAATAGCATAAAGATCATATGAGCTGTCGCCCTGCTACCCTCATCCACAATAGCAGGACTTGAACTTGGGACCCCGAGAGGATGGCACTTGCTTTTGAGCTTGTGGAGACACCAGAGACCACCTTTAGCATTGCTGACCAATCATCAGACTTAAACACGCAAAGTGGTCTCTTAAATGGCATAAGGCTGGGACCCCTTACTGAGAGAAGAGTTCCTCTGAAGCTCAAGTGGGATATGAACTCGGGACCATCCTCCTTTGTGCATAGTGCCACTCGAGAGCCCCTCAAGCTGCAGTGGCCATTCAGACTTTTATCTGCTGGGAGGGGACCTCACTACGTTGGGTGCTGTCTGTCCAACCCAACCTCATGGGCAGGGGCAGCAGGACTTCTTCACTCCCCCCATGAGAACATTAGGCTTCTAAGTGTTGGGGTGACTACTGCCCAGCATAAGGACCCAAAGCTAGCAGAGTGTCGTGACCTTAGGACCCTGAGCTCACAGGACACACTTAGCCATGAGAGTACAAGAAGACTCCTCACTCAGGTCTCTGCCCACTAAGGAGGTCTCTACCACCACTTCCCACTCTCCCTTGCAGTACACCCCCTCGTCCACAACCACAGGGGTCCTTGAGATGACAGCACACCCTTGGCCAGTGGAGGCGCAGAAGCAATCAATCACACCTTCTGTCTGATGTGTGACATACACAAGGTAGGGGAGACCCTTCAACTGCATTGAGCCTCTCCTGTCTCTTGGGGTTATGGAACACCCACCATAGAACTCCATCAAGGGGCTTCTAATACAATAGTGGACAGACCGGCCCCTGCTGGGAGCAAATCACGGCCACCCCACCATTTGTCTCTGGGATGATGGAGACTTTCCTCAGCATGAAGCTCGCCAAGCACAGCCCCCCCGCACCCCCCGTGGATAGTGAAAGCTGAACTCAGTCCCTTAGGACAACCAAGCACCCTCCAGAGCCCATGGAGACAAAGCGTGAAGTGAGACTCACAAGACCCTAGCCCGTGAAGGTGGGACGTAAGGCAACTTTCTTCTCTCCTCTCAATGAAAACAAGTTGGTTTGACTGCACCGCTGGCAGCAGAAGGACCATGGCAGGGTACAGACCACCCCCCTTCACCCAATGAGAACTACAAGCCCGCTTGGGGGTCACAGTTCCATGGCTTAGTGTTGCTCATCATCTCTGCACGCAGGAGGTACAGGGGACAGTTGTCAGGCAGCTGACATCCTCAAACCCGAGTGGCCAGCCCCACTGCTATGACAAGGGGCCTGAATTCTCTCAGTAATCCCAAACCTTCCCATCTCCTCAGGAAGTAGAAATTACAGGAGGACAAAACATCTCCTCCAGTCTGGGGAATGGAGACCCCCCCCACCACCACTCCCTTCACGCCCTGGGATAAGAAGGCAATTCTTTAGGGCAAAGGCTCCAACTCCAAGGTGCTGTCTCTACTCAGAAAGATGAGCAGATTGTTAAGGGGGTCCCCTAAGCAGACATTCTTGGACAGGGTGGTCGGCTCGCCTCACCTCTCCCTGGAATGGTAAAAAGTCTTGAGACAGAACCGCGGCCCTCCCACAGATGCAGCTGCCTACCCGAGTGAGGGTCCTCTGGTGGTGCAGTCATAACTGTTATACTAATGGCAGGTGACACTAAACATGGTCTGATGGAGGACAATGGCTGTTAATGGCCACTAAGAAGTAAAACTTCAGCCACGTCACCACAATTAAAGGCTCAGTCCTCCAAGTCTTGTAATGGTGGAGATGGCACACTGATGCTGCCCGGGTCGGTGGACCACAGTAAAGGTCAATCCTCCTGATCTTCACCTTCACTTTTCACTTGTTCAGACGGCAGCATCAAGTCCTTTTGAAATGGGAGGGCTGTCTGCACTGGTACTGGAGATGTGGCTGCTGTGGTTTTGACCAAAATGTTAAAACAGTAAGAGTGGGCACCAGAGCCCCAGGGCCATTCTTTTTTTTAATAACAGAAACCAGCAACGTTCTGTGACGATTCAGTTAGAACGTCAGACTTCTACTTCTTGCCCGTTCAAATCTTGCTGCTCTCTTTTATCTAACGTTTAATGACGGGTTCACGGCTGCCGTTTTCTCTTTTGTCGTGACGCAATCTTGCCCTCCTTAAGTGTCTGAGACCCTCACCCCTTTCGTGACGAGCGCCTGAACTTCTCTCTTTTAAGATTCAGGGACAGTCATCATGGCAACCCCCCCCCATGGAGAAGCTCCACCGAACACCATAGTGGGTTGAGGGCCCCCAACTTGAAGCATCACCTGCATTGTCACAAAGAATTGCCCCCACCCCCGAGTTGCCCCCAATCGTGATAGTCGAGTAATGTCAACTGCCTCATATACATGATCCATTATTCCCATTAAACACAACGGTGCCCACCCACCTTGGATGAAGACACCCTCAATTTAAGAAACCCCCCCTCCACGTTTCTCAGGCTCCCCCCTTTGGAACACTGCAAAGGCACCCGAGGAGGCCACAGTGACGTCAACTCAGTCCTGACAAAGAGCTAACGGAAGAGGACATGGACTACGGAGCGGCTTGTGCAGACCTCCAACGAATTCTCCACTCAGCAACAGGACACAGGAAGTGGCCGAGGCATCCGAAACTCGGTAAAATGGATCGACACGGGTTTGAAGCTCAGCTGGGCAGCCTTCAAGGGGGACTTGGCACATGTGCCCCCCCCCCCCCCAGATTCAGAGGCAGGTTCTCGACACCCAAAGCCTGGTATGTTAAATTAATCAGCAAGCATAGCATCCAGAAGACCTGCTCCCGCTGTCTAGGTCACATGACCCTAAACGTGAAAAACGGTTACATTTGGAACAACCAGTTGCCCTTCTGCTATAATGGACTGCTCACACCTTGTTACCCACAGTGCATCTCTTCACTGGTGAGTTGTGGACTGTAAAAATCAGCTGTGAGTCAAATGTGTGAGCTGAGCGGCCCACCCATCAACTGTCTGACCATTTTATTAATTTATTTTGTGCACAACATACTAGAGACACACACACACACACAGGAGACTAGAGTACCTTGGGAGTGGGTGTTGGCCAACACGTAATTGGACAGCTTGACATCACACGGCGTGCCACACTCCAGCGGGATTGGCGAGAGCTGGAAGTGGTTGAGCATGTCGACCACCGATGTGAAGCGCAAGTGCTGGACCCGGCAGTGACCTCGGTCTGTCAGTGAGAGGCGCAAGTGCTGCAAAGCATAAAGGGGTTAAGAGAAGTCAGTATGGTGGGGCGAAAAGGACCGTCCTGCAGTCAGTCAGTCAGTCAAGTCTGATAGGGTCAGGACCTGGAAGGAGGCACCACCATAAATGGGTTCAAGTGCCAACATTTTAATGGAGCAGCTGCCTGTTGGACCCCCTCGCCTTTTTCAGATTTGGTTGTGTTGCCGTCTTGTGCCAAAATCATTTCAACTTAATTGTTTCGCTCATCAAGCAACACTCAATACCCCAGAATGAAAATAAGCAAAAACAAGATGGAACTACCCCACTGACACGAGTATTCAAGACCCTTCCTTTCCTCAGTGCTCGGTTGAAGCCCCTTGGGCAGCCATTCCAGCATGGAGTCTTCTTGGGTTTGATACCCCTGGATATGGGGATCCCCTCAGGCTGGACGGAGACCATCAGGGGGCAGCGATTTCCAGGTCTCTCCTCAGACGTTCAGTTCAAGAACATTACCAGAGTTGACCGCAAACCCCCCTTACCAACACTCCCGGCTCATCTGCACTTTGGGTCATTGAACCTTCGGCCCCCTGCACTCGAAGCAGGTTTTCATGAAGGTTATCGCTGGACTTTGCTCCGTTCAGCTTTCCCAGAACTCCAATCCCCAAGTCCACTATGGTTAACGTCCAAGCCGCACTGGTAAGGCTGGCGTTGTATTGCTGATAAGCGGCGCCCGATTTCCTCCACACGAGACACTAAACTTGGTTTTATCAGAGGCTGAGGATGGCGTTTCTCACGGTCTGAGGGTCCTTCAGGTGCCTTTTTGCTTTCACTTGTCTTTCACTGAAGAGAGGCTGGTGGAGTGGTGCGGTGTTGACCATCCTTCTAGAAGTTTCTCTCATCTCCGCACATGTTCTCAGAAGCTCAGAGTGATCATCTGGTTCTTGGTCACCTCCCTTCTACCAAGGCCCTTCCCGCCCCCTCCATTGGTCGTTTCAGACTTCATCCATTTAAGAATTATGGAGGCCGCGGTCTACTCGGGCACCTTCACTGCTGCAGGACGGATTTTTTTGCAGCCTTCTCCAGATCTGAACCTCCACCCACACTGTCTTCTGTCTCTAAGCTATGCAGGTGATGCAAGTGGCAACTGTCCTTCTGGAATATTCTCCCATCTCCACGCAGATCTACCCTGCTCTGATACCTCATACAGAATCCCATCTCTGCAGACAACTCCTTTGACATCACATGTGGGACCTCCTATAGCCAGCTGTGTGCCTTTAGCTGACTGAGTCCAATCAGATGAATTGGGCACAGGTGGTCTCCAAACAAGGAGTAAAGACATCTTGACGGTGACCCCTAGAATGCGATGCCCCCGAGCCAAAGCCAAGGGTCTGCATGCTCGTGTCAGTTTCTATCATAGAGCGCAGTGGTGGTCGTCCTTCAAGAAGGTTTTACCATCTCCATACAGGCTTCTCTGGAGCGCAGTGGCCATTGGGTTTTTTGGTCACCTCTCGTACTTTGGTCTCCTTCTCCACCGGTTGGTCAGTTGGGCTGCGAGGAGAAGCTCCAGGACGAGTGGCGGTTCTTCCAGACTTCTTCCATTTCAGAATTATGGGGACCTTCACTGCTCCAGAAATGCAACTCTGCACTTTGTCAAAATCCAAAATCTAGGATCTGCTGGCAACTCCTTCAACCTCAAGGCTTGGATCTTCCTCAAGTGGGAGACCGGTGAGTGAATCTCCTAATCGGTCCCAGTCAACTGAAGCGATGACAGGCGGACTCCAAACATCTCACCGATGATCAATAGAATGGGATGCCCCTCACGCAAACAAAAGCAAAAGGGTCTGAATACTCAGGTCAACGTGATATGTCAGCTTCTGACTGGCTGCTTTATCATTGAACACAGTGGTGGTCATCTTTCTGGAAGGTTCTACCCTCTCCACACAGGTTTCTCTGGAGCTCAGTGGCCATTGGGTTCTTTGGTCGCCTCTCTTACTTTGGCCTCCTTCTCCACCGATATCTAGTTTGGGTGGGAGAGAAGCTCCAGGACGAGTCGCGGGTCTTCCCAAACTTGATCCATTTAAGAATTATGGAGGCTGCTGTCTACTCGGGCACTTTCACTGCTGCAGGACGGGTTTTTTTTTTGTAGCCTTCCCCAGACCTGAGCCTCCACACGATCTCCCGTCTCTAAGCTCTGCAGGCAATTCCTTCAACTTCACGGCTGGTTTTTTTGCTCAAGTGTTGGATCTTCACAGTCGCGTGTGCCTTTTTTCTAAGAATGGACCCCCAAACAAGGAGTAGAAACATCTCGAGGATGATCAATGAAATGGGATGTACCTGAGCCACATTTTCAAGCGTCATAGCCAAGGGTCTAAGAACGCGTGTCAATGTGACATTTCAGTCTTGATAATAAATTCATAACAAGGTCTACAATTCTCCTTTCACTTTGGCATTCTGGGGTTTTGTGTGTCGTTTGATGTGGGAACAAATGAATTTAAAACGATGCCACATAACAAAAGGTGAAAAAAAAAAAACCAACTTAAGGGGGCTCAAAACTTTATGAAGAGACGCACAGCTTAGAATAAAGGTGAGCCGTCAGGGGCACGTCTGAGAAGACCACCTCGGGCCCACGTCTGGTTTACCTTGGCCTTGCCTTGGAAGTTGAAGGTGAGGACGTACTCCCCGCGTCGGGTCTCGCTCTGTCTGACCAGGAATACGCCGTGTCCGTCTTGTCCTGGCGACTGCACCAGCTGGGCAGCTTTGACGCGGGAGATCTGCCCGTGGAACCAGGGGTAGGAGGAGAGGAATTGGTCCGTCTTGTGGTAGAGCTGGGTCACAAAAGGCAGGTGTACTGCACCTGGACAAACGACACAAGGCACACTTTAAAAGGGCTGAACCTGGGGGAATAATCCAAAAATGAGCCACTCGGGCCTGCCGCAAACTGTTAGTTTGGAAGAAGATGGACGCCGCAGCCCTCCTGTAGTCTTCCATGTCTGGCTTTTTTAAAGGTGTCGCCAGGCAGATCTGAGTGGCCTACGCAATGATATGAGTAAGTGGAACAAGGCTGACTCTTCTGATAATTACGAGTAAAGCCGTGAAGGAAGATCTCACTGGTGTCAGAAGTGGAATTGGAAACCACAGGCATTTCTGATTATGAGGCCTTCAAAATGAGATCAGACAGATCCTAGTCAAGAATACGGAGACAGGCCTGTAACAGGGCCTTCATCTCCACCTTGAGGTCGGGAAAACTCATCTAAACGTGTAGTTGGCTCAGAAAACTAGAAACTCGAGAGCAAAGAACTGTTAAGAGGAGACTGGCATCACCACCCTAACCATCTAACTCTTCTCCAGCTGGTTGACGCACAGGAGCCACAAACCTAACAGGTCTCTCAAAAAAAGTCGCTGGAAGGGCAACTTGTGCTTTCACAGATACATCTCTACCACGCTCAGTTTCCGCTGTGGCCAAACATGGCCCTCTTCTCCATTCAAAGCCCAAATGCTCCTCAAAAATACACCGGAAAGACCACCAGGCCTAACACATGAACAACAAGTCTCCCCATACTTGACATCATCTCTGCAACCCCAAAACATTTCTGGGAGGATGAGATCAACCAAAAAAAAAATACAAATATAAGTCACTCGATCAGTCTCCTGACCGCCATGAGCGTTACGAGAACAGGACCTTTGGCCCAAGAAGCTCGTCTGTCCTGTTCAACCGAGATCTTCCAAAACAAAGCCGATATTTTCAAGGTCCCTAAACTGTGGCTGTGATTCTTTATGTGAAGAAAAACTTTCTAATATTTGTACGAGATCTGTCCTTGACAAGTCCCCAATTGTGTCCCAAAGTGGTCTCATTTTATGGTGACATTTGAAGAGAAGACATGTAACTTGGACCAATGACTGCTACCTGGCTTGGGCTCCTCCACCACTGTTCCCAACTTACCTTGGTTGATGGAGTCCGAGCTGCCTTCTACAACAGCGGGTATCACGTCAGCTTGAGACGCGGACTGGTTGTCCCCGCCAGGTTCGTCTGACCTGCAAAGATGGAAAAGAAAAAACAACGTCAAAGTTGATAGCAACCATAAAAATGAACAACGTGGATCTCCATAAAAGAGCGCGTTCTGGGCCAGGGACGCCGCTTTTTATGAAATTCTGGGCTCAGCGAGAGGTCCTGGGAAAAGTGTGTGGTTTGGGTCGAAAACGCCAGGGATTGCAGATAACGGCGTGAAAGACCATGAAGAAGAATCCCGGCGATGGATGAAGTTCGTACTGCAAGAATATTTCCCACCTCGGAATTACAAAATGAAGGCCAACGCTTTTAACAGAAGCGACATGAGCTGCCGGTCAGAGAAGAGAACGCGCGTCTCCTGACCATCTTCAGGCTCATCGACTTGACGGGAGGCTTCATGCTGCGCTGCTCCTCCTCGTGTACAGCCGGTGGAGTTAAGCAAATCAAAATTAGGCCGACTCGAACAAGCCGAACGGAGGATTTAAACGGGAGGTGCCGAGACGCACCGGGCCACTTGTAGTGTAGGAAGCCCAACGGGGCTTATCGACAATTTCAGAGATTTTACTCATTTTGAGGGCAAAGACTTGTTGAAGATGGTCGCTGATAGCAGGACCCCGTTTGGTCATCTGAATTGGTCCCCAGTGTGAAGCAGTCACTCGCAGCCCCTAATCTGGGAAAGAAGGGTCTGCTCACACAGGGGGCTCAAACTCCGTTCCCAGAAGGCTTCATTCTGGCCCATTCCTAAAAGCTAACTTGCTTTCCTTAACGAGCTCAACAATTAAACATAAAATCAGGGGACGTTGTGCTCCGGCTGTGTAACACACTAGAGTGAGACCCCATCTGGAGTGTTGAGCGTAGTTCTGGTCGCTTGAAGCAGTGTGGAGGAGAGCAACCAGGAGCATCATGGGACCTGAGGACACGTTGTAGTCGGGAGGACTCGGAGGTTATCTGAGGTAACGTGGGGTGATGCTACCTCAGAGATCTGAAAACTTGGATAAGAGCTGATGGGGGGGGGGGTGGCTGCCATGAAGGGGATGACACAGAGTGAGAGATCAGCTGACATCACCCAAGAACTGTGTGCCACTCACAATGGGCAGAGCGATTTGGGAATTGCAGCTTCTCTGACCACAAGGTCCTACAACAGGACCTCTCCGGCCTCCATTCAAGACCTCTTTATCAAGCACTGTGGGGGGCCACTCCACTCCAACCCTTCCCATAGTCTCTTTGTCCCTCTTCTACCTGGCAGATGGTACCGTTGCTTCCAAACCAGTTTTGCCTTGGTGTCTGGACTCTGCTGTCTTCTGATCTTCTTCTAGTCGTTGATTTATACCCAGGACATGCGGTACTCCTACTCTCTGTAGCAGCAGTTGCTCTTCTCACTTATTTATTTATTAATATTTATTTTAAATTTATTATCTGGATTGTTCTCTATGGGTGAGGGGGGTAACTTCTCCTGAAGTGCGGGAGGTTTAGTTATCTCTAGATCTTATCTTCCTTTGAGAGTTCGACAAAGCAGAGCTGCGGCGGCAGCCGTTCCCTCGATGCTGTTCCGGTCCATGGTGGACAAACTCCCAGGTTACCGGTTGGTCCAAGTCCCTGTCATGGGGAACAACCCAAAGAACAAGATCATGAGAAGAAGGTTTCCAAGAAATGAGAAGCTCAGCCATTCGGGAGAGCCTTAGAGTAGATCGGTAGTGCAAGAGGAGTCAGCTGAGGTGGTCCCCCTGGCCAGAGACACGGAACATGCAGGAGGGATCAGACCTGGCGGCTGGTTTGGGTACCCCTGGGAATTTGTAGGTGGGTTGGACCTGCTATCTCACAAGGAAAAGCGGTTCAGAAGATGAGACGAGACAAATCCGTTTCTTCCCCCAGTCGTCCACTTGTCCCGTGGACCTGGGGGAACGTTATTTCGTGCCACTGTATGCTGCAATATAGCGTATGGTGCTGGGACGACTTGACGCGTTTCTTCGCTCTTGTCAACGTGTAAACCTCTTAGACCCACTGGTGGGAGGACTCACCTGTGCAGCTTCAACAGACTCGCAATCACCTTACAGGATTGGGCGAGTGGGTGTGTGTGTGTCGGGCCATCGGCGTATACTGAGCACCCTAAAGACCTTCAGCCCAACCTACATGGCGCCAGCGCTCAGGACTTACCCCTTGTTCATACAGTCCTTCAAGTCTGCTGTCCAGGAATACAGCTGCTGGTCACTGTCCGTCTCCAAGATGACGCTCCCGGGCAGACTTTTAACCTGTGGTGACAAAAGAGGTGTGAGATGGACAAGCACAAAAGGAACACACAGAGAGAGTGCGCCAGAGAGTGAGTGAGTGGGCACGCATGAGCGAGCGAGAGAGGGTGGGCACACACGCAGGACAGAGAGGGAGTGTGAGAGAGTGGGCACACGTGTGGGACAGAGAGTGAGTGAGTGAGAGTGGGCACATGTGAGCTAGAGAGGGTGAGTGGGTGAAAGTGAGAGTGGGCACACACGTGGGACAGAGAGGGTGAGTGGGCGAGAGTGAGAGAGTGGGCACACGTGCAGGACAGAGATAGAGAGATCTCATTCTTTGGCTTTGAATTGGAAACACCACAAAAGAAGCAGTGCGTCAATCCCGAGCCCACGGCCCAGTTCACAGCTCAGATATTTCCGCTGCTATTCTGAGAAGCAGCATCACTGTGAGAAGTCTCCCGGGGGGAACACAGGGTGGGATTTATGAAGTCTCTTTTTTTTTTTTTGTGGTAAAAGCATTATATAGACAACAAAGAATGTGGACAGAGACTTCCCTGAAAACAGAACGACAGTAAGCGGCCTGAAATGTTTAGATAGCTGCTGCAGAGATGGCAACCAAAAAGGCGAATGAGGAGTGGCCGGACCCCCTGCAACGCAACTGAGTGAACGAACAGCCAAAACGAGTACAGGCCGACGACGGCTTTGGCCACGGGGTGCGCTGTGTGGCTTATTTAGGTGTCCTCTCCACCGTTTTGAAAGCGCATGACTGACAGGTCGCCTGACTTTTGTCACTCGGGACTTTGATCTTCACAGCACCCAGCGGTTTCATGTGCCACACCAGGCCACAAATCCCACGTTTGTCAAGAGCTGGGAGATCAGAAGGGCAGAAATCGAGGAATCAGTGGCGTCAGTCTCGCCAACCTCGCATGGGCGGTGTGTGGCCACGTTTGAGGCGATTCTGCGATTTTATGATCAAGGGGCTCCTTACCTTTAAAACAAAGGTATTGATGTTGTCCGGCATCTCTAGACGGTTACACCTTCGGATTTCAGTGATGTCACAACAGCGAGCAGTCAGTTTTGGTTTGGAGCTCTGTGGGAGAACAACACAGCACGTCAGAAAAACACAAAGGGGAAGACCAACCACGGGTGCCACGTTCACCACAAAAAACTGACACAACTGGCCAGGGCACTCTCACCAGCTCTCGAACCCCAGGTGCCCGACACCCACCTCACCCACAGGGCATCCTCGTCATTTAAGATACGTCAGCCAGGTACTGCTGCAGCTCTAGAGTGCTCTGATGGAGAATATCATCTAGCATAGAAGTTGATCTTTTCTTTTTTTCATTAATCATATTCATATTTTATAGCAGATTTAATGTCTTCTAATATCCCATTTTAAAAGCCGTATAAAGCAGGTGTTGTTCAGGTACACGATGAGAGAAGAACTGGGGGACCGAAGGCTTGGCACTGATCAGACTGTAACTCACCAGCCAGCTAGCCTGGGGGAATACAGGAGGCCGAGTTGAAAGAACATGAACAGGCTGCAACTGGACTTGACTGGAATGAACCGGAATGGGGGCTGAGCCAATAGGACGACAGGATGGATTTCAATTACGGGTGGAGAAAAATTCAAAAAAGTCTCACGTCTCTGTACCGCTGTCCATCCGGAGGAGAGGCCATTTCTGCTGCCCTGTTCAGCATGGCATGCCAGGCCCGAGACTGAGACACAGAGCCACCTGGTAGTCCAAGCAAACTGGATGCTTAACATTATTAATAACAACAACAAAAACAACAATAATAATAATAATAATTTAGCAACACTCGTACACTTGTACTCTGCTTATATTTTGGGCCAGGGTTTCTTAAGCTAAGGGTCCCAACCCAAAATGGCTTGTGGGCTGCAAGTAACCGTGGTATTTAATGTGAGAGGGTCGTGGCAGGCTGATGGAGAAGTCGACCTCCCTCTGACAATCTGCCTGCCCCGCTCTGATATTCTCAGGTATTCTCCAGTGGGGGACAACTCTGAAGATCGGCAGCGATTCTCCGGGGGGGGGGGGGGGGGGGTTGTTACAAACGACGCTGATTCTCCAAGGGGACAAGACCCCCCCCACCTTCACTTCACCAAGGGGGATCTGACAACCCCACCCCACTCTGATGACGACTGGTGGTCTTGTTGAGGTCGCAGATGTTAACATATGAGGGCGGCAGCAGGGATCCGGGGGTGTTCTGAACAGGACTACATAAATAAAAAGTATGAAAGGAGAGAAAAGGGTCACCTGGGACCAGGGTTGACAGCCCAGGGACAATTTATAAATCATGTAGTTGTCCCAAAAAAGCCCAATGCCCGAGTTAGAGAAACAGATAAACAGGAAAGCGAGAAGCCGTGTTGAGCGAAATAGATTGAAACCCTAGGGGGGGACGTCCCACTCAGAGACTTCAGAGTCAAGTAATGGGTATATACCATTGAAACCCTAGGGGGGGCATCCCCCGCTGAGATTTAAGAGACAAGTAATGGGTATATACCATTGAAACCCTAGGGGGACTGCAGTGGGCTGGTGCCCTGCCCGGGTTTTGTTCCCTGCCTTGTGCCCTGTGTTGGCTGGGATTGGCTCCAGCAGACCCCCATGACCCTGTGTCCATTAAAGTCAGCGTTTTCCAAACTTGGGGTCAACTGATTAATGGGGTGTCGAGAAAATATTTAAAAAAAGAAAAATAAACATTAAACAATGAACTGAATAGGAAGTGAATGTCAATATTTCAAACAGCTGGGGTCGCAAACCCAAAAAAAGTTGGGGAAGCTCTGGTTAAGGAAGCATACGGTGAACTGGCAAAAGAGCCCTGGGCGCCACAGCAACAAAACAAGAGGACACTAAAGGAGGCTCCGTTTGGCAAACTCATCTCCAGAAAGACCCAAAGAGTCTTAGAAAGCACAAACATCACAAACTACAGCGGACATCAAAGTGCTAAACAATACACAGAGATAAGACGAGGACACAAGGTGGGTGGACTCCCCTCAGTCGCTGACCACCTCATATGTTGTCCCTATTAGGACACCATGTGACATTTAAAAGTAAAACAAAGGTGGGTACACCGACAAGTAGACCACTGGCATTAGCTCGACTAACAAGGATGGAAGGGGAGAACACCAAGTACAAACAGAAAGGTATCTTGGGTTTGGGGGCTTTGCTCACAGAACTAGCACTACTTGTATTTTTTTTCACAAATTGCACAAAACGGGACACTGACCAACCAATCCAAACGTGTCATTCCAGTAAAAACTGCAGAGCACATGTCTAGATAACACCAGTAACCAAACGAAATGTGGATGTGGACCTCCCACCAGCTTCAACGGGCACCTGAGACGAGACCAGGGAGGGCAGGCCGCCTTTTGCATTTGTGAGAGATGTTGGACGCTAAACCACAAAACCGTCACTTGAGTGCACATCGTGCCCCTAAGAGCAGAGCGCCCCACACCCTTTTATTGCCATAGAAGACTATTATGCAAAACGACTTACGAAAGAGCTCAACATAATCCAAAAAAACAAAAAAAACAAACAATAGACCACCACAAGTGAAGCACTCAGATCAAAACACAACACCTCAGTGACAAAAACCTACAAGCTTAGAAAGCCAAACAAGAGGGTCTTCAATAGAGTAACATATCGAGGGAGTCAGCATTCGATACACCAGCTTGGTGCCACAACACTCAGATGTGACACCCAGCAGCTGTGGTAGAAGACCCGAGAGGCCGAGGAGGAGCACACAACCCTTACGAGTGTCCCCAGGGTGATTCTGGCGGTTCTGGTGAGACAGTGTCACGCTTGGGTCACACAGTTGCACAGATTCATTCAGGGGTTTCAAGAAACAGAAACTTTATTCGTATTCAGCATAATAAAGCAGAGGATGTCTGGTGGAGAAGAGAGACGAGGCGATAAGACAAAGACCTGCCAGACAGGCTGTTGAATGTTTGGAGCGCCACACGAGATGAAGATCACGCGGCACGGCAGCAGCCTCTAATAAACTGGATTGGTTTCCCACTGTATTGCCATTTAAGAGGGGGTTTCAGTGGAGCAACCACGTCTTCTAGGGGTGCGTTCGTGCCCCCCCCCCCTCGTGAACGGAGCGACTCTCCAAACCAGGTTCAGACAGGCGTGAGAGGACATCAGCATTAACGTGATGTCTGACAGTAAAACTATACGGCTGCAAGCTCCAGAACCATCTCAATTACGACCCCATAAATAATAACGGGACGCATCCACAGCCCGTTTCTAGGGGTGCATTCAGCCCCCCCCCTCTTCACAACAGGGAGAGATGGTAGCAAGGTGGTCTCTGAGGGACACAGCTGGTCAGCCATTACCACCCACCAAGGTTGCGTACAAGCGATAAGTGAGCCAAGCTGAACCAAGACGGGGTGATGAACAGAACAACAAGACCCCCCAAACCCCCCCCCCCGTTTGTTAAGTGTTCCTTCAGACACCATCAGATATTGTGGGCTCCTCTGGTGCAGCTTGGTATCATCAGCATGGCCATGATAGGACTTCGTGAGGAGATACACAGAGAGAAGAGGAGAGGGGCCATCACTAGATAGAGTTCAGGGGCTTCCCTGAGGAAGAAGAGGAGGAGGAGGGGGTGGCCGGGGTCCTGCCTGTCGCGATTCACTTTTCCCGAGACAGCGGGTGCTGTAGATGTCATGGCGCCCAGAGATCTGCTGTACTGTAGCGCTGATAGGAGACTCCACAGGGCTGGATGGTGGGACCTTGTGAGGCAGGGTGTACTGTGGGGGCCCGAGGGGACAAAAACGACGGGTGGACCAGCGGAAGCCGGACCTTGGGAGCAGTTCCACCCAGCATGCACTAGTGTGAGAACCCAGTCAGGACACCTGCACGGAAATGGAGTCCGGAAGTGTAGCCCTGTAGGGGTCCCTTGGGGGTGCTGTCAGGGGAGGACCCCTCTGTGGCCCTGAAGTGCTTCGTAAAGGAGACAGAATGGCACCAGAAGCATTGCTGTAGTCTGGCATAAAAGGAAGCCCCCCTGCTACATATGGGGGAGTCGGGAGGCAGTGGGCAAAACTCAGTGGAGGTGGAGAAGAGTTGGGAATTCTTGAATAAATGACTGCTTACAGGACTTGTGGCTTATTGTCGGGAGAGGATTGTCCCTAAATTTTCCTCTGTTGAGGTGTGCCGTATTAGTGGTTCTGTGGTGGGGGGGCTCTCTGGCACCCTTATGCGGTCACAGTACAGAGAGAAGTCACTGGGGTACCCCAGCCATCCCTCCTCGCCTCAAACCACTGGAGGGCAGTCCGGGTGGAGGTCAGCAGGACCCGGTGGTTGACCGTGTCAAAGGCGTTGGGAGCTCCAAGAGTGCCGAGTTGATGTGCGGCTTGACCGAGACCCCCACACAGGCTGGCCAGTGGCACAGTGACGGTGGGGGGTGTGACTGCCCGGTTCTCTTTCCTTTGTACCCCTCAGCAGTCAACCAAAACTCTGCCCTCTGCTTTCTCAATGGTAGGAGAAACAAGAGATGGTGTTTTACAGGAGATCACCGGTGACTCTTCAAATTCGTCCTCATACTCTCAATGCCAGGTGGTGGCTGGCGAGGACTTGTAGTAGCGCCTCACCTGGCCAGAAAAAGGACGGCAACACGCTGGGACGCGATCGCCTCGCAGCAAAACACAGCTGTGCTCACTCGGGAGCCACTGAAGACGTCCCGTATTTGGTAACGGCGAAGAAACAAATCGGCAGATTTCCTCGGAGCGGGCCTGGCAGGGAGTTTAACGCAGATGTCCAATTCAAAAAACAAAAAGACGAAAAAGAAAAGGGTCCAGAGGGAAATGGCAGGGGGCTACGGAGGAGTGGGAGACCCCAACCCTGAGGATGCGAGCCTGTAATTTCTACTAAACAGGAATACGAGTGCAGTTCATCAAGGTGGGCCTGCGTCACGTTCTGCCCGTCTAAGAAACGTCCCACCGCTGTCCTCCCGGGGGGCTCGACCGACGCGACTCGTCCCAGCAGACGGCACAGCGGGGTCCGCGGTTTCAATTCCGCTTTTTTGATTTGGCATCACCATCGAGGTGGTACAGCATCAAACAACAAGACCCCTAGAGAGAACCCACACCAAAGTGGCGGAATGGCGGCCCCCTCTCGCCCGTTTTCTTGTCCCCTCCTCTCGCTGCTCGCCGACTCACCCCGACTGGATTAAAAAAAAAAAAAAAAGACTTCAAACGGTTGAGCATGAGCGCTCACACAGGAAGTCCTTCTCTCAGATCACGATGATGATGATGATGATGATGATGATGATGCTCTGCCCCGTGTCCCCCGAGAGCAGAATCATTCCAACCATCTGTCACTGAGCGCAAGAAAAGAAACCTCATTGTTTCCACGTTTCCAGTAAGCGGAGCTGCCTGCCCGCGTCCCCCCACTCGCCCGGCCTGCTGAAAACAATTAGCCAGCTCACATTTTACTCAGCGGCCTACAAAGAGCAGCCTTTCCTGTCTGGGCCGGGGTCTTGAGGGGGGGGGGGGGGGGGTTTAAGGTTTTCTCATCTGAGAAAGAACGGCGACCGTGGGCTTCGGTGGGAGAGCTGGGACTGCGCAGGAAGTGACTTGAAGACAGAGAGAGGGAGAGAGTGCAGGCGAGCGAGCAGGCGGACCTCTTGGGGGTCCTGCTGGACAGCTGAGCAGAGCTCTGGGCAAATAATCTGCTGGCTACTGGATCTTAGGCCAGGACCCTGATCTGTGGCGGAAAGCGGCCCCCCTTTCAGGTGAAGGCACAGCTCGAGGAAAGGAAAAACCCTAAACAGGTCGATGATTTGGGACCCCCATGTTGGGGGGGTGGGGGGGTGGTGGTCTGCTAGGCTACCAGGCGAGGGGAGTAGGCTTAGGGTTAGAGTGGTGTGATCCAATCAGCTCCGGGATATCGGGGGGGCTGATAAAATTGCCCAGAATCAGTCAACAGCCTGGGAGTAGCCTGAAGTTGTCAACTCTGCCACTAGGGGTCACTCGTCTCGTTAACCAGTCGGGCGCGTGACTTCCACGATTTTTTTTTTCCTCCAACCAACGTAAAAAAAAAAAAAAAAAAAAAAAAAGTCGTGTCACGTCGAAAAACAAGACGAAGATGACCCCGCGACGTTAATGGACTCGTCAATAGTAACGCCAGGCGCAGAGGTTCTCACCGAGTCTCACGTTGATCGTATTCGCCAGACCTCGCTCCCTGGGACGTTACAAAATTAAAATCGAGACGGAATTGGGGCGGGGGGGGGTTTGGGTGTGTGGGACAATGTGCTATCGTGATAGAAATTGGGGAGAAAAAAAAAGTCACTATAGACACGGTGACAGAAGACGAGGGGATGCCAAATGTTTCTAAGAATGGAAGGCCTGCTGGGACACGCGGAGTGCACCTCAAGTGGAACAACCCGACGGCGATTAGAGCGGAGCTGCGTTCATTTGCATAACTCATGTTTTTTTTTCCTGCCAATTTTTGGGTCCCCTCCACTTATATTAGTGATGGCTCAGGACTGGCACCGATGCCAGCTGTCACACCTCAGATGACACGGAGAATACCCAGCCAGCCAACTAACCCCCTGCATTATCACTACAAGGCATGGGGGGGGGGGGGGGGGTTTGGATTTTCCATTTCCTGAATATAAATATTTAGCTCTGAAAACCCTCCATGGGGAGAATGGCGTACGAGGTCCTAGCAGGTTCCATTACTCGATGATTGGTTCGGGTGGGAGGTCATCCACTCGGAGTTCCGCTAGCGCGACTGGTCACTGCTGGTACCACTTACTTTTTGGTAGGGGGATCCTGCATGCCGCTAGTGTAGTTGGGGGTGCATTGGCCTCACACTTGCGGGGGTTCACGTCCACCGGCAGAGGGTCTCGTGTGCCCGATGCCAGTCTTGGCCAGGCAGTCTGCTGTCATCATCCATCCAACAAATGAATGATCCCAGTGGGAGTGGCGGAGGGGAGGCTCTGATACACGGGGGGCTGTGGACTCATGTCGGCAGTTTGTGGACTGAGGACGCAGACCAACCAAAAGACGACAAAATGTCGGGGGGGGGGGGGGAGAATGAAAAACGTGAAAAAGGCGAGTGGGCACTGACAAAGGATACAGGTAGGAGAAATGACCCTCATCTTCAGAAAGCCAACCCACTGGCGCAGACCACCAGGGGCAGCCAACCCGCTTTTATAAATCCCACACCAAATGGCATATGATAGAGACATATGCATTGCATTTGCTGTTCCAACATATGGTGCCTCACAAACACACTGCTTTTGCAAATCCCATACCAAACAGTATATAACAAAAGACATATACACTGCATTTCATTCCAACAGATGATGCATCAAAAGGACTGCTTTTATGAATCCCATACCAAATGGCATATGACAGAGACATATGCACTGCATTTTTCATTCCAACAGACAGTGCATCACAAACACCCCGTTTTTAAAAATCCCATACCAAATGGCATATAATAGTGACACATGCAATGCATCTCATTCCAACAAATGGTGCATCACAAACATTAACACTGCTATTATGAATTCCATATGAAATGGTATAACAAAGACATGTGTGTTGCATTTTTCACTCCAACAGATGGCACATCACAAACACACTGCTTCACAAATGCCATACCAAATGGCATAACACAGACATATACACTGCATGTCATTCCAACAGATGGTGCATCAAAAACATTGCTGTTACAAATCCCATACCAAATGACATATATTCCAACAGATGGCACATCACAAATACTAACATTGCTTTTATGAATCTCATATCAAATGCCACAATAAACACATTTGCACTGCATTTGTCATTACAATGGATGGGATTTCACAAACTGTTGCAGCAATAAAAAACTTCATTTTGCATTCCAACACATGACGCATCACAAACATTTTTAATAATGCCTTTCATTACTACCCGTGTGTGTACCACTACATGCATTGTAAAATGTATTCCAACAGATGGTGCACTGCAAGGTCTACATTATAAGTTTGATTTCAACGTGTTTGAGACGGGTAGCACAGCTGGTCAAAGAATAAAATGGTACGGGTACCCGTGGAGTGAAGTTCTGCCTCGTATGTCCACCCAACATGCAACACTGTGTAAAAGAGGAGGTTTCAAATCGTTCTCATTCATCGTGACGCAGACATTGTGTTGTCTGCACACATCCCTGCTGGCACCTCGAGAAGCTTGTTGTGACTGCGAGCACAAGGAACCCCCATCTCTAAGGAACTCGATTAGGTCTGATATCCTCCACCAGCGGCGGGACAAAGACCCTCATCGCACAATGGAATCGTCCGCCCCGCTTCAGCAAACCCAAAACGGACAGCATAGCGCCACCAGCATTCATCTGAGGCAGTCGTGGCAGACCCCTTCATGAACTTGTGGAGCGTCCCGACGGAGGTCTGAAAGCAGCAGACACAGCCCTCCCTAACGTGTCACCCCTCGGAAGTGCGTGGCGCGTGACAACATTGACAACAACAATGCAAGTCCTGCCAAGAACATGCCGAGTGCTCGACCAGGACGCTCCCAAAAACCTTCTTATATACGGGATTACATGCTGCCATCCCCCTAGCATCGTCGGGACCACCAAGAAACGAGACAACACCTACACAGTGACATGCAGAGTAGCCAAGGGCCAGCGCACCGGGACCACTGATGTGATGCCACTTGAGGCGTCCCTCCCTATGACAGCCCCTGGACACTTTGGACCCCAGTGTACACCCCATTGCCTGGGCAGGGTAAGGATTTAAAGACCACTAAAACATGACGATGACGTCACTGTGAGGGCAAGAGGGCCTGCTGTGCCCCACCACACTGGCAGCCGCAGTAAGGACATGTCCCAAACTGCCAAGGGCTGGGTGTTCGCGGGGCGGAACACAACAGAAATTCTTAGGCCCAAGTTGACCACCCATGCCCCCCCCCCAAGCCACCATGCCAGTTTGTGCCCCAAATCGCAGGTCAAGACTGCTGGCACCTGCTTTGGTTCTAACAAATCCAAGGATGGATGCCAGTCCAGACAGACACACACACACACGGATGGTGCGCCATCTGTTAGAGTGACTGGAGACCCGATTGGACACTTGAACCCGTGTCCTTGTCACTGTGAGGCAGCAGAGGTGGGCACGGCACCACACATGAACAGGGAGGGGCTGGAGTGGGCATGACAGGGAGGCCAAGGCGCTGCCACTCAAGTCCATACTGGCCAGCTGATGTGACCCCTGATAAAGTGACCCCTCGACTCGACTGACCAGCATCACAGACGAGCAGCGCCCCTTTATAGTGCCTTTCAGTCATGGACATGGAAGGGTGAAAAAAAAATCAAATCTAGTGAAGTCTTTGCCAGCTTCTGGTGAAAGGACAGGAATGCCACACCAGCCACCACATATTTGACGGCTGATGTTGTGTTGTTGTCACCATTCATTCCGGGGTGGGCTTTGTAAAGACCCTGACAAGACGCGGGCCAAAGTGTCAATCTGGCGAAGCTGCCAGGGGTCTTTGCTGTCCCATGTGATCACCACGCTGCCCAGGGTCTTGTAAAGCGCTCATCCAATTCTAATGGTGGCAGTTCAGCAGAGGAAATCACAGCCATGACAGCCCCCCGCTGCGTGGTCACAGAACGTGTTTTAGGGTCCCGATTTTAGGAAAGCGGCTGCGCCCCGCTGAAGGCTTCAAACATGGCAGCAGAACCTCTGCGTTTCCCGAAACCCCTGGCGTGACACCAGGTGCCCACAGAGCCGTCAGGCGGCGGGGTCCCCGCCCTCTTGGCAGCGTCCCACCACACTGCGGAGCTGAGCAAACATCCTCCCTTTGAAAGGAGAGCAGCAATTCCTTAACGGCAGGAAGCGCGCCCCGCTGGTACACTTTAACCGCTTAGCGACCGAGCTGATGCCCACAACCCCCCGTCTTTGTCAGAGCAGGCCTGGCCTTCTAGTGAGCGGGAAGTGGAGATCGGACCCCCAGCCTTCCACTCAGTCAGGACCCAACCATTGTGATGGAGCTGCTCAGCCACCTGCAGCTGCCAAACAGACTTGAGGGCACAGGTGACGCGCACGGGGGTCCCCCCCCCCCCCACCCTTCAGTAAGAGGACACCCACCACGGTGGGCCGTGACTGAGACCTCACCCTCGAGGCAGGCAGGCAGGCAGGGGAAAAACCTCGAGCTGCGCCACCAGAGGCGTAAACAAGTTGACCTACATAGGATCTAAAATTACTCGGCTGAACTTCCTGCGACTTCGTGAGGTGACAAAACCCCAGAAGGACTCAGCGCCGCGTCCCGACCAATGGGAAGGTGCAGCAGCAGACGACGACGATGGAGAAGAGCAAGAAAGTGGCACGGGGCACTGGACACCCGGCCAGAGAGACTCGCTCAACACCGGGCCCAGGTGCCAGTGCAAGGTGCCAGTCTCCTCCAGCACTTGGTGCACAGGACTAAAACGAAGCCCCCTTGGAGAAGAGGGGGTGGGGGTTGTGCTCGCTCTGTGTTCTGTACCCACAATGCCCTCTGCTAAAAAGTCACCCTGTATGTGAATCTAGGGTCCCAACCCCCTGAAGTGCCCACTTTCAGGACTTGAACTGCACACACACACACACACACACACACACACACACACGGGGCCTCAGTATCCAAGATTAAAGCCAAGCCCCCCACCAACATCGAGGGCTAACGTCGACTTTCTTTCAATTGCGTTCTCCAGTTCAGGGGGCACACAGAGCTAATGCTGCTGCCCCCAAGCCCTGCAAGGGGGTGCCAGTCCCGTCTGGCATGGGAGCCTCGCAATTTCAGACCGAGGACAAGCACGAGATCCATGATGTGAACAGAAAAGATTTGCCGGCAGACCCCCCCCCCCCCCCAACGAAGGGGGTCCACCCAGGACTTTCTGAAACGCTTTGGACTTGCGGCGCCTTTGTGAGGAGGGCCGCCGTTGTGCAACATCTCTTAAGCATGAAAGAGAGTCTCGTCATTTGGATTCACTGTGGGCCCCCCAGGGGTGGTGGCAGTGGGGGGGGGGGGATGGGGGGTAGAGGGGCGGTGAAGGAATTTGCCTTTTTTTTTTTTTCTGAAAAAAAGCTCCAAACTCTTTAATTAACAAGCAGCCTTTCACTTTTGCCGACAAATTCTGCAGCCCTTAAGCGTCTCCCGGCATGAGTGCTGTCAGAATTTGGTTAGTCACGGACCCCCGTTGGGACAGGACCACTCCTCCAATTTGGTTGAGCTGCAACCCTGCAGTTAGGCTAAAAGCGAAGAGACCGAGGAAAGCCATCATCCTGCCGGCGTGTGACCCCTCTGTCCCCAACTCTGTCTCTGGGCAGGCCACTTATCAGGGGACTTTGCTACCAAAAGGAGGTCCATAAGGACAGTTCTAGCGGAGAGCCAGCTGAATGCGAGTGTGGGGCACTGGAGGGGCCACCATCTGTGTCACATGTCTGTCAAAGGTGCATTAACGGGGGGAGACAGAGGAGGTACCCAATCATCCTCATCGGCTACAATGGCATAAAGGTCAAGTGTCGAGCACTTCCTGGTCACCCAAGCTTGCAGATAAAAATGAAGAATGCTGGGCTTCTCGTTAACGACTGCGGCTTTCTCATCGAAACGACAAACTGGACTTCTTGTGAGTTGAAATGACATTTCCTCTCCTGGCACACGGGCCAGTGGCACACAAGTAGGTCCGTACTTGGAAAACAACGGGGAAGGTTTTGGGTGCAACACCATGGAGCTTCTTTTTGGTTCCCTTACACTGGAATAGAACTGCAAAGAGGGACTAATGACATCACTTCTGTTTCTGACCACCATAACCTCAGCCCCTCAGCCTCTGCCCCCTGTAACTCCACCTAGAAAAACCCCACCCCTTCCACCTTCACTCCAGCAACTTCCATCTGCACCCACAGTAAAATCCAATAACTCCACCCCTTCAATCCCAGCCCCCAATAACTCCACTCTTCCACCTCAGCCTAGAGAAACCCCACCCCTTCCATCTCCGGCCTTAGTAACTCCCTGTAACCCCACCCCTCAGCCTTCACTCCAGTAACTCCACCCCCTCAGCCTTCACTCCAGTAACTCCACCCCCTCAGCCTTCACTCCAGTAACTCCACCCCCTCAGCCTTCACTTCAGTAACCCCACCCCTTCAATCCCAGTCCCCAATAACTCCACCCTTCCGCCTCAGCCTAGAGAAACCCCACCCCTTCCATCTCTGCCCACAGTAACTCCCTGTAACCGCACCCCCTCAGCCTTCACTCCAGTAACTCCACCTCTTCTGTCTCCGCCCACAGTAAAATCCAATAACTACACCCTTTCAACTCCTACCACAGTAACTTCCAGTAACCCCACCCCTTCAGTCTCCACCCCAATAACTCCACCTCTTCCATCTCCACCCACAGTAACCCCCACACTACTGTCTCACCCACATTAACCTCCAATAACTCCACCCCTTCAGCCTCCTCCTCGTAACTCCACCCACAATATCCCCCAACCCAACCCTCTCCAACCACAGCAACTCCTAGTAACCCCACCCCTTCTGTCTCCACCCACAGTAAAATCCAATAACTACACTGTCCATCCCAGCCCCCCGTAACTCCCAGTCCGTATTTCTCGACCACTGGGGTCACTGGTTGGCGGTGGGTGGCCTACGTGATTGTCAGCGCTGCGTGATGCTTTCCCCTCGTTTCACTAAGACGGGACCCCCGTTTTTACAGGTTTCACCATGGGGGCTGCTTTGCAATTGGTGCCAGTGGGCCACAAAGAAATAAAAAAAGATGAGACTGGGTCACAGCACCATTAAGGTCGAGAAACACTTGCAGTGCGGGACGAATTCATCAAAAATCAGCCACGTGGAGCGGCAGCAACGGAAATAAGACTCACAAATCATGAAATTATGAAATAATAATAATAATAATAAGGAAATATGGATTGTTGTGAAATTTGTTTTGGAAATTTCTAGAACATCGTTACCTATTTTTACCTAAGACCCTCAGCCATAAGCACGAATCGCCTGAACTCTGTCAGCTGTAAATTGGCGCGGGACAGTAAAAGGGCAGAGAGTGAATGCCAGCGAGTGGGCACACAAAATGACACAACGCAGATCTGCTGGAAGTGGCAGACGCCACGACACGGGACACAAGGGCACGGCCTTTAACAAGAAAGCAATGGCCGCCTGGTGACAAGTGGGCACACGGGTCGCTTTGCCCGTTCTTCACACAAACCTCTTCTCTTTTTCTGCTTCTCATTCAACAAAATAAATAAATAAATAAAAATCGAGAGCTCCAGCGGCAGATCGGCGCTCTATCTGTCGAAAACGGAAACGGGCTGATGAGGAGATTAGCTGACCTACGCAAGCCTGACAGATGTGACACAAAGGCGACGACAGGCGGGCACCGCACAGCCACCGTGGCACAGCATCCACTCCATTGCGCCGATGGCAGATAAAGCGGCCAATTGCACTACCCAGAAGGCCGATTCCGAGTATTCAAAGAGACGCGGGCGTCATCAACGTGATCTGCACGGGTCCCCCGCCCTTCCACATCACGTCACCTCAGCCCCCTGGACCCTGAAGGTGTTCCTCTTGCTGGTTATTACCTTATATAGCGCCTTGTGGGGTGAATTTGGGAACAACATACAAGATGCACAACTCAATGGAGTGATGCCCATGCACTCCATGCCATCCTAAAGCGACAGAGTGGCCAGCGACATAGCACCCAGGTGGCATCATGTGGCAGACCCAGGCAGTCACAGAGACGGGCATTTGCAGTTCATTAACGGCCCACCCAGTGCCAGCACGGAGCACGCGACATAATGCCGCCATTATCTGGGGCTTCTGTAGGCCCCCTGCCACCAACAATGGAGGCCTTTGAGACCCTCCTTAATAGGGGCATTATAAGCGAACCCAGCTTATTACCATCCAAAGACAGCCAAGACCTCACCGGGGGGGCTTTCACCACGTCAAACAGGGGCCACTTAAAGCTGCCACCACTAGACGGCTACTGGCACAGCCCTATGCATAATGGGGGAAATGAATGGGTCTGTGTGGCATGCTGGGCAATGCCATCCTCCAGTCTTCCAAATGTGACTGCCCTAATTAAGTCGCTGCTGGCACAGCTTCAGAATTCTTGTCACGGTCATCTGGAGACTGGCAACAGGTTTAACGATGGGCATGCGATGCATGAGTGGTAGGGTGGGCAAAATTGAAATTAAAGAACTAGTCGACACCACACTGGCATAGTACTGCATGGCGCTGCCAGCCTGGCTCAATCCATGCCAAACATTTGTTTCATTTGCTACACAAAGTGTGCCCTAGAGGTACACAAAAGGACGAGCACAACTTATGGAGTTACGCCTCCCCCCCCCCCCCCAGCAGAGCACCCCCTCACCCCGACTTCCTCCCATCGGAGGACTGCGTGCCAGTGCTCTCAGTTTGTCACTCTCACCTGCCCCTTTGAGCACACAAGTAGAGTTTGCGGCCCCCACTGGTGTCCTCGGTTACGCAGGTTCAGCCGGGGGCCACAAGCTCTCATCGATTCTGAGAAAACGCAAGTGGCGCCCAGAGACGGCTTCTCAGAAAAACCAACAGCGAGCTTTAAATGGGCCGCCATGCCGTGACTGCCTCGTGTCTCAACAGCCTGCTGGTGTGCGGTGGCTTCAAAGACAGGCGAGGCCCGCTAGGGGAGGAGGGTGGCAGGACAGGTGGCACACAGAACGTGACAACAGCTCCGTGAGAACAGCCTGTTCTGCCCAGCGTGGTGTTTGGGTTTTCTGTACCCACTTATAGTCTCATTCTCAGCCGACGCAACCTGTGCCCCTCCAGAGGCTGCGCTACGACAGGCTGACAGGGTGCGTGACAGCAGATCAGTGCTTGAGTGACACAGAGAGTACAAAATGGGGGTGGCAGTGCCAGGTCAGGCGAGTCTGCTGTGGCACAAACTGGAGGACTCAAAGTGCCGATTCCCAAAGAGGGCAGGTGGGCGGGCAGGCACCCTGGCACATGAAGTGTGGCGAAGAGGAGCCAACACTGGAGAGTGTGTACTGGACGCCCGTGCGAGAGGGAGTCATTGGGGGGTTTCAGGGGGTCCACTGTTATTCTGTACAATCTCTCTATTTCTTAACCCTCTGTGGAAACTAATAACGAACAAATAAAGTATGAATATCTAGCGCTGGTCCGTCCAGTCATCGATTATACTGTCGCGTCTTTAATCTCGAAAATACCGGACCTTCTCTAGAGCCAGAATATAGTGCCTTTCAAACCTACACCTGTATCCATCGGTTTCATACTGTGCCTTACGTATCTGGGATATAGCGCCTTTCCACCTGTGTTTATGACATACGGCCTTCCTCAGATATCTACCTATTACTGTATATAGTGCCCCTGACCTCTACTGTACCTATGATAAAATGCCTTTCATATCTTATATAGGGCCCTTATATTGATTATATAGTGCCTTTTCATATAGGGCCCTTATATTGATTATATAGTGCCTTTCATTTCTATTTGTAATAAATAACCTTTCACTCTATCTGTACATGATATAGTGCCTTTCATATCTTTAGGATATACTGCTTCTATGACATATCTACTTATTATATAGTGCCTCTGAAATCCCTCTCTTGATCTACCTAGTAAATAGTGCCCTTGACATGTACTGCATCTTTCATATAGTGCCTTTGACATTATATAGTGCCTTTTATCGGTTATATGGGGAGTTGAATATCCATGCATTATGTAAGCGGCCCTCACATCTTTCTGTATATGACATATTATCTTTCCCATCTATCCATCTATCTATCATATAGTGTCCTTCACATTGCTCTTTCTATTTATGACATCTATCATAAAATGCCTTTCACATGTACCAATCTATTATATAGTGCCTTTCACATCGGAGGACCTGCCCCCACAGGTCTCTTCCCCTTGGTCACATGGCTCTTATCCTTACGTAGGTTGCTCTGTCCTCGGAGTTCACGTCACGCCAGCAGCCTGGCACTACAGGCAGCGTGGCACGCCAGCAGTCTCACTGCCTGTACACTTTGCCGTTTGTGTAGAAGACCACTCATGTGTCATGCTGCCCCCAGCTATTAAGGCTCTTATAAAGGAGGGTCCACTGTGTATGGCACCTTTGCGGGTGCCCCCCCCAATTCTGCAGCACCAGGCTGCCTCCTCACACGACTGGCAGAGGAAAAAAAAATATTAAAAAACCAACAGATGGACGGCACGAGCCCAGCAGGAAGTGGCGCTGGACCTTTAATTTATGAAGGCCGGTGCCCTCCAGGGGTGGCATCCACACACCGGGGAAGTGACAACGTGTACAGTCCAAGGTTCAAGTTGGGGTCACCTCTAAAAGAACAAAAGGCTGCTGTGATGCTCCGTTAGCCTTTGACCCCCCTTGAAATGACCCAAAACAGCCCATAAAGGAAAAAGGGAAACAGCAGGAGACGGAGCCGTGTGTGTGTGTGTGTGTGTGTGTGCGCATGTGAAGCCATTAGTGCACGTCCTTTAAATGGAACATTTTTATTGTCCAAAATTGGAGCTTGAAATACAAAATTGACTTGGCATCTCAGGGCACCATGCCACCTCAGCCATTGAAGAGTGGGAGTCTGAAGGGACAGAAAGCGAGAGACCACGGGGGGGGGGGGGGGGGGGGTCACTCCGGGCAGCAGAAGCACTTGTGCTTTCACTTTAATGAAGTCGTCGCCTGACGCGTTACGGTGGAAAAGTTGTGCAAGACGAGGGCCTCTCAAATTGCAAACCGCCCACGGACTCCACGTCCAGCCAGACGATCAGAGCGTGAAGGGCCGGGGGGCCGCAGGGGCAGCCTATGCTCGGCCATTCTGGTTTCCTCATCAGCTTGAACAATCAGCCAGCGCCACTCGTTTTGCCTCCTCCTTGTTGGGTTAATTTCTCGAGTCATAGCCGTGCCGTGCAGTAAGACGCCACCCCACCTCACCCCCACTCAGATTTTGTGCTTTGTTAAGTGAAAGAGAAGCGGGCTCAAGCTGGGGAGAGGGGGCTTTCAAGATGCCTCATATGCCAGTCCCAGTTGGTAAAGCTTGTGTGCCCAACACTTCTGGCACAGCTGGAATAGACAGCGGTGGCACACCACATGCTGCAATGCACCACCAGAGAGAGTGTCTGATGAAGGGCAGTGCCCACCGTCCTCCTGGGGTTCAGGGGCTCAGTGTGACATTTTACAGGAGAAGCACAAGGGAAAAAAAAAAATTGATGGAAACCGGGAATCCGTGCCATGTGATTGAGCCGATGGGCTTCTGTCGGGCATTGTGACATCCATCCTCCCACCATCTGCCGCTTATCCGAGTCCCGGTCATGGGGGCCGGCAGTCTAAGCAAACTTTCCCAGAGGTTCATTTTTCCCCACCACCTCCTCCAAGGGGGGGGGGGGTACCAAGATGTTCTGGAGCGAGCGAAGAGTCCTGTCCTCCTCCCAAAAGACCTCAGCAGAGAGGTGGATCCTAACCAGACCACCCCAACTGGTACACATCATCTTCAAAATCACCAAAGGAGACCCCCACAGCTTGCCAATTCTCCCCAGAACTTTTTCACTCATACCAGGACGAAGTCAGAGGGAGGTCAGAAGGTTTGTGGGCTCAGCAGACACAATACTCTCCAAAAAGGGGGGCAACTGGCACCAAACAGCCAAGCGAGGGGGGCACATCTGGGCGGATTGTTGGCGACAAAGGGACGTGTAGCAACAACTCCCAGGGCCAGCTCTACCACTAGGTGGCACTCTTTGGACCTTCTCAGACCCCCAGCTACAGGCGCTCAGGCCTAACGCAACACGTGCAACGCTTCTGCGCTTGTTTGTGAAGGAAGTTCATTTCTGCCACTCCCACCAACGATTTCGCTACCCAAAGCTCTCTGCCATAGGGGACAGCACAAACATAATAATAATAATAATAATAATAATAATAATTGTTTACACTTAAAGCACTTTTCCCACAACTCATAGTGCTCTGCATTTAGGAAAGACTCAAGATGCGAACCCATGACCTCCCAGATCGACCAATAAATCGTGAGCTTCACCAAGGCCAAGCGGTACGTCATCTGCTGACACCGATCCTCCTGCTTCTTGTGAAGACACCCCCCCCCCCCCCCCCCCGAGACACCTCAGCTTCTCTGCTTGAAGCAGCACCTCCTCCCCGGCCTGCAGGGGAGCCTCCACCATCTCCCGGATGAGAACCGCAAATCTCAGACCTGGAGGCGCCAACTCTTTAAGGAAGAAAAAAAGACAAACAACAACAGCAACAAACGTGGTGGTGAAACCTCACCGGGGACGAAGAGACGGTTACCTGACATACAAATGGAGGAGGTGAAGAGATGAGGAAGAGGCAGCATCGGGGATTTCTCAAAAAAAAAAAAACTGTCCAGTTAAGCTAAACCCACCGTCCGCTGGAGGACAACAGCGATGTGAATGACACCAGAAACGGCCTCCACAGTGAGGCTAACACAGTGAGGCAGAACATTAAAACATGAAATTCGGAGACAAGGCCGTCAGGTCCAACAAACTCACCAATCCTAGTCAAATCCTCTCCCTAACTGGTACAGAGAGAAGTTTCTACAGCCCACCGCATGGTGTGGTCACTCGTTCCCAGTGTCTGAAACTCTGACAGCTGTGTGACATCAGTCTTTAACAACCTCCCCATTTGTCCCCACGTTCACGTTACTACCGATCTCATTTTAAAGCAACAGTCGGGATCTGCCATACTAATTCCCTTCCGAATTCTGAGCACTTCACTCTCATCTCTCGCCACGCTACTACGTGTTTGTTCGTTTGTTTATTTCAAAATGCAGACACAAGTCTCCATTGTTGCCACTCGCCCACCCTACCCCGGCGTTTTAAACTTTATAATATGCCCCCCAGAGAAGTACATTTCTGAAAACGGCAGCTCGGCGCTGCAATGTGGACGGGTGAAAACGGTAAGTTTGGAAAACACGGACTCTGATTGATTTGCACTTAATGCACTTTCCCAATTGGATCCTGCGCATTTCAACATCCGATTCCCGGATTGGTCACCCTTCACGGAAGAACGCCATAAACTAGCATGGCGGACACAGAGGATATGATGACCATGGAGCCGGTCGTGTACTCGATAAATTGAAAATAAAAGGCAACAAAGGGTATGAGGACCAGCCGGGACCCCCTTTAATGTCGGGGGAAAGAAAGGAAAGTGAAGAAGTCATGGCATTTCCTAACCTGTTTAATCCAGATCAGGATTGTGGGGTTGGGGGCGGAGCCAATTCCAAACAGCATAGGGTGCAAAGCAGGAACAAACCCCACAGAGGGCGACACACACACACAAACACCCACTGGGGCCAATTTAGGATCGGCAAGTCATTTAACCAGGGGGAGTCCAAACTAAGAACGATTTGGGACGTTCTCGTCCTTCAGAGCCCCTCTCAGGCAGCTGGAAGTGGTGCTCTCTTCTGGTGGTCTTTAAATTTCTGGGGACTGTGGTGTATAAATCGCCTGTGGGGCGGAAGGGGTGGGGACCTGCTGGGCGTAGTGGTCTTCATGCGACTTGTCCTCCGGTTTATCTGTAAAGTGTAAGGACTCTAAGTGAGTGCGTCACCCCAGGCAGTGGTATCGATGTGCTGAACTCTGTAGTGCCCCCTACGTGTGCGCGTGTGTTTATGACTGCGTCTCGTACACTTTGAATGATGCACTCACGTACAAATGGTAGATAGTTCAGGCATGATAAACCCTGTGGCCGACAGCATTACCAACCCTGCAGGAATTTTTGTTTCCCACCGCCGGACTTGCACTCCGTGTAGCTAAACGGTTATGTTGTTGGTCGTTTACCTGTGGACGGAGAAACTTCCGGAAATGATGTGAAAACGTACATGTGGACAGATAATTTTTGTTTAAAAAAATACCATTTGCAATCGAAAATATAGTAGCGCGGACGTAGGGTTAGCCTTCGTCGACCTAAACTGAAATTGCTCGTCCCCTCCAGTCTCTCCTAAGGGCTCCCACCTTGGATTTTTGGAATTTGCCCCCTCCCTCCCACTTCAATGTGGACCTTCTCCAGCACTGAGATGTCACTTTTTATAATTCAGAGATCAAAGCTGCACACGTTCTCACTGGCGAGGCATTCCTCGACTCGCACGGCACACATACTGGGTGCTACATAAGCCAATGTCTCCTTACCCTTCTTAATCCCTTCTGCACACTGTCTGGATGTAAATAGTTATGAGGCCACCACGACTTCCCGGTCCTCCTCACAAGGGATCCTTTCAGGTTTCAGACCTCTCACTCCAGCATCCTCACCTCCTAAGTTTACACTTCAGTGGCCGCATTATCGCCAGGTCTCTGCCTCGTTTAGGGTCACCTGCAGACCTGACCGGCTTCGAATCTCCATTCTCGTTCAGATCATCGACGTGTATGACAAACTGCCGCAGCTCCAGGATTGACATCACCTCATTCTGAGGAGGCTCCTTCCCGCACTAGAGCAGGAGAAGGGGAGACTGACAAGAGGAGACCATTCAGGCCATTTGTCACTCGTTTCTTTACTAGAAGGTCATCTGTCCCAATATCTCGTCCACCAGAGCGGAAGAAATTTGACAAGCAAGAGGAGAGCATTCAACCAAAATGAGAGGAGACCATTTAGTCCATTTGTCACTCATGTCTTTACTGATAGATACGCTGCCCCAATATCTCATCCAAAGAACAGGAGAAATTGACAAGCTAGATGGGACCATTCCACCGGGCAAGCAGAGAGGAGACCATTCAACCGGGCGAGAGGAGAGGAGACCATTCAACCGGGCGAGAGGAGGGGAGACCATTCAACCGGGCGAGAGGAGGGGAGACCATTCAACCGGGCGAGAGGAGGGGAGACCATTCAACCGGGCGAGAGGAGAGGAGACCATTCAACCGGGCGAGAGGAGAGGAGACCATTCAACCGGGCGAGAGGAGGGGAGACCATTCAACCGGGCGAGAGGAGGGGAGACCATTCAACCGGGCGAGAGGAGAGGAGACCATTCAACCGGGCGAGAGGAGACCATTCAACCGGGTGAGAGGAGACCATTCAGTCCATTTGTTGCTTGTTTGTTTACTAATAGCTACACTGACCCCACATCTCATCTACAAGAACAGTAGCCATCTGACTAACCGAGAGGAGACCATTCAAAATGCGAGGGGAACGACTGCTACCCCTTTGTTGCCCATAAAGTCCCTTCAACTCTCAACAGACACCACCTGTTCAACCAGCCAGCCCTTCACAAGTCCCCTGTCTAATGCCACCTGTAGGGCGGTACCTCCCTGTCTACTTTGAGTGCCTGTTCACTCTTCCTCCTCCTCTTCCTCCCGTAGTCATTCAGTTAAACCAACAGGCCAGACTCCACCCAAACCTGCAGCATGGCAGCCCCCACAAGTCTCTCAAAGGCACCGATAAAGTAGATCCAGCCGAGGGTCTTTTAACTTGAGGGTGAATTCTGTGCTTGAGGATTGCAGTGGAAAATGAAGGGGAAGAGCAGTTTGGACTGAAGCCAGGAAGCTCTTCTTCATGCCAAGAGTGGTGGGAATCTGACCCAAACTACCCAGACATGGAGTTGAAGCAGAAACCTGGAGGACTTTTACGAAGGACCTGGGAGGAGATAAGGGGGCTGAACAAACGAGCAACAAATGGAATGAATGGCCTCCTCGCACTTGTCACATTTCTTATGTGCTTCTCTTCTAGAAGTGAAACAGTGAGACCAGAGACAAGAAGGGTAGTGGCATGGAAGTGACAAGTGACAACACGTTGGCCCGACTTCTTGTCTGCAGCCATTCAGCGCACCATGAAACATCTGCTGCTCCTGCACCCATGACTGGACCCTGAGAGAATTTGGGGGCGCACATGCATGTGACAGTATTAAGCGGGCCCAGCCTGCTCAGTACCACCGGTCAAGCGCAGAGGGGTCTCAAACAGCAAGCACCTCAATACTGGATGGTGGAACTTCATCTCCGACAAATCTGATCCGAAAAAAATAAAACACAAAATGACGGGACGGCGGCAGGAGACGTGCAAAAGTGGCGAACGTGAAGCAGACGTTTGGACCCCGAGTGCCACCGGAGGTGACCCGCTCTGCTGTGCGGTGCCATTTGGGGAGCAGAGCTTCAGCGTGACTGCACCTTGCTGCTCACATCTCACAGGAAACGATTTTCTGAATGTCATCTTCTGCAGTTTCCAAGAAAAAAGAAAAAAAAAAGTGCAAGCTCTTTTTTTCTTCTTTTTTATTTTTATCAGCCCGATGCTCGCTCTTCGCTCTTCTTTCTTTCTTTTCTTGCACATTTCAAACAAAAAGCCGCAAATCATCAGAGACTTCATGAAAGGCTCTGCTGGCTTGTGAAGAATTGAGACCAACAGCCGGGACGGCAGGCATGGAGCGCTCGAGCCCACCCACCTGCAATACGAGACTAGATCTAGACGGGCAGGACTTGCCCCCACCACTCGGGGTCCCCCCACTGATGGCCTTAGGTCGGGATGGTGAGGCCAAGAATGGCAGAACCCATCCTTCTTCCATTATGATGGATGCCCGCCAGAACAATCAGAAAAGTCACATGACTGGACATATTTCATTAGGTGACCCTTACTGACCACCAGAGGACGCTACCATCACAGCATGAGGCCATTTTAAGCGGTGGTCGCCCGTATGTAAGCCCTACAGTGGGTTCATCTTGAATCCCACGACAGAGATATTGTATTGTGCCCATCGGGGCTCGAATGGCCTCTTGTTGTGATGGCACTGTTAGGTGGTGACATTTTGGAGCCTCATAAGCATACTAGGGAGGTACACCTCTGTAGGGAGGCTAACGTGCAAGAATGTCTGGTGCCACTAGGGGGAGTTCAACCGATACGATGGAAGCCGGGACCCCGCAAGGCGATTGGGACGTCATAGAAAGAGAGCTTACAGTTGGGGGCAGCAGGGGACAAGTGTTCAGCTGGTTAAAGGGAAGAAGGACAGCCAGCGGGGGAAACACGTGATAAAGTGGATAGACGGTCTCTGCTGGGGGGGGGGTTATTATTTTTGGCTCTTGGTGTTTAAATAATTTTTGGACTCCTGAGTTGGTATTTGGCGGGGGGGTGTGAGACACCCCCTACAGGCCACAATTATTCTATACTAGAAAACAGGTGGACATCCAGTCCTGCCATGGTCAAGGTGCCACCCCCAGTAGTATACAAGTACCAGCAGTTTGCCACACCACATGTGCCTGATGCCCAGGTGATGCCAGGGCAGTCCTCCTCATCCTCCTTCCTATCATGTAATCGACTTCTGAAATCTGCTTCATGATTTGCAGGATTCCTTTCTGCCACGTCACCCTCTCAAATTGGTCTGCCATAAAGAAAGACACAAACTCCAATGATGGAACGGTGCTTGTCGCTAGGCACGTTATTTCACCAGTGTGTATCACGTCAAAAGCTTTCAATGAAGGCCAAGATGAAGGCTCTAAGCCCCAGGGGCTCAAAAGGTAGCATTTTATAGGACATAGACGGGGAGCGCAGCTCATCTAAGTAATCAACACTGACCTCGGTGTATTCAGCGCAAACGTTTGCAGGGCACTGTCTTATGGAACATAGTTTGTAAAGCATGTACGAATAAAATGCACGGTGTTTGTCATTTCAACAGATGGAGCATCAGTAACATTAGCACAGCTTTTACATATTCCTTACCAAATGGCATATAACACACATATGTATTGAAATTTTCATTCCAAAAAAAGGCACATCACAAGCATTAGCACGGCTTTTACAAATCCCAATGGCATATACCAGAAATATGCATTTGTCATTTCAACAGATGGTGCATCACTAACATTAACACTGCTTTTACAAATGCCATATGAAATGGCATATAGCATAAGTACGCATTTGTCATTCTAACAGATGGCGGCGCATCACCAACATTAGCCCTGTATTTATAAATCCCATACTAACTGGCATACAAGAGAGACATAAGCATTTCATGTGAGATTCCAACAGATAATACATCACTAACAAACACTGCTTTTACAAATTCCATATGAAATGGCATATACCAGAAATATGCATTTGTCATTCCAACAGATGGTGCATCACTAACATTAACACTGCTTTTACAAATGCCATATGAAAAGGCATATAGCAGAAGTATGCATTTTTCTTTCTAACAGATGGTGCATCACCAACATTAGCATGGCTTTTATGAATCCCATAAGATAATAGCATATAACAGAGACATATGCATTGCATTTGTCATTCCAACAGATGGCACATCATTAACATTAGCACTGTATTTACAAAATCCCATACCAGCTGGCATACAAGAGAGACATAGGCATTCCCCCCCACCCTACCCAGTCAGCCCCGGGTAATCATGACCCTTTCGCCCCCCCATGAACACATCATTGAGGACGCACAGATCCAATGAAGGAGGACGACTAAGTGGGAAGGTAGCACCATTAAAGAAGGCTCCCACCGGACACACCCGTCACCCTTCTCCTTGGTCATTTTCTTTACCCATCTCCCCCCACTTGGCTTGGTCACCCACATCCACACCACACACTTCATCCTCAGATGCCAGTGTGCAGTTCGGTCCAGAGTTCTCAGGGCTTCTCATCTGTGACCGTCCTTTCACAGCAAGGAGACCACCAGACATCAGTCATAAAAAAAATTAATTCAAAAAACGTTGCCAGCGCAATGCATGCCGATTCTCTCTCAGGCTCCAAGCGGCCCGATGCGCTTTTGAGATGTTACGACTCGACCACAGAGGCCTCTGAACCTATTTGAGTTACAGGGAGTGCGTGACTGAGGGGACGAGGACTACAAAGAAGTCTCTGCATCTATTCTTCGTCACGCACAGACATAAACCACCACTCACATTGCATTCCATTTTTTTGTTTGCCTTGATTTATTACCCCCTCAACACCTCCCCTGATCCCCTACACACACATACCAAAAATAAAAAAATCTCAGGAGCTGCACAAACATACGGAAAACACATGCAGTGCCTGGCAAACAAATGGCGCATAATCAGAGCGCGGGCGCCTTCTGCCAACGAGGACACTCAGAACCAGCTGACGGCCTCCTGCCAGGGTATCTGCTCTAATTTATGGTCCGGAGTTTCCACCGAGTGACTACAAGATTGAATATTCCTGCACCAACACAGAGTAGGGGAGTCATGAAAGTCCCTACCAGGCCACCGTGTACCCAGGTACATGTGACAGTACGAGAGGCCCCTTCTGAACGCACTCTACCACAACCCGTGCACAATTTTCAACTTCGCCTCATCTTCCCTCGTGTTCCGTTTCCAGGATGTGCAAAGCTGAAGGCTCTTCTTAGTAATGGTATTAACATTTCGGCCCATTAAGAACCGTCCTGTCCCCCCTTGTCAATCCACGTTTAACCCAATTCACGGTTGTGGAGGAGTGGAGCTGCGGCTGCAAGCCAAAGTGGGACAGATGGAGTCGAACCGCCGGCGGGCGGGCCTCGGAGCTTACCGGAGGAAACAGCAAAGTGACAAAATGGAGCACCACAAGTGAGTGACCTGGCCAAACAAGAGGGTCTTTAGATGCTACCTAAACACATTAAGTAGTCGGCAGTTCGCTTGGAGGTGGGCAGCTCGTTCCACCAGTCAGGAGCTACACATGAAGAGTCTGGACGGGGGTTTAAAAATCACAACGGCTTAGCCGAGTGGATGAGAAAGGGCAGAGGACCCCTCATGCATGTCTCCATATATGTCGGTGGTGACCTACTTGCTACTCACATCAAGGATTTGACATTCACACGTACAAGGAGCCAACATGGTGATCTAAAGAAGAGGAGTGACATGTGCCCACCTAGCGTGGTTGAACATCAGACGTGACACTGCAGGGTCTGGGTGGCACACACCAGCAGAGAGTTGCAGTAGTCCAGACTTGACAAGACCAAATCCTGGACCAGGACCCCGTCAGACACAGTCTGGTCTTGCAGAGTAAATCTGGAGGAAGGAGAGACTGCAGCAACATGGCAACACTGAGGGACAGCTGGTAACCCACAACTACCGACTTGGCGATGGTGTGCCGAGTAGATGGATCAACTGGGATAACATCATCATCCAACTTTTCCAGCTCGAGCTGGAGGTGGTGTTCCTTCACTACCCGTAGAAGATTCTAGGCGATACCGTGTGGTCCTCTCGAGGGCATGGAGGGGTACAAGGATTCAGTAATTCATTGTCATATGTACAATGGAATGCTTGCTTGTGACTGTCCTCGCCAGCAGAAAACAAACGGCCGGTGAGCACGACCTCCATTAAGGAGGAAAGTGACACAATTATGACGTGCGAGGATTGTTCACACAAGTCTTATTGATCCTGGAGGTCCGCAACCGGATGGACTTCAAGTGCATCCCAGAGATGAGGAGGAGGAGGAGAAAAGGGGGCAATGACAGCTGGTCACCCATTCCCACCCCAAGGTTGCGTACAAGAGATAAGTGAGTCAAGCTGAACAGAGATGGGGTGAACAACAGGATAACAAGAAGACCCCCATGCTCCCCCTATTTGTTAAGTGTTCCTTTAGACACCATCAGATATCATGTGGTCCTCTGGTGGGAACGTGCGGTGCAGCTTGGTATCATCAGCATGGCCATGATAAGACTTAGTGAGGGGATACACAGAGAGATGAGGAGAGGGGCCATCACCGGGTGGACTTCAGGGGCTTCCCAAAGATGAGGAGAATAAAAAGAGGTAATGTGGGGGGTATGGGGTCCTGCCTGACGTGATTCACTTTCCCGAGACAGCGCCAGATGTCATGGTGGCCAGAGATCTGCTATGCTGTAGCACTGATAGGAGACACCACAGGGCCAGATGGTGGGACCTTGTGAGGTGGTGTGTACTGTGGGATAAGAACGGACATCCTGGCCTTTATGTGGGGTGCACAGGTTATTACCTGGACGGGAGGCCCGAGAGGATTGTTGTACAGACAACTCTGTGCCCACCCGGCATAAAACAATGGGTGGACCAGTGGAAGCCGGGCCTTGAGAGCGGTTCCATCCCTCATGCGCTAGGTGGGGGGTGGTTGTTGTAGGAGAACCGAGTTGGGACACCTGCAGGGGTGCTAGGGAAATGGAGTCTGGAACCCAAGTGAGGTGGTCTACAGATAGAAGAGCTGAGGGCCCAAAACCCATCACTAGGGTACCCCAGACATTTCTCCTCAAACCACCGGCGGGCAGTCCAAGTGGACGTCGAGCAGTGCCTGGTGGTTGACCGTGTCAAATGTGGAGGAGAGATCTCGTCGACCATGGTGTGACGACAGGGCGAGTGCTTGGTGCTCGTGTACCCGTCGGATCGTACCAACAACAACATGTACCACAGGTTCAAGTGGAGACTACCGAAAACAATTGAGATCTTGGAGGGATTATTTCCATTAAGATGCACAGCAGAGTTGATTAATAAAATTCTCCGATAATTATGGGGCGTGTCATTTTGAACAGACGCTCCATCCCACCTCTCCGACTGACGACTATCTCTTTCACAATCTCTTCATTTCGGTATTGTTCTTATCGAAGGATGGAAAAAGGAAAAAAGCAAAAAAAAAAAAAAGCTGTGGTTTGTCAAATGACAAAAACATCAACTCCCTGCCAGACGTTTCTTCTCGTCGAGTTGAGACTCCGGGTGGCACGGCCAGTTGTGTCAAGACTTGTGGGGAACGTTTAGGAGGCACGACAGTTCAGAAGATGGCAACTTTCTCCTCCGAGAGACAATGTGAGCAGTTATGAAAGTGAAGATAAGCCAGCGAGAGGCGCACAGGCAGCAGATGGCAGCTGTGATTCACCCAACGTGGAGACATTCCAGCCAAGAATGAAGGGCACAGCCTGGCAGTGCCAACAGGACCCACACAAAGACACATACACACAAATTCCTAGGATGACCACACACACCAACCTCCTGGCAACAGACAGACAGGGAAGCCGACGGCCCCTCGTTTCGAATACACGGACGCTCGGCTCACACGCCACCAACCAGCAGTTACAAAACAGGGACTTTCCAATCTGCTAAACAAGATCTGTGTGACAAACGCTGTGGTTACAGTTCCTCGCCGAAACACCCGATGACAGATTAGTGAATGGTCTCGAGTGCTATGAATCAAAAATTTCACTTCACGCAGCCCTAATATCGAGCACTCTTTCATTCCAATCAGTGGAACGTTGGCACAGTGGCAGCAGACGACACACACACACACACACATGCCTGAAAGGGGACCATGATCTGACCAACTACAAAAACACAGGGGCCCAACATGTTTGGAAAATGAGACCCCTAAAAAGGACAGAAGCATGCAAACGAATTCACAGCCGGACAAATTTTTGGATAATTGCTTCAACGCGTGACCACAAAGACGACCCCGGGCCTTCTCCGTATTCAACATGGAGGGTACTGTCGTGGAAAGGCTGGGCGACTTGAAACTTGCACCCATTCAATTTGGTCAAATCCTGTGGCGACCATACAGGGGGTGCCACACTGAGCTCCAAAAACACGACGACACCCAGATGGCCTCGGATTCAAAACGAGTGTGCGTATTCATTCAAAAAGTAAGCCGTCTGGTCGGACGCTTCAGTTCACCACACAAGTCCTGCAATTCCTTCCCTTCCCTCCTTCACAAGAAGTGGGGTCCAATTTCCTCCACGACTCGGACTCTCCCACCAAGGTGAGATGCCCCCCTGTTATATATATATATACGGAAGCTTGGCGAAACACTGAAGTCATCATCTGGCAGCGCCCCCTGGTAGCACACAAGGACCCCCGGATAGGGTCAACCCTTCAGAACTACAAATCCCAGGCAACCCTGCAGGTTTCCAAGATGGGATTACACCACAAGGGCCACTGCCACCTTTCATGCCGGGCGATTTATTGCCCCCGATACTCAGATTTCTCCACTCCATCCATTAATCCCAACTCCCTGTCTGGAATGAGGACTGGAAACTAAGCCAGCCAGACTGCACCTCCCTCCACGGGATTACCTCATAATGGCCTCACTCTCCATCCCATTCGGGATGCCTGCACTTACACCGTATAGCGCCCTTCCCCAAGTGATGACAAATCACGAGTGACATAATGAGCACCCAGCAGCTCTTAAACTGGTTAACGATACCCCCCAATGGTGTGTGTCCACTCTGTGATGGACTGGCGCTCTGGCCACAGGTTGTTTTTTTTCGTTGTTGTGCCCAGTGCTTGCTGGGATAAGCTCGAGCTTTGCCGCTACCCTGCCAAGGATTTCAGCAGATTTCGATACTGGATGGCTAGACGTTCCCCTTGTGCGCGTGTGGCTGGAACTGGAGTTGCTTCCTGCTTTGTCTCCAGTGCTGCCAGGATAGGCTCAAACACCTTGTACTTTGTGGGTGGAGCCTTAAGAGGCGGTGCCACCCTGACATCACTGCTGCCAGGTCCTCCTCCTGGCTTTATATGTTCAGCAGTAGATCACCGAGTGTGGTGACGAGCCTTTGGGCAGGTGTTTCTTGATTTTTCTGGTTATTGAGTTTATTTGCTTCTGCGTTTGGATTGTGATGTTGGACTAAATTGTCCACGCTCATCTAGGCAAACCATTTTTTTGCTCTTTAGAGTATTTAAAAAATTTTTTTACATTTTTTTTAATAAAATAAAAAGCATTCAAATTGTCTTTCATTTACAAGCCAGAGGTTTACGGTCACCCCTCTCCCTCTTAAGGCATTTTAGACTGTCTTTGCATTTTGAACTCTTACAGCCGGCGCCCGCATTGCTCAAGTATCTCAGAAGCGCACTAACAGTCTGACAAGCAGAGGAATCCGTCCCCCCCCCCATCAGAGTAGGACATGAGAAGTCATAATGACGTGACTCCCCCTCTAAAAGTACGAGTTCATGTCTGACAAAGGATGACGTCGCGATTTTACAGCAGCCCTTACAGCAAACTGGCACTCCTATTGACATTTTGGAGTTTACTTGAATTGGCAGAACACATGATATTACAAATGATAATTTGGGGGAGTTGGAACAATTTAACCAACTCCAGTAACTCAAGAATTGCTTCCAACTGCACGACTCCACAGCCTTGACAAACAGAGAGACTTCACCGGAAGGATACGAATACTAGGAGTAGCATATTGCACCACACTGCGTGTAATCGTTGCCCCGTCACAACATCACGAATCTCAACTACAGCGCTGTTTGTTATAGTTGCCGATTCGGACGCCAGTGCCACCGACTGTCTGAAGATCAACCCAGACAAAACCAAAATCTTAACAACAGACGGAATGCCGGCAGCGATTTACCAGGACGGGAACCAAATCGAACACGCGCAAGAATTTAACTATCATCCAAGAAAGAGGTCGACTCTCCAACCGAAGTGCACAAGCCAAGCGACAGCGGCATTCGCTTTGTGGAGCCTTTGGGAGAAACGTCTCCATCATGACCAAAATGCGCCTTTACAGGTCGTTGATCCTGCCGATCCTTCTACATGCTTCTGAAACGTGGACTCAGAATGATCTCCAAGTCACGCAAATGCGTTGCCTCCGCCAGACCCTGGGCGTCACTCTTTGAGATCCACTTCACAAATGAGACCATACCGAAGAGGCACGATAGCCCACCAGCGGTGGACATGGAGATCCAACGGTTTGGACACGTCTGCCGAATGGACCAGAACCGGACGCCATACGAATTTCTACAGCGAAAACTGTAGCACAAAATCGAGGAGGATTTGAAGAATGTCGCCTCGGACCGCACAGTAGGGAGAAACGTCATTAATGAAATTCAAACCCTTGTGGCACCCACAGCAGTGGACGGCCTACGGAGTGCAGTAGTTAGGGTCCCGTCTCATTGATACACACTTTAAAATTGCATAAGTGAACAACAGGCCTCTAAATTATTCCCCACCCCGTCACCAGCTAGGACAGGGGCGTCACATCCTCAGACCCGATGGATCCCACATTTTCAATGCGAGATGTCACACGTGTTCACGCCAAAGGCAAGAACATTCTGGAATAAAGAGAGTTTAGCTTGGCAGGCCAGGAAAGAACCCCTCCAAAACCTGACAAAAACAGGGCCAGGGGGTGTGCGGCCATTCTGAGGCGACAGGAGAGCGAAATGAGATTCAGATCGAAGCTCGGCAGCCGCTCTCTGTCACAGCTTCATCCTGAGAGCCCCTCTTTGGGCTGGGCAGGGTGGACTGGAGGCTCGACGCCAACTGGCATTGCCCCCCACCCCAGGGAGACAAGCTGGCAGTTTAGCTCTTTGGATTAAAAGTTCAGATGCAGAAAACACGAGTGTACGGCGCAGAACTGGGCGAATACCTGGGGCTGGTGGAAGGGGCTTCACGGTGATTGTCATTTGTCACACCCTCGGCCACTTCATTCCCAGACAGATCCGCTCGCCAGTCAGGTCTTTGACCGCGTTTTTACCTGATCCATGAAGGCACACGTCCCGTGCTGAGGGCGCGTCTGAGGGCATTTGATCCCATTGTCACACACACTCCAACAGGCCCTGCGTTTATTATTATTATTTTTTAAAAGCAGTTTGCAACTTTTCCACGTACGCCCCGAGGGGCTCATTGTGACAGCAGTCATCTGACCGCCCACTTCCAGCGTGAGGTGTGAAATACAAAACCTGAAGTTCTGTTATGACAACTCCAGAAAGCATCACGTTGCAAAATGGTAAATGTTTAGGATGTAAATAAAGGAGCCGCGGCCCCCTTTGAGGTGCCCGACGGAGACGACGGCGGCCACCAGCACTCGAGGGAAGGGAAGTGATAAAGCGGTTCGGTCACAAGACCTGAAGGGGTTGCCAGAGATCAAACCAGTCGTTGCTACCCTGAGAGATGACACACATCAAACCTCAAGCGGGCCAAGGTGTGCCACTTGGGTCCCAGGTGGGCTGGAGGTTTGTGTCCGGGTGGCTTATTTAGCTTCTGCTGCAGGGCGCTTTAAACGATGTGCTTGCTAAGTGTCCGAAAACCCTTCATGATTTCCTGCAGCCAAACAGTTAACCGTCATGCAAAGCAAGCCAGCGCCCATGTGTACCAGCCTATCCATCATGCAAAAGAAATCAATGGACCACAAGACAATGTTGCTCTCAGAGAATAGTCTGGCATGGCAGAACGAACCGAGAAAGAAGTCACAGGTTTCATTAACAGCAACAACTGGCTTCCGATGGAGAATTTGGATGGCATGAAAATGCTGGACCGGAATGAGACACCAAGCCCGAGTCAGCTGGTCAGCTTGCTTCGTATCTCATTATAGTTTGGCTGAAGGAAATTGTTTAGAAACGGAGGAAACATGAGGGTAATTCCATTAAAAAAATGAAAAAAAAATCAGAAGTGGTATAAGACGCCCTCATTCGGGATATTCGAAAGAAATGTCACAGTTTACTTCATGAGCTCGAAATATAAAATGTGTTGCGATACCGGAAACATCAAAATGTGAGCTTCAATTTAAATGCTAAAAAGTCAAAATATTCTTAGTTGGAATACAAATTTGTCACTTGTCACCCTCCGACAGAGGTCCGTAGGGGGCTAGTAGAGGCTCGGACATCAAAAATAAGCACATATTCATAATTGGTGACCTTGAAAGAGTCCAAAATGACACCCCACATGGTTAGGTTTCAAATTTGCCACTCCTGACCTTCTGGGTGGGACTCTTAGAAGACTAGGACCACCGGCAAAGACTGAAAAATATGATCATATTCATTATCAGCATTAAACGACACTCCACGTGCCAATGTTACTGATCCCCATGTGTTTCAAAAGTTTTGCGAAAAGGAGTAACTTTGACCCCTCGTATCCCATTAGGGGGTCAATTGATGGGGCCTGCACAACTTCCAAGTCCTTCTGATGATTTCATTCCAATTTATCCTAAGGGTGTCATTTCCTTCACAAAGACGCGGTCTAAAACTGAGAATTCTTTTCGGGCCTAGAGTAGGGTTAACGGCATACCAGTACTGGAAAAGTATCCAAATTTTAAAAAAGGTACGGTACCAGCATTTTGAGATTTTTCAGTACCGGAAGTAAACATCAGCTTTCCTCTCAATCCCCCACACTACCCCCTTCTAGTTCAGCCGTAGACGTCACAAAACTACACACTCTGACGCTACCGGAACGTCACCGGGGACCCTCTTCCTTATTGCTTTGACACAATTAAGACTTCATGACTATCAAGAGGCAAGTGCAGCACCCCGGGGAGTCGAGCAATTCATTGGTGGATGCAATCAGAACTTCACAAGGACCAAAATTTTGCTTCTGCACAATTGGGACTTCATGAGTTATCGATTGAGCGCAACTGGGACTTCACGAATTCAGTGCGACGCACCAGGGAGACGTAGGGAACGTCACAAGGGATATTACTCTGACATTGGAGTAACTTCACGGGGACCAAAATTTTGCAATTGGGACTTCAAGGCTTCGAGAGAGAAGCAGACTGTGATACGGCGCACCAGGGAGACACAAAATTTGCAGGGAACTTCAAGGGGCATACCAGTTTGACGTGATGGGAGCTTCACAGGGACCACAATTTTGCCTCTACCACAATCAGGACTTCACAGGGGGGCATTGATTTAGTGGGATCAGGACATCATGGTTTCAGGAGGGAAGCGATGCATAGAGCGGTGAACCAGGGAGACAAGCAAATTACAGGGGACTTCATGGAGGATATTACTTTGATGCGATCAGAACTTCACAGAAGCTTCTACGCAATCGGGATTTCATCTGGGATACTGATTTAGCATGATCGGGACTTTGTGGCTTCAAGATTAAAGCCACAAACCAGGGGACAAGCAATTTGCAGGTAACTTCATGGGGTGAGGTTAACATTTCAACGTGATGGGAACTTCCCAGGGACCAAAATTTTGCTTCTACGCAATCAAGGCCAAATGGAGGGCATTGATTTAGCAAGGAAATGGTGAGTAGTGTGGCGTACAAAGGAGTTGAGCAATTAGTAGGGAACTTCACAAGGGAAGTTACTTCAACGTGATCAGAAAATCTCAGGAATCAAAATTTTGCTTCTATGGGAATGAGACTTCATGAGGAATTATTGATTTTGCGTGATTGGGACTTCAAGAAGGAAGCACCACACCAGGGAGACGATCAACTTGCAGGGAACTTCACAGGGGATAAGAGTTTGACGCGATCAGAACTTCACAGGGACCCAAATTTTGCTACTGTGTCAAAATTGATATGGCACGATCAAGACTACAGGGCTTCAAGAAGGAAACGGTGCAAAATGTGGCGCACCAGGGAGACGAGCAATTTGCAGGGAACTTCACGAGGGATATTACTTCAACATGACTGGAACTTAACAGGGACAAAGATTTTACTTCTATGGGATTCCAACTTCATGTGGGATATTGATTTAGTGTGACTGGGACTTCACGGCTTCAAGAGGGAAGCAGCACACCAGGGAGATGAGCAATTTGCAGGGAACTTTACCAGGGGGATATTAGTATGACGCGATCAGAACGTTACAGGGATCAAAATTTTGCTTCTACGTCAAATGCAGACTTAATGGTGGATATCGATTTAGTACGATCGGGACTTCACAGCTTCAAGAGAAAAGTGGTGGATGGTGCGGCACAACAAGGAGATGAGCAATTAGTAGGGAACTTCACGAGGGAAGTTACTTCAACGTGATCAGAACATCTCAGGAATCAAAATTTTGCTTCTACGGGAATGAGACTTCATGAGGGATTATTGATTTTGCGTGATTGGGACTTCAAGAAAGAAGCACCACACCAGTGAGACGAGCAACTTGCAGGGAATTTCACGTGGAATATTAGTTTGACGTGATCAGAACTTCACAGGGACCCAAATTTTGCTACTGTGTCAAAATCAGGACTTCATAGGGGATATCGATATAGCACGATCAGGACTATAGGGTTTCAAGAAGGAAGAGGTGTGTAGTGCGGTGCACCAGGGAGACGAGCAATTAGCAGGGAACGTCATGAGGGATATTACTTCAACGTGAGCAGAACTTTATAGAGATTTTGCTTCTACAAAATCAAAACTTCATGGGGGATACTGATTTAGGGTGATCAGGATTTCACGGCTTCAAGAAGGAAATGGTGTGTAGAGAAGCACACCAGGGAGATGAGCAATTTACAGAGAACTTCGCGGGGGATATTACTTCAACGTGATTGGAACTGTATGGGGACAAAAAAATTTGCTTCTATGTCAAATCTGGACTGCACGGCGGATATCGATTTAGGACGAATGGGACTTCATGGCTTCAAGAGAGAAGTGGTGGATGGTGCGGCACAAAAAGGAGATGAGCATTTCATGGGGAGATATTACTGTGACGAGATCAGAACTTCAGAGGGACAAAAATTTCGCTTCAACGTCATTGGGACTTCATGGGGATATCGATTTGGCACGATCGAGACCTCACAGCTTCAAGAGTAAAGCCACACACCAGGGAAACAAGCAATTTGCAGTTAAGTTCACGAGATATAATAATAACTTCCCAGAGCCCAAAATTTTGCTTCTTTGTGACTAAATAGGGGTCACTGATTTAGCAAGACCAGGACTTCAAGAAGGAAGCACCACACCAGGGAGATGAGCAACTTGCAGGGAACTTCACGGGGGATATTAGTTTGACGCGATCAGAACTTCTCAAGGACCCAAATTTTGCTACTGCGTCAAAATCGGGACTTCATAGGGGATATCGATATGGCACGATCAGGACTACAGGGCTTCAAGGAGGAAGAGATGTGTAGTGCGGCGCAGCAGGGAGACGAGCAATTAGTAGGGGACTTCACAAGGGATACAGTGCATCTGGAAAGTATTCACAGCGCATCACTTTTTCCACAGAATTCTACACACAACACCCCATAATGACAACGTGAAAAAAGTTTATTTGAGGTTTTTGCAAATTTATTAAAAATAAAAAAACTGAGAAATCCCATGTCCATAAGTATTCACAGCCTTTGCTCAATACTTTGTCGATGTCCCTTTGGCAGCAATTCCAGCCTCAAGTCTTTTTGAATATGATGCCACAAGCTTGGCACACCTATCCTTTGCCAGTTTGGCCCATTCCTCTTTGCAGCACCTCTCAAGCTCCATCAGGTTGGATGGGAAGCGTTGGTGCACAGCCATTTTAAGATCTCTCCAGAGATGTTCAATCGGATTCAAGTCTGGGCTCTGGCTGGGCCACTCAAGGACATTCACAGAGTTGTCCTGAAGCCACTCCTTTGATATCTTGGCTGCGTGCTTAGGGTCGTTGTCCTGCTGAAAGATGAACCATCGCCCCAGTCTGAGGTCAAGAGCGCTCTGGAGCAGGTTTTCATCCAGGATGTCTCTGTACATTGCTGCAGTCATCTTTCCCTTTATCCTGACTAGTCTCCCAGTCCCCCACAGCATGATGCTACCACCACCATGCTTCACTGTAGGGATGGTATTGGCCTGGTGATGAGCGGTGCCTGGTTTCCTCCAAACGTGACGCCTGGCATTCACACCAAAGAGTTCAATCTTTGTCTCATCAGACCAGAGAATTTTCTTTCTCATGGTCTGAGAGTCCTTCAGGTGCCTTTTGGCAAACTCCAGGCGGGCTGCCATGTGCCTTTTACTAAGGAGTGGCTTCCGTCTGGCCACTCTACCATACAGGCCTGATTGGTGGATTGCTGCAGAGATGGTTGTCCTTCTGGAAGGTTCTCCTCTCTCCACAGAGGACCTCTGGAGCTCTGACAGAGTGACCATCGGGTTCTTGGTCAACTCCCTGACTAAGGTCCTTCTCCACGATTGCTCAGTTTAGATGGCCGGCCAGCTCTAGGAAGAGTCCTGGTGGTTTCCAACTTCTTCCACTTACGGATGATGGAGGCCACTGTGTTAATTGGGACCTTCAAAGCAGCAGAAATTTTTCTGTAACCTTCCCCAGATTTGTGCCTCGAGACAATCCTGTCTCGGAGGTCTACAGACAATTCCTTTGACTTCATGCTTGGTTTGTGCTCTGACATGAACTGTCAACTGTGGGACCTTCTATAGACAGGTGTGTGCCTTTCCAAATCATGTCCAATCAACTGAATTTACCACAGGTGGACTCCAATGAAGCTGCAGAAACATCTCAAGGATGATCAGGGGAAACAGGAGGCACCTGAGCTCAATTTGGAGCTTCATGGCAAAGGCTGTGAATTCTTATGTACATGTGCTTTCTCAATTGTTTTATTTTTAATAAATTTGCAAAAATCTCAACTAAACTTTTTTCACGTTGTCATTATGGGGTGTTGTGTGTAGAATTCTGAGGAAAAAAATGAATTTAATCCATTTTGAAATAAGGCTGTAACATAACAAAATGTGGACAAAGTGATGAAGTGCTGGGAATACTTTCCGGATGCACTGTATTACTTCAACGTGGTGAGAACTTCACAGGAATCAAAATTTTGCTTCGATGGGGATGAGATTTCATGGCGGATTTCGATTTTACCGCGATCGGGAGTTCACGGCTTTAACAGGGAAGCGTTGCACAGTGTGGCGCAGTGGAGCAAGAAAGGAGGTTTGGGAGTTATCTATTTCCTTCAGAACCGATACCGAGGTCCAAAAATGGTTATTGATACCAAAGTCAAAATTTTAGCACTGATCCAACACTAGTCTAGGGGGCCAAAAATTAAGAGGAACCCCAAAAACATTGACATTTTGCATAACTGACCATCAAGATGCGTCGAGTGGCATGCGGTTTCTAGTATCGGATCAAACAAACCATACAGAAGTGATTTCAAGGCGTTCAGAAGGAACGCAGAGGAACACAATAAGGCAAAGGAAATTGAGATCTATTTTCTAATTTACTTTAGAAAGTGCGGCCCCCCCCCAGGACTGGAGTCCGAGACCATCAGGCCCCTTCTGTTTACAGCCTGCGTGGAGCATGTGGTCACCTCGGCCTGTGTGAATCACGCCATTCATGATGCCAGCTCCGGATGACATGTGGGCAGTGACTAATGACAAGAATTTTACTAATCGGCCGCGGATGGCTTGGGGAAAGAAAAACCAAGCATGTGTGCGATTCGCGCTAAAGCAATGAACTCCACATGTCATCAGCGAGGCGCATTTCTCAAACATCAAAGCTGAGGCAAGGATCTTAAACTTTCGAAAATGTAACTCGTAACCACAGACTAGTCTGCAGCGTGGTCAGGGCACGCAGGTACCCCCTGATTTACCAGAAACGGCGACCCTTTGAGTGAGACTCGAGCTGGCAGGTCATTTGTCGTCGGCAGGAATGGCCACTTGGCGTTCTTGAATCCATTTAAAATCAAAAATGTCGGAGAAGGGTCCCCGGCCAAACAGCTAACCTCAACTTGTGGTTACAGCATAGCAGATGCTCCGTGCCAGCCGGCCCATGTGGGCAGGGTCCTGGCGTGCCCAAGCCAATGCCACATTCGGACTTCTGCAAGACTAACCTCTCATTTCCATGAGCCTCCTTTCACATGTACGGGCGCAGCACACGGAGAGCACGGGCACCGCCGGAGCAGCAAAGGCGCCACAACCGCAAGGGGCCCACAATGTTGGGCTTTTAAGAATGGACCACACTAATAGGGGCCAAGCAAAAAACACACCAAAGGGGGCTTCCTGGTGGGCAGGGCCGAGGGTGCTGGGTACACAGGCGAGGAATTGGAGCAGATGGGTGAAACCAACCTGCATCTTAACCCTCACGTTGTGGCAGCTGCAAACTGCAAGTTGCGGAGGACACAAAAATGATTACAAGGGTTGGGGTTTGGGGAAAAGTTAAAATAATTAAAAAAATAAATAAGCAAAATGAATAATGTAGGAACATTAAAGAGTATGACAACCACAGGAACTCACTGCCAGCACGTCTGCCAGCTAATATTGGTGAGCTAGCATTTAGGTAAAGCTGGCAGCACATTCCACGACTTCTAGACGGGGGGGGAATGTCACACTTGAGGATGGCAGTTAGTGATCTCGTCATCTTGAGGATTGAGTCACATTACACACCTAGTGATCGCAACACATGGCAAACTAAAATGGTGGCACGCTACACAACACACCGGTGCCACATGATGACTTCTAGCTGTAGGGGTGTCAAACTCGATGACTATGATTACTGATCTCGTCATCTTGAGGATGTCACATTACACAACTAATGATAGCAACACATGGCAGACTGCAGGGGTGGCACGCTACACAACACACTGGTGACCACATGACAACTTCTAGTTGTAGGGGTGTCAAACGCGAGGACTACAGTTACTGATCACGTTGTCTTCAGGGTGTCACAATGCATAACTAGTGATCACTGGGATGACAGATTACATCGGTGGCATGCTACACAGCTTCACTTCAGAGAAGAGCTGGTGACGCATGACACGACTTTTAGCTGTAGGGGTGTCAAACTAGACCACTGATTACTGATCTCGTCATCTTGAGGATGTCACATTACACAACTAGAGATTGCAACACATGGCACGCTACACAACACACCGGTGCCACATGACAACTTCTAGCTGTAGGGGTGTCAAACTCGAGGAGTACAGTTACTGATCTCGTCATCTTGAGGATGTCACATTACACAACTAGTGAATGTGCACACTAGTTGTGTAAGCACACACCCCCCCCCATAACCCTCTGCAGTGGGCAATTCTGGAAGTACTTATGGGACTCACAGTTCACGACAACACCAGGCTGCCACTGTGTAACTCAATTAGAAGTGGGGGGGCTGCATCTGTACTGGCGGTCTAAGCTGCGCGGCAGGAACCCAAGCTGGAGTGGTACTGGTGTCCCACCAAAGCTAACCAGTGGAGCCTTCCTTTGGATTTTGCGCCATTCGTCTCTTATCACATTCCACGACGTCGACTTGCCCATCTCGTAGCCCAAGGGTATTAACTTACGCGACTAAGGGGTGGCACAGGGCATGTCAGATTAGGCGATGGCATGACCACGTGCTGCGGTGGCCATACACTTTTGAACCCTGCTAGTCATGAAACGGGATGAGCAGGGCAGTTGGAGGAACAGCTTAAGGGCCCGAGTGGCTGTAATTCTCCACCGAAACATGAGGTGGCGCTGTCTAATAACGGCCGCTCTTCTCCTCCTCCCTCCGCAGAGAGGATGACTGCCACCTTTCCAGCCACTATGTCACTTCCGGGGTCCGACCACCTGGACCCACCTCTTCCTCCCAGAATTCCTTGCAAACAGTAGAACCGCCACCTTGGCCAGTCTGCCCGATTGAGAAGTTGGAACGACTCCCCCTTTTTTTTTTTTTGCCTTTACCACGCACTTATTTAATTATATGGGGTGCCCCCCAAAAGATGTTACCCTCTTCTGTCTTACACAGTGCGTAAAATGCTCAAGCCGTTTGATTTTCATCGATAATGAAAAACGAGGGTACAAAGCCCAGACAGAAATCGACCATTAAAATCTCCACGGGGCGCGGTGCTTTACCTCAGCTTTACCTTGGTGGTCTCCTCAGCATGAGTCCCTGCTGCTAATCCTCCAGCACCTGTGGGGGCGCCGCGCCAAGCCCAGTAAAGCCTTGCTGCCTTCTCTCCTCCGACCGCCATTCCTGTCGTCTCTTTGATCCTCCATCGTCTTTCTTTCTCGATATCTCTCTTGTTATTTTCCTTCCCCTCCATTCTGCTCGGCTCCCTTTATATACTGCAGTTACCCGCGGGTGCCCAACCCAATCCCTAAGTGCTAACAAGGAAATAAGCGGGCTTGCCAGTCTTGACCCTCGCACACCGGCACAGAGCCCCCTGCCATGCAATCGCTCCATAATTACTTATTTACAACTGCATATCACGTGTTATGGGTTATCGAGTGGAAAATGAAAAATACCGAAAAAGCACGCTGACACCCAAATGGGCCATAAGTGACCCTTTAAAAGGGGGGGTTGCCTCGGCCAAGGCCAACACAGCAGCCATAACAGGTTGTCACCCGTCGAAATACAAAAAGCTGCTACTTAGGAACTAAGATAGGACAAAATAAACAAATTAATCAAATTCCTTGACCCTTAGAGTGCTGGAGTGCCAGCCGGGTTGCCTCTTTTCATTTATAACGTCGCACACGTGCACCCCTCGGGGGCAGCTTCAAGGCTCTGCTGGTGGTGTTGTAATTCAATGCCAATCCACAAGGTGGCGGTGCACACTAACACCTCTTCTCTTCCTCTCTCTAGGGAGCGGATGACTGACAGCCCGGCCGCCTCTGACATCACTTCCGCTGTCCGTCCTCCTGGACCCGCCTCTTCCTGCCTGGCCTGTACTTAACAGGAAGTGTCGTCTGGTCTAAGACTCGTGTCCTGAGTAGACTTTCATTTTGCCAACGAGCCTTATACTTTTGGCTTTCTAATATACGGTGGGGGTCACGGTGGCACCCCAACTAGTTTTCATTTGTCCCGTCATCTTTTTTTTTTGTTTTTTTACAAGCGTCAAACAGAAAAACAGGCAACGTTAATGGCTTTTTGAAGGTTTGGTCTGGCGTTGTTGGGCTCCCAGTTTAATTAAGAAGGTACGGGTCCAAATTAGCTGCCGACATATGGGGGGGGGGGGGGATTTGTCAGGGGAGTGAAAAAAAAAAAAAACAAAAAGACGGAAGCCTGGTGGGATATCACATACATTAGAGAAACCCTGAATGGGTGACAGTGTGCAGAAAGTCAAGGGGGTCTCTCAACATCCCCTTCATTACTTCCAATCAACCTCCCAGTCAATACCGTGCTTGATCGATCAAAGGCCTTACATCCGTCCCAGTGGTTAACGTCACAGGCAGTACGGCAGTGGTGACGACGAACCGCCCAGCAAGTTGTCCCCATCAACCCCCCAAGTAAGATGAGGACATCCTGTGTGGCCCATCGAGTAAATCGTACTTAAAAGCGACCAATCACATTTGGTCAACAAGTACATGGGACACTAAATCAGGCACTGTGACACACGCTGAACAGGGCCTGACACCAAATTTAACGTCCAAGGTTCCCCCCCAAGGCTCGGCACGTATTCACAGCCAGATCATCCCACACTTTGAACGAGAGGGTCTCCTCTGCCATCATGGCACCCACTCCTCTGCGCTTCCCAGAGTGCCGCTGCATTTCTGCCCAAACTCAGCAAAAGCCCCCCCAACCCACGCTCATCTGCGGCTCGACTCCCAGATCCAACTGCACCGACGAGGGACGTGCTGCTTTATGTCGACTTCTGTTTCTACTTAGCTTTATGGCAGAATAAAATGTAAAAAAAAATTTCCAATTTAAGCACAGAGTCAAATCCTTAATGAAACTTGGGATGTCTTTTGGCGGAGCGCTGGATTCATCCTGTCCAATCCTGACTAAGTGGGATAAAAACCTCGGCTCCATGGGATACGCACAGCTACAGCACGCCAGGGACCGGAAAGTGGACTTCATGAGCAGAAGACATGCGGGGGAAAAATGCCGGGCCTTGCTTCGCCAAGGCCATTCAGGCCATCAATAAGGGACGTCTGAAGACTCCTGGAGCCACGTCCGGTAGGAAGGAGTCTGGGACGAGGTGGGCAACCTCATGGGGAAAAACACGAAATGAACAAGACAAGACAGGCTGCGGGACCCCGAAAGAGCAGACGTCGGGTGTGTAGAGAGCTCTTCTAACCCAAACACGGACAAAAGAGTCAAGAAACACGACTTTGAACCACAGCTGTGGGGTAAACCCTGGCTGAAACATAACAGAACTTCACAGGGACCCCCAGAATTGCTTAGACGTGATCTGTTCTTCAAGGGGATCCCCCCCCCCCACTACCACCCTTAAACGCTTTGATAACATCGGGACTTCACGGCTACCGAGTGCTTGGGAAATTGCAGAGAGAGAAGTGCTGTGTCGATTAAATAGGCTAACAATCAAAATTAAATTAAAAAAATAAATAAATAAAATTAAAATGAAATTAAAAATGACAACATCACCAGGACCTGATCATCTTTACCCTCGACTTCTCAAGGAGGTTCCCAAGTACGGATACAGGACACTGCAGGGCCAATGGTTTTCAACTGTCAACAAATGGGCGACGCTCACAACAAACACCATTTCACAGACCACATGGTGCGAGATCTCTGTAGACAAGCATCACCAGGACCAGACTACATTTACCCTCAAGGGCTTAAGGGGGTTAGCGAGTACAGATGTCAGCCCTTGACGCTTATTTTTAGGAAGTCACTGCGCACCGGGATAAGAACTGGGAAATGGCAAATATTTTATCCCCTTACATAAAATGGGGCGACCGGGGAGATCCAAGCCACTACATGCCAGTAGGCTTCACGTGCATCACAGGAAAATGAATGGAGGGACGTGCTGACGGAAATATTGGGCGACATGTGGCGAGAACAGTCAGCACGGGTTCAAAAGAGGGAGCAACAAAAGGACAGGATCAAAGTGGAGCAGGTGATGTCATTTATCAGGACTTTCAGGAAGCATCTGATGAGGTGCCACGTGAGAGCGTGGGCAGCAAACTTAAAGAAGTGGGAGGTCAGGGAGTAGGTGGGTGCAGAACTGGCTCAGACACAGGAGGCAGAGGGTGATGGTGCGAGGAACCTCATCAGAACTGGCTGATGCTAAGAGCGGCATCCAGTAGGGGGCAGTGCTGGGGCCGCTGCTATTTTTAATATATATGAACTAGCCAACCCGCGGAGTAGCAAACGCCGCATAATTATGTATTGATGGGTGAACACTTCCTGAAAGACACAATTGTCCAAATGGGGTGGGTTTGAGGATACGACTGTAGATGAATGAAAAGATGGAACTCTGGAGAGAGCAACATACAATTGTCCGTGACTGACAATTGGAGGACCGCCGTCGCACGCTCATTCAGCGATTCACATCCGCGACAAACATGATATTTCTTAGATGGTCCTGTCGCGTCCACCCTCGCACTCGAAGCATACACACTGCCTGGTCATGTGCCCGCTTGCAAGAGCAACTCACAGAGACCCACCCACCAACTCTAAGACCATGGGATACCCCTCGCAAACTGTTTTACACGCTGCATACAGCGATTCACATCTGCGACAAACATGCCTCTTCTTAGATGGTCCTAACGCGTCCACCCTCGTTCTCAAAGCATACACACTGCCTGGTCATGTGCCCGCTCGCAAGAGCAACTCACAGAGACCCGCCCACCAACTCTAAGACCATGGCGTGTAAAACAGTTTGCTATGGTGGACGCGGTCGTGTGTCATAACCGAAAAGAATAATGAAAAGTCAACGTGGCTCAGAGGTGCATGTGGAGTGTAGCAGAGACAAACGCGAATGACACCCTGTGTTGTGAGTTGCTGCGTCCGAGTTGGTGGGCGTGGCTCTGCGAGTTGTTGTATCCAATGGTCTTAGAGTTGGTGGGCGTGGCTCCGTCCTGCGCGCTCCATGGCTGTCTTGCTCGCTGGTGGCTGCTTAGTGAATAATAAATATATATATATATATATATATATATATATATATATATAAGGAATATAAGGAACAACCTGGTGAAGTTTGCAGATGATACCAAGATTGGTGGATTAGCAGATAATTTGGAATCCGTTATATCATCACAGAAGGACTTGGATAGCATACAGGCTTGGGCAGATTTGTGGGTGATGAAATTTAATGTCAGTAAATGTAAAGAATTACACATAGGAAGTGAAAATGTGAGGTTTGAATACACAATGGGGGGTCAGAAAACTGAGAGTACACCTCACGAGAAGGATTTAGGAGTCGTAGCGGACTCTAAGCTATCGACTTCCAGACATTGTTTTATGTGCCATTAAGACGACAAACAGAATGTCAGGTTATATAGTGCCTTGATGTATGGAGTACAAGTCATAGGAGGTTCTGCTCAGCTTTATAACGCACTGGTGAGGCCTCATCTGGAGTTCTGTGTACAGCTTTGGTCTCCAAAAGGACATAGCAGCACTAGAGAAGGTCCAGAGAAGAGCAACTAGGCTGAGTCCAGGGGATGAATTAGGAGGGAAGATCAAAAGAGCCGAGTCTTACAAGGAGACCTGACTGACGTGTGTAAAATGAGGAGTGGAGTCAGTCCAGTGACTTTAAAATGAGTTCATCACAAACACGGAGACACAGTTGGAAACTTGTCGAGGGTAAAATTCACACCAACATTCGGGAGTTTTTTCTTCACACAGGGAGACCACAGCCACCTGGAATAAGCGACCAAGTAGTGTGGTGGACAGAAAAAACTTTAGGGACTTTCAAAACTCGACTTGATGTTATTTTGGAGGAATTCAGTGGAGAGGTTTGTTGGTCTAAACAGCCTGCTCTCGTCCAGCTTGTTCTCACGTCCATGGCTCTGAGGGCAGGGATCTGCACTGGCACTCGGAAGGTTGCCAGTTCGAACCCCGTAAATGCCAATAGGGACTCTGCTTTGTTGGGCCCTTAATCTGCAATTGCTGAGCGCTTTGAGTAGTGAGAAAAGCGCAATATAAATGTAAAGAATTCTTCTTCTTCTTCTTCACACTGACTGGCCAGTTAGTTGGACTGCATGTCACCTGCTTGGGGCGTCTCACTGCAGATAAACGGCATGGAATTCTCCCCAAGCAAACAGAAGATTCTTATTGTCAAGAGGGCGGCGTGATGGGAGGCCGCAGTAACATCAAGATCTTATCCGTTATTTGTGTTGGAACCACTCAGGCACCGAGACCGAGGTACGAAAACTGGTGTTGGTCCAACACTACGGGACGTCCGGCACACATCCAATCATAGAGCACGGGTCACCTGCACCACTTTGTCCCGTGCCCACGTGCTGCTTGCGAGTTTTTCCCCCCCCAATAGGCTTATAATCGTGACGTCTTAATATATGAAAAAGAGATTGACCATAAAGGGAACGTGGGTTCAACGGTGGGCCACTCTGATGGCTACTTGAATGCGTCGGCCATTCCCACGCAGAGGCAGTGCGTAAAAACGCCGGCTTCCACCCTTGAGAAATCATTTCCTGCACGCCGGACACGCTCAGCTCAACTCCTATGTTATCACAAACCCCTCCCGGAAAGGACAGCTGCATCTCTCACAACCAGTGGGGGTATTCTGGGTGGGCACAAACAAAACAAAAATGAAAAGTATAAATACAGAAATGAAAATGTCTTTGAAAGCAAACCACAAGAAGGAAAAAAAAAAAGCACATTTATCTTCTTCCTACAAGACGTACTTGGAAGTAAAGACTTCCTCGCTATGAAGACTTTCTCACGCACCAGTTATCAGCAAGCCGGCAGCTTCCTCATTCTGGGAACTGACGCGGGTATTTTAGAGTGAAGGCTCTGTTCAGCTACAGATTTCAAAATGTCTGATTTTTCAATATAGGGCAAAAAAAAAAAAAAAAACGAAAACCACCCCCCCACAAACTCACATACAAATATGCTGAGCTACGCATTCTGGTGGGCCGGCGAGGAGGAAGAGGAGGAGGGAAGCCCAAAGTGATTCAGACAAAGCCTCCCCAGGAACTACAAAAGCAAAGCACAGCAGCAGCTCCACCCGGCTCTTGGAAACGATGACAGCCATAGGTGTGCCACCTGACGGGCAGGCGGGCGGACCACCCCCCCCACAACCCCCAAACCACCCGGTGTCAGCTCACCAAACTTTCAGAGAAATGACGTTTTAGACTCCCAGACGCCAAACCGGCCCTTCCGATTTTCATTCAGGATGGATCCCCGAAGGTTAGCCGGACACCTCGGGGGGCACACCATATATACCCATCTCTCTTAATTTCCCTATTTAAATTTAAATATGAACATTTTTAGTGAGATATATCTATTTATTACATTTTTTGGTTTTGTACTTCATACAGTTTCTCATATTAGGTTCGTTTTCGCATTCCCCTTGGGGTCAGGGCACAGGGTCCGCCATTGTACAGCGAGCGCCCCCTGGAGCAACGGCAGATTAAGGGGCTTCCTCAAGGGCCCGGCACAGCAGGATTGACGGAGGATTTGAACCTGGCAACCTTCCGGAGCCCCCCCCACCCGCCACTCCACCCTCCGCCGTTTTTATTAAAACCCTTCGGCATTTGTAACCAATTTTATAAAAAGATATTTTTTTTTTTTTTAGAAAATACAAGGTTCAGTTTTAAATGATGATTTTAAATTGAAGTATAAAACTTGAAACAGACCCTTTTAGATTTATATATGAAAAAAAAAAATTATTAAAAAAAGTAAGTTAGCAGGGATAAGATTTGTTTATTCAAAATTATACCGGGGGGGGGGGGGCAATAGAAATATGGGGGCATGCAGGTTCACCAAAAAAAAAGTGTCGTTACAGGAGTGTGCCAGTGCCAGTGCCATTGTCCTCTTGGGGACTTTATTCCTCCTCTCCTCTACCCCAACCACCCCCCCCCCCACCTCCATATTACCCAAGATGCAATGGTAAATGGCCCCATTGAGTAAGGGAGGCTAGTGAGGAATGAAGGAGGAGCATTTCTGTTTGCTCAAGGTAGAAGCGTGCAGCCAGTGGGACCTGTGGACTCAACCTGAAGGGGGGGGGGGGGCAGCTGTGGATTCGGCTGCTGGGGGGTACATGCTGGGAATCGGATCGGCCTGCTGCAGGATCACGTGCGCATGAGGAAAAGCAGCCATGACCCGTAACGAGAATTTGAGGAGGAGGATGATGATGATGATATACTTTATTAGTCTCCAAGGGGAAGTTGTCTTTTCACATGACCTTTTGGGGGATCAGATGGGCCTTAGTACAAAAAATTTTTTTAAATAAATAAATTAAATCAAATCCAGATTAAAAAATAGACCCCAGTAATTAGACATGTCAAGCACATCAACTACATAAAGGGGTTGTGGTAATGGTGACACCAGTAAGCTTTCCATTAGCCAAGTGGAATAATCTACTACTATATAATAAAACACTACTCTGTGTGTGTGTGTGTGTGTGTGTGTGTGTGTGTGTGTGTGTGTGTGTGTGTGTGTCTCAGGTCTCTAGGAGCAATCTGATTGGTCAGTTTCACTTTGTTTGAGCAGTCAAGCACATCAATTACATAAAGGAGTTATGAGAATGGCAACACCAGTAAGCTTGGCATTCTGATGTGACGTGGCACATGGCATATTTATCTATTACCTCATAATAAAAATCTACTGTGTGTGTGTAGGCGGTCTCTACGAGCAATATGATTGGTCAGTTTCACTTTGTGGGACCAGTCCAACACGATCGCCGGGCAGCAGACACTGACACACACATTATAGGATGCCTAAGAGACGTGGAGGAGGAACCCTGAGAGTCGCCTTCAAAACACAGCAAGTGTTCGCGAGAATACAAATAAAGTCTTCACAGAGGGTAATTGGGGGAGGGGGGCTGCCAGTGTGGGTGGTCAAACAGGAGAGGGGCAACACACCGAGAGAGTCTGAGCAGCAGGCCTTACGGAAGGCGATCAGGAGAGGCTGAGACATACAAAGATACGGGAGAAAGAAAGAAAAACTTCAATTAGGCGGTCCGGGAGGAGAGGAAAAACAATCACCCCAGTTGGCAGGATAGAGGGGTTCCAAGGAAGAAAGACCACCGAGTCTGCTCTGGACATCAATGTGTCACCCACCATTAACAGGACCCTCCCATCAAATACCCAGGATCGCAGTTGGTCAGAGGGTAGCAGCACATGGCATCACCACTGAGTAATGCCAGCCATACAGTCACTGCCGGTGCCAGTGCAACTGCACCCACTGCATTCTAAACACTTGCCCATACTGTACTGTCAGGTGCCCACAGGATGTGGCAGCTGGCATGGATTATCTAATTATTGACATTTATAGAGGGCTTTCTATAGTTGAGGGGGTTGCACTTCGACCACCACGTGGCCACTCTTGTGCCAGGTCGCTCTCCACACATTTGCTTTTTGGTGAGGGTGAAGGGATGAGAGAGAACGGGGATGTATTGGGGTTAGAATAACCAGATCATGGTGGTCAATTTAGCACTCCCCACTCTGTTCAAATGAAACCCTGGCATCTTTTAGGAGCACGGGTTAAGATCTCACCCGAAGGAGGACCCCAGTGTTTACAGCACATTGCATTGGGGGGGGAGGTACTGGGGTCCCCACATGGACCATCTCGCCAACACGTCTTCCAGCAGTAACAGGTTATGATTACACAGCGTAGGCTCTGGCCTCCCACGGTCCCAAACTGAATGTTATATTAAAGACTCTGCTGTGCCCTGCAGCGGCTGCGGAGTATCCCACTGTGCCCGCTGCATGCGCCAAATACTTATTTATTCCGGTACAATTTCTCCCAATGTTTGGTTTCCCTTTAATGCCAAAGGAAGCTAAATGAGTGGTCCCTGGTTTAACATCCGACAAAAAGAAAAAAAAATGTTTGGATTGAAAAGAATGCAATAAACACAAACCAAGTCGAGTCTGCGGATATTCCAACCCAGCTGGTAGGACTTTCCGAGAGCGGTACACAAACGTAAGCGGAAATGGCGAGAGGTTTACATTGGCTAGCTCTCACATGGTTAAACACGGGATTTATTCACAGTGCGAGGAATGCAGACGTCCAGACCGGCAAAAAAAAAAAAAAAAAAAAAAAAGTGGAAGCGTTCCTGGCAGGAGCGAGACCTCACCTGCCCGCGGGCCCATTCACGGGCATTCAACCATGCCGCAAAACACGCCCTGCATAGCCTATCGACAGATAAGCCTTCCTGCGGCGGGCTCACCAACACAAGCTTTTCATGTTGCTTCTTGTCCGTGTCTGTGCAGGCCGTCGCAAATGAGGGCTGGGGGGCGCACCAAGGCTGTTGACATCCATTTTCTACCGTTATCCGGTGTGGGTCGTGGGGTCAGTGGCCCAAACAAAGATGGACGGGCCCGGCCACCTCTTCCAGGGGGATACCGAGGTGCTCCCAGGCCAGGTAAGAGAGACGTCATCCCTCCAATGTGTCCTGGGTCTGCCGGACGCGTCAAACACCTCGTCCAGGAGGCAGGCATCCTATTCGGGACCACCTCACTTTGGCCTCCTTTCGAGGAGGAGGAGGAGGAGCACCAACTCTACTTTGATCTCCTCCCGATTTTCTTCACTCCTCTCCCCATCTCAAAAGGCAGACAACCCAGCAAGGGAAGCTCATGTCCACCACCAGTATCCACAATCGATTTGATCATGACGAGGGCAGGGACGCAGATCGACCGGTAAATGGACAGCATTGCATTCTGGCTCTGCTCGCTCTTCACCACAAAGGAACAGTACGACATCCGCATGACCGCGGACCCCGCTCCGAATCACCAGTCCATCTCCTGCTCCTTTCTGCCCTCCCTCGTAACTAAGATCACCAAAGATACTTAAAAACTCCTCTACTTGGTGGACTATCCTTTCCGGGTAGGGGATCAGGATACCCCCTTTTTCTGGTAGAGAACCACAAACCTCAGACATGGAGGTGCTGATCCTCATTCTGACCACAATCAGTTATGGCAGAGCGGTAGTGCATGCAAGTGTTCACTTAGTCCCGACAGCTGGACTGAGAACCCAAAAACAGAGGACAGGGGGCCCCGACTCCTCCCTACCCGTAGACGACATGTCCCCGTCTCTTGCGATCGATTCAGTTTGCAAGTGGCAGGGCTGAAGGAGGCACAAAGCCTTCAGAACGCAACCTAAAAAAACAAAAACACACAACTGTAACATAATGAGAGGCGACAGAGGAACAGAAACCCGAAACTGAAACTCCACAGATAAGAACTTTCGGTGCGCGTTGTCAACGTCTCTCGGTTCTTCTGAGATTTGTTTTCTTTTTTTTCGGCTTTGATTTTTTTGTTTTGTTTTGTTTTTTTAAACTCACAGCTGTGAAAATGAATTACGTGGACGGCTGGGATTTCTTGCGTTTTGTGTCATACTCGCCGCTTGCTGACAACAGACGTAGAATATCGGGAACGGTCAAAAGAAACACCTCAGAGAGACTCCCAAAGTCTTCTTGGCTCTTGGTGGACCAGGCCAGCATTCCGGTTGGCTATCTGCTCTCCCAAATCCCAGTTGCTGGCAATCGGCACCATTCAAAACCTCGGTGGGGAGAACTCTATGTGGCATAATGTGGGGTGACTGGAAGCTGGCACCAGCCCAGACTTTATCTGGATAGAATCTCTGCGTGTGTGTGTGTGTGTGTGTGTGTGTGCGTGTGTGAGCGTGCAAGAGTAGATGAACTCCATAAAACGTTCTTGGCAAGTCTAACAAGCAAGCAAAACCAGTCAAGCGTGTCACGGATGCGGACCCCCCCGGTGCACATGTCCCCCAACCCCCCCCCACCCCAAACACCCCTCATAGTGAACGAGCAGTTTACAAAATCATAATGAGACTTGGCCTCATCTCAGCTTCACCCTTAGCATGAAGCCTGGCGGTTAACCGGCGGTGGAAAGCAGTTTGTATCAATTAAAGGTGGCGGCTTCTTGTAATACAAACGAGGAGAAATCGGGCACAATTATCATCGTGGTTGGTGGCTGCCAGCAGCAAGCTTATGCCAGGTTTCCTTTTCATGACTCACAGGATTCGCGTAGAAATCAGGGAGCGGGTGGGACGTCAGCTTCAAGGCGGAGGTGTGTGGAGGGAGTAGGCCAAGGGCTTGGGCTTCTGCTGTTTGGGTCCGGTGCCTCCCGACTCACCGTTAAGAGAAACCCCCCACACGTAATGTACCGTTTGACTCGTCTCGATATCTAGCTTTGAAAGACAGGAAGCTTTTTGGGGTTAGACACGAAAAAAAAACACCTCCCTTTTTGCCCATCTTTGGACTCTATTTGGGGAGGAAATGATACCCCTTCAGATAAACGGTGAACCACTTTAGCAAAAATGATCCAAAGGCCACCCCGACTGGAGTAATACCGCATCCTCTGTGAAATTCCCTGCGAACTCCTCGTCTCCCCTCTCATCCCTCGCAATACACACCTCTACCCTCTTGAAGCCACGAGGTCCCGGTCCCGCTAAATCAGTATCCCCTTCGACGAAGCCCCAGTCACGTAGGAAGTTCCGATTGTGTTGAAGTAACGTCCTCAGAGAAGTTCCCTGCAGATTCCTCATCTCTCTCTGGGGTGCAACTTCCCTCTCGATAGCCATGAGGTCCCAAATGTGTCGAAGAGATAAGGGGAAGGCTTATTAATTCATAAATTTTTCTCTAGTAGGATTGACTACTGCAATGCGACGTTCACTGGATGTTCAAACAGTTCTCTATACAGCCTCCAGTTAATCCAAAATGCGGCTGCAAGAATTACTACAAGGACAAGAAAATACGAACACATAACCCCAGTCCTCAAGTCCTTACACTGGCTCCCGGTTAAGTTTAGGGCAGATTTCAAAATCCTCCTTTTCACATATAAAGCATTAAATGGCCGAGGTCCGGCTTATTTGTCTGAACTGATCATGACTTACAAACCTGAGCGCACATTAAGATCTCAAGATGCCGGTCTGCTTATGGTTCCAAGGATTAATAAAATAACAATGGGAGGTCAAGCTTTTAGTTGCAGGGCCCCTAAACTGTGGAGTGGTCTGCCTGCTACTATAAGAGATGCCCCTCAGGTTTCAGCTTTCAAAGACTCACGACTTCAGTTTAGCACACCCTGACTAGAGCTGCTGATTAACTGTACAGATTGCATCTCTGTTGTTAGTCATTAGCACTAAAACATAAGTAACATGATAGTTAGAATTGGACACTAACCCTCACCTATTCCGTTTCTCTTCTCGGTACTCAAGTGTGGCACTTGGTGCCATGGCCCACCTGTCAAGTTGTTTTGCCTGCCTAAGGATAAAGTCATCCCTGATTGAGGATCGCAGGAATCATGGGAAAGAGGGGTCCTTTCATCGGATTGGCTGGCCCAGAACTGTTTCAACCGTGGAATGGCCAAATGGGGGAGGCTGCTTGATGGATGAGGTCTCCAGGACCCTAAAAATATCCAAATCTTCTTACATGATATCATCTACTGTTAAATTCTGCTCCGTACTTCTAAAATTTTTATTTTTATACGGTATTGAGGATTTATTCTGTTCTATGTATTGTACTGTATTGTATTGACCCCCTTCTTTTTGACACCCACTGCACGCCCAACCTACCTAAGGGGTCTTTCTTTGAACTACCTTTCCTGAGGTTTCTTCCATTGTTTTCCTACTAGGGTTTTTTGGGAGTTTTTTCTTGTCTTCTTAGAGAGTCAAGGCTGGGGGGTCTGTCAAGAGGCAGGGCCTGTTAAAGCCCATTGCAGCACTTCTTGTGTGATTTTGGGCAACACAAAAATAAATTGTATTGTATTGTATAAGGCTCCCCCATGACGTCCCGATCACGTCAAAGCAAAAAAAAAAGGGGGGGGGGGTGTCCTCCATGAAGTGTGTAGTCTACAAAATGGCCGTTTCTCCACAACTGAAGTAGCGACTATCGATGGAAGAGGTAGCCCTGGGCTTGAGAGGAAAAATTAACATTTACTTATGGCACCCAAAAAAAATGCTGGTACTGTACCCTTATAAACTTTACATGTTTCCAGTATTGGTCCGCCTTAATCAGCGTTTCCCAAGCAGTCGATGGCGGGTAGTTGGCTCGCAAGTGAGTTGTGGTGAGCCAATCCACAACCCATGTGGTTGCCCATTGCTCCACGAGGTTGTCATTGTTGGTTCGCTGCACGATAGGCTTCCCCATTCCCAAGTGAAATCGTTTCACCAAGGGGAACCCCCCCCCCCATCAGACTCGTGTAAGCAATTGCTGTTAGTGGGTCATTGAGGAATTTAAAAAGGCAAAACAGGAGGACGGTACTATAAAAAGTTGAGAAATGCCAGTGTAAGGGAAGACGGTACGAGCCAAATGGAGTGGCGCCGATCGAAACAACCCTTAAGATAGGAGACCCTGTGAAATAATAATGATACCTCAGAAAGAGGCGTTAACCATGGCTGGTTTGGGCAACTTCTAGAACATTACCACCGTCTTGCAATCCCACGACCCTGGACCGTAGCTATAAAAATTATAAAATTAAATTAAATTAATTAATTAATTAAAATTATTGTTCTCCCCGTGTCTGCGTGGGTTTCCTCCGGGCGCTCCAGTTTCCTCCCACAGTCCAAAGACATGCAGGTTAGGTGGATTTGCGATTCTAAAAATTGGCCCTAGTGTGTGCGTGTGTTTGTGTGTGTCCTGCGGTGGGTTGGCACCCTGCCCGGGATTGGTTCCTGCCTTGTGCCCTGTGTTGGCTGGGATTGGCACCAGCAGACCCCCCTGACCCTGTGTTCAGATTCAGCGGGTTGGAAAATGGATGGATGGATGGATTAAAATTATACAAAGTTATTGTCTGTCTGTTATACCTGCATTGTTATCACTCTTTAATTTAATATTGTTCTTTATCAGTATGCTGCTGCTGGAGTATGTGAATTTCCCGTTGGGATTAATAAAGTATCTATCTATCTAATCCTGCCAACTACACTATCTATTTATCTATCTATCTAAAAATCACCTCAACTCGGGTTGGCCATATGGCTGTAAGTAATCGTGCTCTTCCGAACACTCCGCACGTCTTTACCTTGTTATGACACTTCTGCACCCTTCAAATGCAGAGGTCTTCACGAGGTAATGTTGCTGCCAAAAACGTAATGCTTCTCGAAGGAAGTTGCCAGATAATCTTTTCTCTGGGCACCAGTAGGCCCAATTTTATGGATCTGTTCATTCAACGCTTACCATGCCATGTCCTGAAAGGTGGCTTTCAGTGAAAGGCTCTCGGACAACCTTTTACCTTTCAGCCTTCCTCTCTTTCCACACCTTGGTATTCCATGACTGGGTGGAGGTGCGGATGGGATGGTAGTCCTGTCAGGTTGGGGTTTGGTGTTAAATCGGTTTCCTTCATTGACAGCGTTAAGCTTCTTTACCAACAAAGTGAGAAGTCAACACGGTACAACACCCTACTGCTACTTACCAATAAAATAAAATTATGTTCTGCTTCTCACTGATTTGTACTGTAGCTTACTCGGCAATAAAAAAAAAAAAAAAAAAAAAAAAAAGAAACGATCACAAATAAAACTCGAAATAAGCCTGAGGTATTTCTGGCTCGGCTCACTTCCCTTCTAGAATTTTGCTTTCGCTTTCATTCTGTGTGGCGTTGGTCTTGGATTTGTTCACATCTCTTCTTCTTCTTCTTCCTCTATTTTCCAGCTGCCCAGACTGCCTGACCACACACACACACACACACACTTCTCACCAAGAGGACTCTGGCGGAGTCCACATGCAAGAACGTCCACACTTGTGTGTGACTAACTGAACAAAACAGATTTGTTTCGGCGTAGGGATGCTCTTTTATTCCCGTCTGTCACGATTCATTCAGCTCGTACAGGAGCACGATTTCTTTATAACCGGGGTGGCCGCGTCACGCGGTTTCGTCTCAGCTTTCAGAAATGCTGATTATGTTTCCAGGCCTGCCGTCACATTTTTGTTCATCACGTTACAAACAAAAAAAGAGGCACAACTTGCTCAGTCGTCATCGGCCTGCTCCCTGCACACACCTCGCACGTATTCGTAACTTGTACATTAATCCTGTGAGTCGGAGCCTCTTGCCACAAGAACTGTGCTCAATTCCTCTTCGTTTGCGTTACAAGATACCTGATCTGTGTTCTTCTGGAAGCCTTCACTCCTAATTGACACAAATAGCTTTCCGATGTCGGTACGCCTGTCATTCCTAGGCCAGGCTCTCTCACTTGTAAACTGCTCGATCAATGCTACAAGTACCTGGGTGCCAACCTCAATACCAGGCCAGATAAACAATGCACGAAAGGGCAGAGCAGACTCCTTTAGTTAGGAGACTGTGTTCCTTTAATGTTGCTAGTGACATCGTTTGTACGCTCGATACTCTGTGATGGCCAGTATGGCGTTCCGGTCCAATAACATGTCAAGGGAGGCCCACCAAAACCACCAGCCGGTTAAGGCGGCACGCTGCATTATGGGACGCACTCAAGTCCTAGGAGGTGGTAGTGGAGGAAAGGATGACGACAAAAACTGCTGGTCATTATGGGCGTTGCTGCACACCCTCTTTCTGACACACTAACAGGCACGCACAAAACCGGGATATGGCGAGTAAACCGGTTAAGGAAGAAATCTGGATTACTAAGAACCTCCGTTTACATTCACAAGCAGCTCAACACCAATCCTTCAACCCTTCCAACATTGCGTGATTTCGCACAGTTACGTTCCACCATACCATCAATTCTCTTTCCCCATTCTTAATGTTCTTTGCCTTAGGACACGGGTTCCCAACCCCCCTGGGGGCAAATGTCACCTACTCTGGGGGTAAATTTGGTTAAAAAAATGTAAGTGACGAGGAACTCAATTAGTTCCCCAAGACAGCATGACACAAGTACGACAAGAATATCCACAATCGTAGGTTTAAAGCGAGAACGAGCATCACACGGGCTTACGTGTTCACATCGACTTGAGAGCGTTTGGTTCTGCTATGCCGTTACCTGCTCATCACTGGTTGGTTTTGAAACAGGTGAAATAGCATTATGATGTGTTGTTATTATTGGTATAGTTATTTGAACTTAAAAAACGTTAAAAAAACGGTATTGTCAAATGTCCCCCTTTGTTGATCGCGTTAATGTGGTAGAAGTATAAATGCAAATTACGGAACAAATGTACTTTGCAAAAGTTGCCACGGGATAAAAACATCACGAAAAAGGTCGGGAACTCCTGCCTTGGGATCTAACAGGTGAGGTGAAGGTATAAGTTTGCCATCTTTCAGGGGAATATAACAATTTTTTTTTAACTGATGATGACATTCGATGGCCTCGTGGTTGTGAAAGGACAGTCAAAGAAAGTGAAGCCTCGAGAACTTGGGGCTACAAAATGAACCGCCCAACTGCATGCTGGCATGATAAGATGGAGTGAGTGGTATGGGTGACCAAGCCTGCAATGAAAATGAAAGGCTACAAACCATGTGACCAAGGACAAGGGTGAAAGGGGTGTCCAGCAGGAGCCATCTTTCAGGGTGCTACCCTCCCACCTAGAAGCCCTCTTTTGTCGTATCTGTATGTTCTCTAATAATGTGTGTGTGTGTAACAGAAATACCCGTAGGTACTTATCAGTCGTACAGGAGAAGTTTGGTACTCTCCAAGTTGGAGTTCTTACTTCACAAACACAACAAATATGCATTTGCCAAGTAAAATTGTGTTCTAAAGTTAAACATTTTATATGAATTTTAAAAATACTTAACCAATCCTGCCATTTTATAGTGAAGTTTTATGGAAAACTCAAAAAACGGAAGCCTAAATACTAAACGAATATGTCCAATTCTTCAAGCCAAGTCGATTTTACACACACACAGTTAGATTGCTTATACATTTTTTTTTTTTTTTTTTTTTTAAATATTACAAGATTCAGCCGTTTCAAAAGAAGGCCAGCTGTGCACGGAGACTCTCCCTACAACCTTACCTTTCACCAAAAAGAGAGATAGGGGCGTAGTTTCTTATCAAAAGACTTTTTGAGCCACGTGGTCGCTTTTGTTTTTTCGATTTACTTCTGGGTTTATGTGGGAACTCGCACAATCGAACAGAAAACGTATCCTTACCAGGATACCAGGAATAAGCGATAAAACGATTCTTTCCAATTCCCTTTTTGTCATCACAAACGTGTCGAAAACTGTTGCCTATTCGTCATTACGTTTATTTGAATTTCATTCCCTACTGCCTCCACGTGCTCCGTAAGGCTTGTCGAACACTTGTGCATTGGGGGGGGGGGGGGGCGGGGGGGCAGTTTACAAGCTCAAATAGTGTTACTTATCAGCCAGACTGGGGTTTGGCATTCACAGGTGATTCTCTCTCCTCTCGTTACCCTGAAGTTCAGCCCAAGGCCATGCCTCTCAGGGACATCACTAACAAACCACGCATGAACATCACTTCCCGTACCCAGAATTCATCTTGCTGCCATGTCAGTTCCTGTCCCAGCCGCCCCAAATCCACCTCTTCCTCCTATCTACCATATTTATAGAACAGACTCATCCTGTAAAGACTCGATTATTTTATTTTGCAGATTTTTTGGTATATGGGGTGGCCATCCCCAAACCTTTTTCTTATCTACTGCCTTATTATTATATACTTATTTTTTTATTTTTAACCACAGGCTGCATTATAAAATGAAGGGACTATATAAACATATTTTTTTTAATTTATAGAAAACGATTAACTTTAGAACGCTATTCTGCATGCGTTGCAAACGCATACACACCACGTTTGTGAAGATGTAACTTCCAATATCCCAAAAAGCAAACCTGTCCCTGAAGACAACGCAAAGTAACACATTCAGTCATTTATTACTCCAACAAAGCAGAGTGCTAAGTGCAAACCCTGAACAGGATGCCACCATATCACGGCGCTTCCCTCACCAAGTTGACCCGCCTAAGCTGCGGGGCTATGGGATGCTTGACCACTCCGGAGGAACAGGGTGCAGTCTAACATGGAGGTAGGGATAACGGGCAAACAGGTCCGATAATTAGTCAATCGTCATGTGTGCGTGAGAAGGTAGAACCAATGAACGGTCATCCCGAAGTAGCAGCTACGAGGAAGAAGGGACGAACGTGGGGTTAGGGACTTCACCACCGTAACAGAGGCTGGTGTGTCTGGTGTCTCATACTCGCCGTATCTTGTAACCCTTCTTAACAGCACCGACTCTGTCAGACAACACGTTGCAGGACCCTTCTAGAAAGTCGTCACGCAGCTGCTAAACTTGACCTGCCCAGCTGACTTACCATTGTGTAAACGCACGTGGTCCAACGACAAGATCAGCCACTGCAGTCGTAAAGTCTTGAAGTTACAGCTTTAGGATATTCCCGCGATCAAAGACATGACATATAAATGTGCGGCCGAGTGCTGTTGTACCAGCGAGCCAGTAAAGGACCACAATGCACTCTGGGTAAGCCGAGCGTTGTAGGCAGGGAAGGCTTGGAGACTCCTATGTCCTTTTCAAGTTTATGGTCGCTTGAATGCATGTATTTATTTTGTACAGACTAGGGGGCAAAGTGTAGATAAGGAGAAGCCCACCAGGACAATAAGGTAACGTCAAACTAAAAGTCGCCTACTCCCCCATGATGAAGTCAATCACGGCAGACATCTGGCCAGGAGAAGCCGTTCTAGTGATGCCACTTGGCAGCACCACGCTCTCTGTGTTACATGATGCCCTGGTGCCATTCGCCATGACCTCCCCACCCCCAGCTGTGCAGTCCTTCCTTCAAATCAGGCTGGCACACTGCTCGAGAAGTTTGTTTTGCACCACACAGACAGCTGCCAACATCTGCTTGGCAGACTGCAGGCCCATTTCCATTTTTGGGCCAAGCAGAGCTTCGGCGTTGCTCCAGTCTGGCTCTGGACGTGCCAAGCGCTTCATGCGTGGTTTCTAGCTGCTTTCTGTCGCACCAGTCGTCTTTTCCCCGGTGCCAAGCCAGCGAGCGAGCGTTCCTCAACATTAAGCAGACACGTTGAAGCAATTCCCAACTTGGCACTGGATGCCATCACAAATGAGAAAAGGGGAACAGATGCTTCAGGAAAGATTTACCCTTGCAAGCCATCATGGAATCAAAAGACTTGTGTTAGGCATTTGAGAGTGTACGCTATATATATATTGTGACGGATGGCTGGGGGCCCATGCCTGGCCGGGACGCCCCTGCACCATGTATATCAGGGGGACAAAGGTGGCAAACCCAGTATCTCCCCCTGGACGCTATATGGCTGCCTCCCTGGGTTGACAGTGCTGCTTCGGACTCACCCAGGGCTTCATGGGGGTTGGAGTTCTGCGAAGACCTGTGGGGTTCCGCAGGTGCCGCCAGGGGGTGCTGCAGCAGGAGCTGCTGGCCCCTTTTGGGCACTGGTTTCGCCTGACCCAGAAGTGCAGCTAGATGCTGGCAATCAAGCACCTGGAGCACTGCCGGGTACCCAATAAAAGGAGCCAGCGACCACCACTCAGCGGGCAGAGTCGGGTGGAAGGAGTGGTGATGCAGGAGAAGAAAGTGCTTGGTGTGATTTAGTGTGCTTTGGGACTGTGTTGTGTCTGAGGGTAGGCGTAGCCCACAGACGAAGAAAAATAAATATTTGTTTTATTTTACACGTGCCTCCCGTGTCCAATCTCTGTCGGGTGCTATATAGCATCCTTCTTACAATATATATATATACACACACACACACACTAATATTTTATATATATATATATATATATATATATATATATATATATATATATATATATATATATATATATATATATATATATATATATATATATAAAAAATCCAAAGTCTAAAAATACAATTTTATGTGACGTTTTTTTGGCACTTTGTTGTCACGCTTTAAATCGGATTTATTGTAAAACCTACATATAAATGTTTGGCATCATTCTTTTCAGAATTTATCGAACTTTAATGTGATGTTGTTAGATTTTCAGATTCTTATTCCTTTTTAAATTAAAAAATATCAAGAACTCACGTCCCGCAAGACGAGACTTTGTGCCAAGAGATTTAACCAGGCCCGGGAAAGGAAATAAAAGACAAAGAGTAGGCCAGCTGCTGTACAGGCTTTTAAATGTTCGAAGCACCATGGAAGATGCAGATCATGTGATGCAGCAGCAGGCCAGAAGTTGATTGAGCAAAGAGGAGGTAAAAAAAAAAAAAACACGACACTGTTTCCCATTGTATCACCGTTTAAGAGAGGGTGTCGGAAGAGAGACCGTATCTCCTTGGGTTGCAATCAGCTAGTACTATAAACCTTCTTCTGTTACCTCTACAGACCAAACCTGTCTTACTTGTCCTTAAAGATGTCACTTCCGGTTACAGCGCCCAAAAGAACGTCACTTACGGTTACGACATCACAAAAAGGTCACTTCCGGTTCCCTCATACCACTTCTGGTCTTGCATTTAAAGCCACCATCTTAACCACTAATCATCAGTTCTTGTTTGGACTCCATCAAAGACACTGCTGTCTTATTCTCAAAGCCCATTGCAGCCAGGGATGATATATGGGGGGGCTGCCCCAAACCTTTTTAAGTGATCTTTCACAATATATCAATATCTATATATAATGAAAAAATATAAAAATATTAGAGCTCTAAAAGTCAAATTTTAACCTTAGGACTCACAACCCATAGGGGTTAGGATAAGGGTAAAGGTAAGGATTTGGAATACACAAAAATGTACATATATATATATATATATATATATATATATATATATAATTATATTATATAATTATTACTAACATTATGGCCCTAATACTGAATTTTAACATCAGGGCCCCTGCGTTAAGATCAGGGTGAGGGTGAGGGATACAGTAGGGTTTGGGACAACTGGCCTCTGATTTAACCAAATAGTGGAGCTGGTGACGGGTACCGAAGGAGGGAAAGAAACGAGGAGAAGTGGAACGGAGGGGAATGTTGGGCTTTAGGTGTTTGTGCCACGAATGACGTTTGAACCCGTAGCTCTGAAGACGTTCACAAAATTTAAAATCTGGTGTGTCGCTGAAGATGATAAAGCCCGCGACTCTGTGTCTTTCCAGTGGCTGAGCTCTCTCATTCCTCTCCCCAGTACTTGGGTATGAGCTACTAGATGTGATCGTGTTGGGGGGTTTACTGGCATGGGGGCAACACGAGCAGACCTGGAATCAGACAAAAATAAAACAACACCCGCAGCCACCATGGCCCACCAGGACCAGTGGGCACCTCCATCCAACCGCAAAGACAAATTGGTAGAGGACTTTTTGCCACTTACCTTGGGAGGGTCAAAAAGCTCCAGCTGGTAATCCTCACTTTCTGGCAAACAGGACTTTCTCAGGAGCAGCCTACAGCGATGCCAGTGAGACTGAGTATCCAAGGTGGCATCGTCCACCATCAGATAAGAAAGGTGTCCCTCCCTGCACACCTTGAGGCCGTCGTCCAACCGGGGAGAAGCCTGCGTGCATAACCTTGCGCTCAGTAGATTTAACAAGCTCTGTCGGCTGACCCTGGCAGTCTCTATCTGCTGCGGCGTTTCTCCGGCGCCAGCCTCCTTTGACTCCCTTTGCCCTACGGCGGCTGGGCACTCGGCAGATTTCTTCTTGAACATGTCCTTCATGCTCTGCCGGATGTTCTTAAACGAAAAGTGCGTGGTACTCGAGGTCGAGGAGGCAGACGAAGGGGACCGTTCGGGCAAAGAAAACGCAGGGTCAGAGAATTCCTCCGAGCTCCGGCTCTTGCGGAGCAGGCAGGGCGCCCGATTAGTGTCAAGAGAGGGGCATCTCAGCTCCCTTCGGTCCGGCTGCTCCTTGTGAACGGCGGGCGTCCCCGAGCCCACCAGACCTTGCGTGCCCTCCGAGAGACGTCTCTGCGCTTCCCGGTAGTCCCCAGCTCCAGAGACTGGCACCACCCTGCAGCGGGCCGCCATGGCCGGGCCCCCCTCCCCTACCTCATGGCGGAAATACTCCTGAAAGAGGTCCGTGAACTGCACAGAGAAGTTTTCGGCTGCCGGGACATCGTGCAGCGGGCGCTCTTTGGCAAAGATGCGGTACTGTTTGGCTAGCTCCTTGGCAGTGGCGATGGCGTGCACCTCGCAGAACTCCTTCCAGCCTCTGGGCTGGGTGGCATCGGTGGAGGCTGTCCCCTGTTGAACAGTGTTGCCATTCATTGCAGTAGGAAGCCGCGTTGTGAAGTGCTGGATGGGGCGAGAAGAAAGAGAAAGCAATTAGACACCCGCTGTATGCAAAAATAGTGAGGGGGGAAATCGTCCATCTTGTGGGGGGCATGGGGCAGCAGGAGTAGCGCCAGACCCAAACCAACCAAAAGCAGACACAGGCTAGTCGTTACAAGGCTGCCACTTTAATGATGACAAAGACAAGGCCAGGGTAGGCAGAAGGCCTCCAACGCTAAGACCCCTCTGCGCTTCCCGTAGTGACAGATTTCTACCGCTCAATTTCGACAAGAGTCAACATAGACTCTGGAGGAACTGGAGGATAAACACAGAAGACACCTGCCATTGGAGAATCTGCCCAGGACCCCCAACTCGAGTTAGAGGGCACCTGCTTACCAAAATGTAAATCGCTCTGCAAACCCCCCTCTTCTCTGCCCACCAGTTTCATTCCGTGCCGTTTCCCCAATCACCCCCTGCGACTGTGAGAGGCCGTCGCGATTGCCCAACTCTCAACACCCACCCTGTTCACATAGGAAGTGACATTCAAACCTCAACGGCATTGGGCTCAGAGGCGGAAACAGCTTGACCCCACTATGCCATCTCACCCTCACAGACCACCCCAGCCTTGTACCCCACCTGCAGGGAAGCCAGCCATGCCTGTCTACACACCGCACCCAAAGTCTCGGGCTGCCTGGCCCTTCTGCTGTTGCCCCCCGTGTTTGTATCAACAGTCTTGACTCGTCAGTTCTGGTTTCCCCACCCACCACACCATTCTTCACATTTGGGAACTCACGGAGGACCTTCACTGCTCTAATATTTCTGGGAACTCACAAGGGACCCTCAGCGCTTCTTCACAATTGGGAACTCACAGAGGACCCTCACTGCTCCAACATGACTGAGAACTCACAGGGGACCCTCACTGCTCCAACATGATCAGGAACTCACGAAGGACCCCTCACTGCTCTAACATGATTGGGAACTCACAGAGGACCCTCAGTGCTTTTCACATTTGGGAACTCACGAAGGACCCTCACTGCTCTAACATGACTTGAAACTCACAGGGGAACCTCACCGCTTCTTCACATTTGGCAACTCATGGAGGACCCTCACTGCTCTAACATGATCAGGAACTCACAGGGGACCCTCAGAGCTTCTTCAAAACTGGGAACTCACGGAGGACCCTCACTGCTCCAACAGTACTGAGAACTCACAGGGGACACTCACTGCTCTGACATGATCAGAAACTCACAGGGGACCCTCAGCGCTTCTTCACATTTGGGAACTCACGGAGGACCCTCACTGCTCTAATATGACTGGGAACTCACAGGGGACCCTCAGTGCTTCTTCACAATCGGGAACTCACGGAGAACCCTCACTGCTCCAACATGACTGGGAACTCACAGAGGATCCTCAGTGCTCTAACATGATCAGGAACTCACAGAGGACCCTCCGCGCTTCTTCACATTTGGGCACTCACGGAGGACCCTCACTGCTCTAATATGTCTGGGAACTCACAGGGGACCCTCAGCGCTTCTTCACAATTGGGAACTCACGGAGGACCCTTACTGCTCCAACATGACTGGGAACTTACAGGGGACCCTCACTGCTCTAACATGATCAGGAACTCACGGGGGACCCTCACTGCTCCAACATGACTGGGAACTCACAGGGGACCCTCACTACTCTAATATATCTGGGAACTCACGAAGGACCCTCACTGCTCTAACATGACTTGGAACTCACAGGGGACCCTCACCGCTTCTTCACAATCGGGAACTCATGGAGGACCCTCACTGCTCTAACATTATCAGGGAACAACACAGGGGACCCTCAGCGCTTCTTCAAAATTGGGAACTCACGGAGGACCCTCACTGCTCCAACAGTACTGGGAACTCACAGGGGACCCTCACTGCTCTAACATGACTGGGAACTCACGAAGGACCCTCACTGCTCTAACATGATTGGGAACTCACAGAGGACCCTCAGTGCTTTTCACATTTGGGAACTCACGAAGGACCCTCAGTGCTCTAATATGTCTGGGAACTCACAGGGGACCCTCACTGCTCTAACATGATCAGGAACTCACGGGGGACAATCACTGCTCCAACATGACTGAGAACTCACAGGGGACCCTCACTGCTCTAACATGATCAGGAACTCACGAAGGACCCTCACTGCTCCAACATGATTGGGAACTCACAGAGGACCCTCAGTGCTTTTCATATTTGGGAACGCACGAAGGACCCTCAGTGCTCTAATATGTCTGGGAACTCACAGGGACCCTCACCGCTTCTTCACATTCGGCAACTCATGGAGGACTCTCACTGCTCTAACATGATTGGGAACTCACAGAGGACCCTCAGCGCTTCTTCACAATCGGGAACTCTCGGGGGGACCCTCACTGCTCTAACTTGATCAGGAACTCACAGGGGACCCTCAGCGTTTCTTCACAATCGGGAACTCATGGAGGACCCTCACTGCTCTAACATGATCAGGAACTCACGGGGGACCCTCACTGCTCTAACATGACTGGGAACTCACTGGAGACCCCACACTGCTCTAATATGTCTGGGAACTCACGAAGGACCCTCACTGCTCTAATATGTCTGGGAATTCACAGAGGACCCACAGTGCTTTTCACATTTGGGAACTCACAAAGGACCCTCAGTGCTCTAATATGTCTGGGAACTCACAGGGGACCCTCAGCGCTTCTTCACAATCGGGAACTCACGGAGGACCTTCACTGCTCCAACATGATCAGGAACTCACAGAGGACCCTCAGCGCTTCTTCAAAATCGGGAACTCACGGAGGACCCTCACTGCTCCAACATGACTGGGAACTCACAGGGGACCCTCACTGCTCTAACATGATCAGGAACTCACGAAGGACCCTCACTGCTCTAATATGTCTGGGAACTCACAGGGACCCTCACCGCTTCTTCACATTCGGCAACTCATGGAGGACCCTCACTGCTCTAACATGATTGGGAACTCACAGAGGATCCTCAGTGCTCTAACATGATCAGGAACTCACAGAGGACCCTCCGCGCTTCTTCACATTTGGGAACTCACGGAGGATCTTCACTGCTCTAATATGTCTGGGAACTCACAGGGGACCCTCACTGCTCCAAACATGATCAGGAACTCACGAAGGACCCTCACTGCTCTAACATGATTGGGAACTCACAGAGGACCCTCAGTGCTTTTCACATTTGGGAACTCACGAAGGACCCTCAGTGCTCTAATATGTCTGGGAACTCACAGGGACCCTCACCGCTTCTTCACATTCGGCAACTCATGGAGGACCCTCACTGTTCCAAACATGACTGGAAACTCACAGGGGACCCTCACTGCTCTAACATGATCAGGAACTCACGGAGGGACAATCACTGCTCCAACATGACTGAGGACTCACAGGGGACCCTCAGCACTTCTTCACAATCGAGGAACTCATGGAGGAACCTCACTGCTCTAACATGATCAAGAACTCACGGGGGACCCTCACTGCTCCAACATGACTGGGAACTCACAGGGGACCCTCACTGCTCTAACATGATCAGCAACTCACGGGGGACCCTCACTGCTCCAACATGACTGGGAACTCACAGAGGACCCTCACTGCTTTTCACATTCGGCAACTCATGGAGGACCCTCACTGCTCTAACATGATCAGGAACTCACAGGGGACCCTCAGTGCTTCATCACATTTGGGAACTCATGGAGGACCCTCACTGCTCTAACATGCTCAGGAACTCACGGGGGACAATCACTGCTCCAACATGACTGAGGACTCAAAAGGGACCCTCAGCACTTCTTCAAAATCGGGGAACTCATGGAGGACCCTCACTGCTCTAACATGATCAGGAACTCACAGGGGACCCTCACTGCTCTAACATGATCAGGAAACTCACGAAGGACCCTCACTGCTCTAATATGTCTGGGAACTCACAGGGACCCTCACCGCTTCTTCACATTCGGCAAACTCATGGAGGACCCTCACTGCTCTAACATGATTGGGAACTCACAGAGGATCCTCAGTGCTCTAACATGATCAGGAACTCACAGAGGACCCTCCGCGCTTCTTCACATTTGGGAACTCACGGAGGATCTTCACTGCTCTAATATGTCTGGGAACTCACAGGGGACCCTCACTGCTCCAACATGATCAGGAACTCACGAAGGACCCTCACTGCTCTAACATGATTGGGAACTCACAGAGGACCCTCAGTGCTTTTCACATTCGGGAACTCACGAAGGACCCTCAGTGCTCTAATATGTCTGGGAACTCACAGGGACCCTCACCGCTTCTTCACATTCGGCAACACAATGGAGGACCCTCACTGTTCCAACATGACTGGAAACTCACAGGGGACCCTCACTGCTCTAACATGATCAGGAACTCACGGGGGACCATCACTGCTCCAACATGACTGAGGACTCACAGGGGACCCTCAGCACTTCTTCACAATCGGGAACTCATGGAGGAACCTCACTGCTCTAACATGATCAAGAACTCACGGGGGACCCTCACTGCTCCAACATGACTGGGAACTCACAGGGGACCCTCACTGCTCTAACATGATCAGCAACTCACGGGGGGACCCTCACTGCTCCAACATGACTGGGAACTCACAGAGGACCCTCACTGCTTTTTCACATTCGGCAACTCATGGAGGACCCTCACTGCTCTAACATGATCAGGAACTCACAGGGGACCCTCAGTGCTTCATCACATTTGGGAAACTCATGGAGGACCCTCACTGCTCTAACATGCTCAGGAACTCACGGGGGGACATCACTGCTCCAACATGACTGAGGACTCAAAAGGGACCCTCAGCACTTCTTCAAAATCGGGAACTCATGGAGGACCCTCACTGCTCTAACATGATCAGGAACTCACTGGGGACCCTCACTGCTCCAACATGACTGAGAACTCACAGGGGACCCTCACTGCTCTAACATGATCAGCAACTCACGGGGGACCCTCACTGCTCCAACATGATCAGGAACTCACAGGGGACCCTCAGTGCTTCTTCACATTTGGGAACTCATGGGGACCCTCGCTGCTCTGAAATTATCAGGAACTCACGGGGGACCCTCCCTGCTCTGACATGATCAGGGAACTCACGGGGGACCCTCACTGCTTCTGACATGATCGGGAAACTCACGGGGGACCCTCACTGCTCTGACATGATCAGGAATTCATGGAGGACCCTCAGCGCTTCTTCACATTTGGGAACTCATGAAGGACCCTCACTGCTCTAACATGGCTGGGAACTCATGGAGGACCCTCGCTGCTCTAACATGATCAGGACCTCACAGGGGACCCTACGCGCTTCTTGACAATCGGGAACTCATGGAGAACCCTCACTGCTCTAACATGATCAAGAACTCACGGGGGACCCTCACTGCTCCAACATGACTGGGAACTCACAGGGGACCCTCACTGCTCTAACATGATCAGCAACTCACGGGGGACCCTCACTGCTCCAACATGACTGGGAACTCACAGAGGACCCTCACTGCTTTTCACATTCGGCAACTCATGGAGGACCCTCACTGCTCTAACATGATCAGAACTCACAGGGGACCCTCAGTGCTTCTTCACATTTGGGAACTCATGGAGGACCCTCACTGCTCTAACATGATCAGGAACTCACGGGGGACAATCACTGCTCCAACATGACTGAGGACTCACAAGGGACCCTCAGCACTTCTTCAAAATCGGGAACTCACGGGGGACCCTCCCTGCTCTGACATGATCAGGAACTCACGGGGGACCCTCACTGCTCTGACATGATCGGGAACTCACGGGGGACCCTCACTGCTCTGACATGATCAGGAATTCATGGAGGACCCTCAGCGCTTCTTCACATTTGGGAACTCATGAAGGACCCTCACTGCTCTAATATGGCTGGGAACTCATGGAGGACCCTTGCTGCTCTAACATGATCAGGACCTCACAAGGGACCCTACGCGCTTCTTGACAATCGGGAACTCATGGAGAACCCTCACTGCTCTAATATGCCTGGGAACTCACAGGGGACCCTCAGCACTTCTTCACATTTGGGAACTCACAGAGGACCCTCGCTGCTATAAAAGTATCAGGAACTCACGGTGCTCGCTGCTCTGAAATTATCAGGAACTCACTGCTCTAACATGACTGGGAACTCACTGGAGACCCACACTGCTCTAATATGTCTGGGAACTCACAGGGGACCCTCAGCGCTTCTTCACAATTGGGAACTCACGGAGGACCCTTACTGCTCCAACATGACTGGGAACTTACAGGGGACCCCTCACTACTCTAACATGATCAGGAACTCAAGGGGGACCTTCACTGCTCTAACATGACTGGGAACTCACTGGAGAGCCACACTGCTCTAATATGTCTGGGAACTCACAGGGGACCCTCAGCGCTTCTTCACAATTGGGAACTTACGGAGGACCCTTACTGCTCCAACATGACTGGGAACTCACAGGGGACCCTCACTGCTCTAACATGATCAGGAACTCACGGGGGGACCCTCACTGCTCTAACATGACTTGGAACTCACAGGGGACCCTCACCGCTTCTTCACATTCGGCAACTCATGGAGGACCCTCACTGCTCTAACATGATCAGGAATTCACGGGGGACCCTCACTGCTCTAACATGATCAGGAACTCACGGAGGACCCTTACTGCTCCAACATGACTGGGAACTCACAGGGACCCTCACCGCTTCTTCACATTCGACAACTCATTGAGGACCCTCACTGCTCTAACATGATTGGGAACTCACAGAGTATCCTCAGTGCTCTAACATGATCAGGAACTCACAGAGGACCCTCCGCGCTTCTTCACATTTGGGAACTCACGGAGGACCTTAACTGCTCTAATATGTCTGGGAACTCACAGGGGACCCTCAGCGCTTCTTCACAATTGGGAACTCACGGAGGACCCTTACTGCTCCAACATGACTGGGAACTCACAGGGGACCCTCACTGCTCTAACATGATCATTAACTCACGGGGGACCCTCACTGCTCCAACATGACTGGGAACTCACAGGGGACCCTCACTACTCTAATATATCTGGGAACTCACGAAGGACCCTCACTGCTCTAACATGACTTGGAACTCACAGGGGACCCTCACCGCTTCTTCACAATCGGGAACTCATGGAGGACCCTCACTGCTCTAACATGATCAGGAACAACACAGGGGACCCTCAGCGCTTCTTCAAAATTGGGAACTCACGGAGGACCCTCACTGCTCCAACAGTACTGGGAACTCACAGGGGACCCTCACTGCTCTAACATGACTGGGAACTCACGGAGGACCCTCACTGCTCTCACTGCTCTAACATGATTGGGAACTCAGACGACCCTCAGTGCTTTTCACATTTGGGAACTCACAGGGGACCCTCACTGCTCTAACATGATCAGGAACTCACGGGGGACCCTCACTGCTCTAACATGACTGGGAAATCACTGGAGACCCACACTGCTCTAATATATCTGGAAACTCACGAAGGACCCTAACTGCTCTAATATGTCTGGGAATTCATAGAGGACCCTCAGTGCTTTTCACATTTGGGAACTCACGAAGGACCCTCAGTGCTCTAATATGTCTGGGAACTCACAGGGGACCCTCAGCGCTTCTTCAAAATTGGGGAACTCACGGAGGACCCCTCACTGCTCCAACGTACTGGGGAAACTCACAGGGGACCCTCACTGCTCTAACATGACTGGGAACTCACGAAGGACGCTCACTGCTCTAACATGATTGGGAACTCACAGAGGACCCTCAGTGCTTTTTCACATTTGGAACTCACGAAGGACCCTCAGTGCTCTAATATGTCTGGGAACTCACAGGGGACCCTCACTGCTCTAACATGATCAGGAACTCACAGGGGACAATCACTGTCTCCAACATGACTGAGAACTCACAGGGGACCTCACTGCTCTAACATGATCAGGAAATCACGAAGGACCCTCACTGCTCCAACATGATTGGGAACTAACAGAGGACCCCTCAGTGCTTTTCACATTTGGGAACGCACGAAGGACCCTCAGTGCTCTAATAGTCTGGGAACTCACAGGGACCCCTCACCGCTTCTTCACATTCGGCAACTCATGGAGGACCCTCACCGCTCTAACATGATCAGGAACTCACGGGGGACCCTCACTGCTCTAACATGACTGGGAACTCACTGGAGCCCCACACTGCTCTAATATATCTGGGAACTCACGAAGGACCCTAACTGCTCTAATATGTCTGGGAACTCACAGGGGACCCTCAAGCGCTTCTCACATTCGGGAACTCACGGAGGACCTTCACTGCCTCAACATGATCAGGAACTCACAGAGGACCCTCAGCACTTCTTCAAAATCGGGAACTCACGGAGGACCCTCACTGCTCCAATATGACTGGGAACTCACAGGGGACCCTCACCTGCTCTAACATGATCAGGAACTCACGAAGGACCCTCACTGCTCTAATATGTCTGGGAACTCACAGGGACCCTCACCGCTTCTTCACATTCGGCAACTCATGGAGGACCCTCACTGCTATAACATGATTGGGAACTCGATCCTCAGTGCTCCTAACATGATCAGGAACTCACAGAGGACCCTCCGCGCTTCATCACATTTGGGAACTCACGGAGGACCTTCACTGCTCTAATATGTCTGGGAACTCAACAGGGGGACCCTCACTGCTCCAACATGATCAGGAACTCACGAAGGACCCTCACTGCTCTAACATGATTGGGAACTCACAGAGGACCCTCAGTGCTTTTCAATTTGGTAACCTCATGAAGGACCCTCAGTGCTCTAATATGTCTGGGAACTCACAGGGACCCTCACCCGCTTCTTCACATTCGGCAACTCATGGAGGACCCTCACTGTTCCAACATGACTGGAAAACTCACAGGGGACCCTCACCTGCTCTAACATGATCAGGAACTCACGGGGGACAATCACTGCTCCAACATGACTGAGGACTCCCAGGGGACCCTCAGCAAACTTCTTCACAATCGGGAAACCTCATGGAGGAACCCTTCACTGCTCTAACATGATCAAGAACTCACGGGGGACCCTCACCTGCTCCAACATGACTGGGAATTCACAGGGGGTCCCTCACTGCTCTAACATGATCAGCAACTCACGGGGGACCCTCACTGCTCCAACATGACTGGGAACTTAGAGGACCCTCACTGCTTTTCACATTCGGCAACTCATGGAGGACCCTCACTGCTCTAACATGATCAGGAAACCTCACAGGGGACCCTCAGTGCTTCTTCACATTTGGGAACTCATGGAGGACCCTCACTGCTCTAACATGATCAGGAACTCACGGGGGACAATCACTGCTTCCAACAAGACTGAGGACTCAGAAGGGGACCCTCAGCACTTCTTCACAATCGGGAACTCATGGAGGACCCTCACTGCTCTAACATGATCAGGAACTCACTGGGGACCCTCACTGCTCCAACATGACTGGGAACTCACAGGGGACCCTCACTGCTCTAACAGGATCAGCAACTCACGGGGACCCTCACTGCATCCAACATGATCAGGAACTCACAGGGGACCCTCAGTGCCTTCTTCACATTTGGGAACTCATGGAGGACCCTCGCTGCTCTGAAATTATCAGGCACCTCACGGGGGACCCTCACTGCTCTGACATGATCAGGAACTCTCGGGGGACCCTCACTGCTTCTGACATGATCGGAACTCACGGGGGACCCTCACTGCTCTGACATGATCAGGAATTCATGGAGGACCCTCAGCGCTTCTTCACATTTGGGAACTCATGAAGGACCCTCACTGCTCTAATATGGCTGGGAACTCATGGAGGACCCTTGCTGCTCTAACATGATCAGGACCTCACAGGGGACCCTACGCGCTTCTTCACAATTGGGAACTCACGGAGGACCCTTACTGCTCTAACATGACTGGGAAACTCACAGGGGACCCTCACTGCTCTAACATGATCAGGAACTCACGGGGGACCCTCACTGCTCTAACCATGACTTGGAACTCACAGGGGACCCTCACCGCTTCTTCACATTCGGCAACTCATGGAGGACCCTCTCTGCTCTAACATGATCAGGAATTCACAGGGGACTCTCACTGCTCTAACATGATCAGGACTCACGAGGACCCCTTACTGCTCCAACATGACTGGGAACTCACAGGGGACCCTCACTGCCTCTACATGACTGGAACTCACGAAGGACCCTCAATGCTCTAACATGATTGGGAACTCACAGAGGACCCTCAGTGCTTTTCACATTTGGGAACTCACGAAGGACCCTCACTGCTCTAATATGTCTGGGAACTCACAGGGGACCCACACTGCTCTAACATGACTGGGAACTCACTGGAGACCCACACTGCTCTAATATATCTGGGAACTCACGAAGGACCCTCACTGCTCTAAACATGATTGGGAACTCACAGAGGACCCTCAAGTGCTTTTCACATTTGGGAACTCACGAAGGACCTCAGTGCTCTAATATGTGCCTGGGAACTCACAGGGACCCTCAGCGCTTCTTCAAATTGGGAACTCACGGAGGACCCTCACTGCTCCAACAGTACTGGGAACTCACAGGGGACCCTCACTGCTCTAACATGACTGGGAACCACGAAGACCCTCACTGCTCTAACATGATTGGGAACTCACAGAGGACCCTCAGTGCTTTTCACATTTGGGAACTCACGAAGGACCCTCAGTGCTCTAATATGTCTGGGAAACTCACAGGGGACCCTCACTGCTCTAAACATGATCAGGAACTCACAGGGGACAATCACTGCTCCAACATGACTGAGAACTCACAGGGGACCCTCACTGCTCTAACATGATCAGGAACTCACGAAGGACCCTCACTGCTCCATCATGATTGGGAAATAACAGAGGACCCTCAGTGCTTTTTCACATTTGGGAACGCACGAAGGACCCTCAGAGTGCTCTAATATGTCTGGGAACTCACAGGGACCCTCACCCGCTTCTTCACATTCGGCAACTCATGGAGGACTCTCACTGCTCTAACATGATTGGGAAACTCACAGAGGACCCTCAGCGCTTCTTCACAATCGGGAACTCTCGGGGGACCCTCACTGCTCTAACATGATCAGGAACTCAACAGGGGACCCTCAGCGTTTCTTCACAATCGGGAACTCATGGAGGACCCCTCACTGCTCTACATGATCAGGAACTCACGGGGGACCCCTCAATGCTCTAACATGACTGGGAACTCACTGGAGACCCACACTGCTCTAAATATATCTGGGAACTCACGAAGGACCCTAACTGCTCTAATATGTCTGGGAACTCACCAGGGGCACCATCAGCGCTTCTTCACAATCGGGAACTCACGGTAGGACCTTCACTGCTCCAACATGATCAGGAACTCACAGAGGACCCTCAGCGCTTCTTCAAAATCGGGAACTCACGGAGGACCCCTCACTGCTCCCAATATGACTGGGAAACTCACAGGGGACCCTCACTGCTCTAACATGATCAGGAACTCACGAAGGACCCTCACTGCTCTAATATGTCTGGGAACTCACAGGGACCCTCACGCTTCTTCACATTCGGCAACTCATGGAGGACCCTCACTGCTCTAACCATGATTGGGAACCTCGATCCTCAGTGCTCTAACATGATCAGGAACTCACAGAGGACCCTCCGCGCTTCATCACATTTGGGAACTCACGGAGGACCTTCACTGCCTCTAATATGTCTGGGAACTCACTGGGGACCCTCACTGCTCCAACATGATCAGCGAACTCACGAAGGACCCTCACTGCTCTAACATGATTGGGAACTCACAGAGGACCCTCAGTGCTTTTCACATTTGGGAACTCATGAAGGACCTCAGTGCTCTAATATGTCTGGGAACTCACAGGGACCCCTCACCGCTTCTTCACATTCGGCAACTCATGGAGGACCCTCACTGTTCCAACATGACTGGAAACTCACAGGGGACCCTCACTGCTCTAACATGATCAGGAACTCACGGGGGACAATCACTGCTCCAACATGACTGAGGACTCACAGGGGACCCTCAGCACTTCGTCACAATCGGGAACTCATGGAGGAACCTCACTGCTCTAACATGATCAAGAACTCACGGGGGACCCTCACTGCTCCAACATGACTGGGAATTCACAGGGGTCCCTCCACTGCTCTAACATGATCAGCAACTCACGGGGGACCCTCACTGCTCCAACATGACTGGGAACTTAGAGGACCCTCACTGCTTTTTCACATTCGGCAACTCATGGAGGACCCTCACTGCTCTAACATGATCAGGAACTCACAGGGGACCCTCAGTGCTTCTTCACATTTGGGAACTCATGGAGGACCCTCACTGCTCTAACATGATCAGGAACTCACGGGGGAACAATCACTGCTCCAACAAGACTGAGGACTCAGATAGGGACCCCTCAGCACTTCTTCACAATCGGGAACTCATGGAGGACCCTCACTGCTCTAACATGATCAGCAACTCACGGGGGACCCCTCACTGCTCCAACATGATCAGGAACTCACAGGGGACCCTCAGTGCTTCTTCACAATTTGGGAACTCATGGAGGACCCTCGCTGCTCTGAAATTATCAGGCACTCACGGGGGACCCCTCACTGCTCTGACATGATCAGGAAACTCTCGGGGGACCCTCACTGCTCTGACATGATCGGGAACTCACGCGGGGACCCCTCACTGCTCTGACATGATCAGGAATTCATGTAGGACCCTCAGCGCTTCTTCACATTTGGGAACTCATGAAGGACCCTCACTGCTCTAATATGGCTGGGAAACTTCATGGAGGACCCTTGCTGCTCTAACATGATCAGCGACCTCACAGGGGACCCTACGCGCTTCTTCACAATTGGGAACTCACGGAGGACCCTTACTGCTCCAACATGACAGGGAACTTACAGGGGACCCTCACTGCTCTAACATGATCAGGAACTCAAGGGGGACCTTCACTGCTCTAACATGACTGGGAACTCACTGGAGACCCACACTGCTCTAATATGTCTGGGAAACTCACAGGGGACCCCCTCAGCGCTTCTTCACAATTGGGAACTCACGGAGGACCCTTACTGCTCCAACATGGACTGGGAATCACAGGGGACCCTCACTGCTCTAACATGATCAGGAACTCACGGGGGACCCTCACTGCTCTAACATGACTTGGAACTCACAGGGGACCCTCACCGCTTCTTCACATTCGGCAACTCATGGAGGACCCTCTCTGCTCTAACATGATCAGGACTTCACGGGGGACCCTCACTGCTCTAACATGATCAGGAACTCACGGAGGACCCTTACTGCTCCAACATGACTGGGAACTCACAGGGGACCCTCACTGCTCTAACATGACTGGGAACTCACGAAGGACCCTCACTGCTCTAACATGATGGGAAACTCACAGAGGACCCTCAGTGCTTTTCACATTTGGGAACTCACGAAGGACCCGCAGTGCTCTAATATGTCTGGGAACTCACAGGGGACCCTCACTGCTCTAACATGACTGGGAACTCACTGGAGACCCACACTGCTCTAATATATCTGGGACCTCCCGACGGACCCTCACTGCTCTAACATGATTGGGAACTCACAGAGGCCCCTCAGTGCTTTTCACATTTGGGAACTCACGAAGGACCCTCAGTGCTCTAATATGTCTGGGAACTCACAGGGACCCTCACCGCTTCTTCACATTCGGCAACTCATGGAGGACCCTCACTGCTCTAACATGATTGGGAACTCACAGACGATCCTCAGTGCTGTAACATGATCAGGAACTCACAGAGGACCCTCCGCGCTTCTTCACATTTGGGAACTCACGGAGGACCTTAACTGCTCTAATATGTCTGGGAACTCACAGGGGACCCTCAGCGCTTCTTGACAATCGGGAACTCATGGAGAACCCTCACTGCTCTAATATGCCTGGGAACTCACAGGGGACCCTCAGCACTTCTTCACATTTGGGAACTCACAGAGGACCCTCGCTGCTCTGAAATTATCAGGAACTCACGGTGGACCCCCACTGCTCTAACATGACTGGGAACTCACTGGAGACCCACACTGCTCTAATATGTCTGGGAACTCACAGGGGACCCTCAGCGCTTCTTCACAATTGGGAACTCACTTAGGACCCTTACTGCTCCAACATGACTGGGAACTTACAGGGGACCCTCACTGCTCTAACATGATCAGGAACTCAAGGGGGACCTTCACTGCTCTAACATGACTGGGAACTCACTGGAGACCCACACTGCTCTAATATGTCTGGGAACTCACAGTGGACCCTCAGCGCTTCTTCACAATTGGGAACTCACGGAGGACCCTTACTGCTCCAACATGACTGGGAACTCACAGGTGACCCTCACTGCTCCAACATGATCAGGAACTCACGGGGGACCCTCACTGCTCTAACATGACTTGGAACTCACAGGGGACCCTCACCGCTTCTTCACATTCGGCAACTCATGTAGGACCCTCACTGCTCTAACATGATCAGGAATTCACGGGGGACCCTCACTGCCCTAACATGATCAGGAACTCATGGAGGACCCTTACTGCTCCAACATGACTGGGAACTCACAGGGGACCCTCACTGCTCTAACATGACTGGGAACTCACGAAGGACCCTCACTGCTCTAACATGATTGGGAACTCACAGAGGACCCTCAGTGCTTTTCACATTTGGGAACTCACGAAGGACCCACAGTGCTCTAATATGTCTGGGAACTCACAGGGGACCCTCACTGCTCTAACATGACTGGGAACTCACTGGAGACCCACACTGCTCTAATATATCTGGGAACTCACGAAGGACCCTCACTGCTCTAACATGATTGGGAACTCACAGAGGACCCTCAGTGCTTTTCACATTTGGGAAGTCACGAAGGACCCTCAGTGCTCTAATATGTCTGGGAACTCACAGGGACCCTCACCGCTTCTTGACATTCGGCAACTCATGGAGGACCCTCACTGCTCTAACATGATTGGAAACTCACAGAGGATCCTCAGTGCTCTAACATGATCAGGAACTCACAGAGGACCCTCCGCGCTTCTTCACATTTGGGAACTCACGAAGGACCTTAACTGCTCTAATATGTCTGGGAACTCACAGGGGACCCTCAGCGCTTCTTGACAATCGGGAACTCATGGAGAACCCTCACTGCTCTAATATGCCTGGGAACTCACAGGGGACCCTCAGCACTTCTTCACATTTGGGAACTCACAGAGGACCCTCGCTGCTCTGAAATTATCAGGAACTCACGGTGGACCCCCACTGCTCTGACATGATCAGGAACTCACAGGGGACCCTCAGAGCTTCTTCACATTCGGCAACTCATGGCGGACCCTTGCTGCTCTGATATTATCAGGAACTCACGGGGGACCCTCAATGCTTCTTCACAATCAGGAACTCATGGAGGACTCTCACTGCTCTAACGTGATTGGGAACTCATAGGGAACCCACAGTGCTGTGACACAATCGGGAACTCACAGGGGACCCTCACTGCTCTGATGTGATCGAAATTTCACGTCTCTAAAGAGAAAAGTGGCATGTAATGTGGCAGGATGGCATGGCATGGCAAACTACAGAGACTTGAGTAAGACAAGGGGTTTTGACGTTACTCATAATTTCCTTCAGAACTGTTTTGGTGCCACGGTCTGAAAGCTGGCATCGACCACCCAAGACCAATTTTTTAGAACTGTTACAGCAGCACTACCCCTTGAGTTCTGCCCAATTTGAACTTTGCCAACACTATAGAACATTAGAGATGCTTTTCTCGTGCATCCAACGAACACACAAATGAGGTGGGCCAGACCAGGATGAAGATTTTGGGGAGGGACGGGCACTGCTGGTCATCACAAGAGAGCATCCTACTGGACCAAATGCAGAACAAGGGGGGGGAGGGGGTGTAAACAGTGAGGTCCAGTAGAAGGAAGGCTGGAATACAACTGGTGAGCTCGCCGGGCTCTCAGTGTTGTAGACACCTCAGAACAGGAGCTCTCTAATAAAGTGAAATGTTCTCAATGAAAACGCCCAAACGTGTCCTTCAGATATCCGCAGGGGTAAAAGCAAAACTCAGCGGTTTACAAGAGAACTCGAGATTTCAATCGTGGTTTGTAAAAAGTTGAGTCAAACGTTTCGGAGTAAATGTACAGAGAAAGCTTAGATTACCATCGAGACTTTTTTTTCCTCTCCTTCACGTACGCGCACACACACACAGAGAGCAGAACTTAAGAACAGATAACAAGTGCCACTGAAAGTGCCACCTAAGAAGGGTCTACAGTATCTACAAAGAACGCAGTTAAAGCGCCATCACATCTAGTTTCGGATCTCAGCTGTGATTTCAAAACAGCTGGAATGTGGCATTTGCTTGGCGCCAGCCGCCAACTTGGCTTCTTCATCATCACTACTCCTTCATTTATCGATTCCCTCGCTTGCTTTTTAAGAGAGAGAGCGAGAGACTCATGGGAAGGTGGGGGCGCCAAACTCAAAGGGGAGAAGCAGATCACAAAAGGGGCACCAGAGTGCAGTTGCCATTTGAGGCAGCAAGTGTTTACGCTGCCCACAAGTGCCCACCATAGACCGTTATTATTAAAAACTGTCTGACGTGTACAAATTATTAACAGTACAAATCAAGGGGGTCCCCTCCAAGTGACTGGCTTGGCCAGCTCTTGCCTTGTTTGAGCCCATTTGTTCCTATTCAAGACGGAGGGGAGTCCAAGACTACCCGGCAATACCAAGAACCAGCCCTGGATGGGGCACCAGTCATATACAGGGGGACAGAAAGTCATTTTCTAACTTGCTTAATCATGAACAGGGTTGTGGGGTGGTCTGGTGGAGCCAATCCCAGATGGCGTAAGGGGTGCCAGGCAGGAACAAACCCTGGGAAGAAGGAGGGGAAAAAAATGCCCAGATGATGCGAGGAGAACAAACAAACTTCCCACAAGCCCTGCCCGAGCCAGGATTTGTACCCGCCTGTCACCCGGCCTGGTTTCCCTATTGTGCTACACTGAGCAACAACCTTACTGTGCCATCTCACCCAACATGGATGTTGAGTACTGTCGTAGCAGTACTGAAATCCTGACATCAGTATTGATACCAGCTATCAGACCTCTACACCAAAACAATCCTTGGGAAAATAGTGTTATATCGATCAAAAGCAGCGAAAGGCTAAACTCCAAAACCACTCACCTTCCTGGTGCGCTGCGCCATCGCGCCACACTGCATACCTCTTCCCTCTTGATCGTGAACACTAATTAACGGACTCTCTGCCACGACTGCAATAGTGAGTGTCGAAGGAAGGCTGGAGTGTCAAGAGGAAAGCTGAAGTTCACCTTCACTACCGAAAATCCCAAAATGGCGGTTGCGTACCTTTTAAAAATTTGGGTTTCCGACACTTTCCTGTACCAGTCTACCCTGCAACTCTGTACTGAACATGTCAGTGTATCCTGCAAGGGTCCACTAGAGGGCACATGACCTAAATTTCGCCTTCAGTCCCGGAGCGGGGACCCTCACGTCAGTAGGCCATCTGCCTCCACAAATATGAAGACCGCTGTGCGCGCCGACTACATTTGCGCTACACAAGAAACCACATGCTCATTGGAGGAGCATCTGCACAATCCAAAATAGTCAAAATACAGCGCAAAGGCCAGACATCCACATTTGCACAGAAAGAATATTTGCAAAATCGATACGCAAAAGCCAAGGAAAAAAAAAAAAAAGAAGAACTTTGGCAGATGGTCCGGGGGGATTCTGCTACTGCCAATGAAAGCGCTTGAACTAGACCAGGGTTCGCAACCCACCATAACTCAATCGGCTCTGAGACGCACACATGCTGATCCATCACAGTTGTACAGCAGTGATGTTATACAGCATAGGCCATAAAACTAGGGGGTCTCGACCCACTTTGGGTCACGTGTTGTTCGAGTTTGGGTGGCGCACAGCTGCGATTCACATTCATTTCCTATGGGAAAAGGTCATGTAGTTTGTGGAGGTTTCTCCATTAGGATCTTGGCCTTCGTTTCTTTAAAGGGGCGCAAAAAAAAAAAATTGGCAGTTTATTCAAGGGGGCCTATCAGGAGGGATTCAGGGTCTCAAAGACACAAAGGTAGCAAAATTGGGATACGAGGAAATAGGACAGCAGTCATAGGCACAAAATGTCACTACCCATTAAAATGTGTGGGCGCGATACCACCTTGCATGTAGGGTGAATCATTCATGTGGCACCCCGAGCCTGCGCCTCAACCTGCGCTCCCAAAGCCCCAAGCAGACTGGGAGAGCCGTCACCCAAAACAGCAAACCACTTCCTCGGTGTGCCCGCTTGTCCCACCCCGTTCTCCATGGTGCCAGCATCTGTTATCACCTCCACTCAACGGCCCCGAAGATGGCAGTGGGAACAACGGGGGCTACGGAGAACTGAACACATAAAAATGGAAGAGTCCAAGAAAGAAGAAGAGATAAATAGTAACAGACCCCCAGGTCACAGATTTTCAATAAAAACTGCAATCCCAGGTAGAAGTGCACAAAGACACGAGGAGGACACGCAGACGCCACACTGACCACCACCACCACCAGGCGGCTAAAGAAATGACAAGCAGAGAAGAAAGCATCCAGAAGTGGAAACGTCCGAGGCTGTGGATCAGGTGATCGCGGGTCAAAGTGAACAAGTAAAATGTGGGGGGGGGGGTGCAAAGGTTAAGAAAGGCACCAGTAAAACCGAATCCCTCGAGTACGGCGTTATCTGCAAGAGCATCGTCTCTGCTTGAGTCAGCTAACTCGAGATGACTGGGGATGAGATTGTGATCATTGCAACTGCACTTCAAGCACTCTTTGGAAACGTCACGTAAAGACTCGGGGCGCCACTTCCTCTTTGCAGGGAAGGAAATAAAAAAAAAAAATAATAAAACACACATTGACCCCCCCCCACCCCACTTCACCCCAGAGGAGCCTCAAAAGATCACAAATGGCTCCACCCGAGACGATTCATTCTAAAAAACACACGGGACGTGCAGCGACCAGAACAAGCAAGTGTGACGATGACAAACGAAAGAGATTTAACAACTCGTGAGGCACAGGGCCTGCTGTGATAACACATAGTCTGCGGTGCCCGCTATGCCAGGCCTGGATCTGCACACAACAAGAGGAGGCCCGGCGGTTTAAACACCCGCCCGGCTTCTTCAGCAGACGACAACAATTGGGACGCTTCCCATTTTTGTTTTGTGCTTGTGATGATGCGAGACAAACAGCGCTCCCAGGGTGTGGACGTGCATGTCCTAGAATCTTTTTTTTTTTTTTTTTTTTGCCAGTCGTCCCCTCGCTGGCCCCCCGGGTCTGCACGTCTATCAGCGTTGCCAGCCTGCAGATGACTCAGCAATGGCCCAGCTCACGCACTCCATTCACTTCCTGTTTCAGGCAGTTCTGCGCCCCTGGGGGTCACCGGCCGAGACGAGGGCTGGCGGCCTCTGAACGCCAACCTGAGCACACGAGTACGCATGCCAGCTGCACACTTTCATAGGGCAAAATAAGGGGGTAAAGGAAATTACAGGGCTTTTTTTTTTTTTTTTTTTATATTATAGTAGAGTTAGAACACCTGCACAATTTTTTTTTTTTTCATAACAGGAAATTCCTCGTATGATTTGCGGATGGACAGCCACAAGTGCAGCCTCACACGTTCCTGCAGATATTCTAATCTATCTGATTATGCAATTTCGTAATCCTCCGCTGGGCTTCCAGCAGATTAAGAGTGCAGAACACGGTGCCAATCTGGCATTACGAAATGGTCACCGAGCATGAAGATTTTATCCATTCAGACGCACGCCTTAGACAGAACACCCCCCCCCCCCCCCCCCGCGGGCACAGAAGCACAGTCTGTGAAGGGAACGGCCCGTCTTGGAGCTGCCAGTGCCACCTGCCGTGCCACCATATTGCTCCAAATTCCAGCCAGTCAGTCTGTCCATCCATACTGTGATGTTCAATTCAATTCAGTTACATCAACGTTTAGACAAACCAGGAGACCCTTCAGTCCATTTGTCATTCGGATGCTCCCCTAACCTCATCCAGACCCTCCTTATAAGGCCATTGACGTTTTTTGCTGCAACGCCACGTCTCCGTTAGTTTGCCACATCTCTCACAACAAAGATGCTCCTTCCATCTCGTCCAGATCCTTCTTAAAGGTCCTCCAGGTTTCCGTGTCTCAGTAGTTTGTTCCAGACCCTCACGACTCTTTGTGTACAATTAGTCCCTCCTCTCTCAGGTCCTCAGTGAACTTCCCCATATTTATCTGACCCGCAAATAGAGAACATAAGAAATTTGACACACTAGAGGGGACCCATTCATTATGGATGTCGCTCGTTTCTTTCAAGAATAGTTAAGCTGTCCCAATATCTCGTCCAGATCCTTCTTAAAGGTTCTTCAGGTCCCTGCTTCAGTTCCGTGTCTCTGTAGTTTGTTTCCAGACCCTCATGACTCTTTATATAAAAGAAGTCCCTCCTCTCTCAGGTCCTCAGTGAACTTCCCCATATTAATCTGACCCACAAATAGAGAACATAAGAAATTTGACACATGAGAGGGGACCATACATTTGTTTCGCCAATAGCTGAGCTGTCTTCTGCTTCATCTTCACATCTCGGTAGTTTGCTCCTACATTCCCAACACTCTGAGTAAAGAAGAGGTTAATGTTTCCCAAGTGTCCAATGCAACAAGTTCACAGACAGAAAACGATGACAAACTACACAGATAATGGATTTAAAAAATCCATGCTGAAATCAGAAATGACTTTCCATAAATAAGGCCGACAACTCTTTATGAAGACCATCCAGTCCTGTCCGCTCCCCTCCTAAAACTCCCGATTCCAACTTTCACATCTGTAAAACAGGAGACCGTTTTCTCAGACAGCATTGTTCGAAACGTACTTCCCCTGCCTTCATCAGACCCACAAAGGTGTGCGCCAAATTGAGAACCTAAGAAATTGGACAAACGAGAGGCGACCATTCAGTACGGTTGCCTCTCGTTTGTTTGGCTAAGAGCTAAGCTGTCCTGATATCTCGTCCAGATTCTTCTTAAAGGTCCTCCAGGTCTCTGATTTGAATCCATGTTTCTGTAGTTTGTTCCCGACTATCAAAACTCTTTGTGTAAAGAAGTTCTTCCTGTCTCAGGTCATCAGGGAACTTCCCCCATATTTATCTAACCCACAAATCGAGAACATATGAAATTTGACACATTTCTTTCGCCAATAGCTGAGCTGTCCCAGCATCTGAAACATCTTCGGCTTCAGCTCCATGTCTCAGTTGTTTGCTCCTAGATGCTCACAACTCTGAGTAAAGAAGAGGTTTGTCAAGCATCCAATGCAACAAGTTTGCGGACAGAAAAAAACGACAAACTACACACATAACGGATTTTTAAAAATGCACGGTGAAATCAGAAACAACTTCCCATAAACCAGACCCTCAATTCTCTCAAGAACATGGAGTAAAGAAGCCGATGTTTGTCACGTACCGGCTCAGTGTGATGTAGCAAGTTCACAGACAAAAAAAAAAAAAAAAAAAAGGATGACAAACTACGCATATAACTAATTAAATAATGCATACCGAATACAAAAATGACTTTCCATAAACCAGACCGTGGACTCTCTAAGAAGACGATCCAGTCCTGTCCACTCTCCCTCCTAAAACTCCCGACTCTAACATGCACGTCTGTAAAACAGAAGATCGTTTTCCTGCACACCGTACTCATCGGTCAGCCCGAATGTCGCCTGTTGTCCTAACTCATACCCCCCCCCCCCCACCATGTTTACCTAGCCCACACATCCGCAAATTAAGAACCTAAGAAATTCGGCCAACAAGAGGCGACCACTCACTTGTCATTTGTTTCGCTAATAGCCATATATACTCACGTATAAGTCAGGGTCTTGAAACCCAAAAAAAAAAAAAAAAATTTATCATAAAAATAAGACCCTGACTTAAACGCCCATTCAAATAATGATAAATACGATAATTTTTTTCTTTTTACATCTTCTTGCCTCCTCCAATCTCGCATCAGTTGCTCAGACACATCAAATTTTGTTGCAGCAGCGCAGTTACCAATTTCTTTCGCCACTTCAATGACATTTAATTTAAAACCAGCTTCATATTTTCTTCTGATCGAACGCTCGATTGTAGATAAAGGATGCTCTTACGATAAAGGTGTATGAGGGTGTGAGATACAAAAAACACAAATCAGTGCAAACGTCACTTTGGAATAGTTCGGGTATTACTGTGTGGTCACGTAGGCATAATACATAGAGATAAAAAGGCATTGTGATCCATGGTTACTCTCTCAGGTGGCCGTTAGCGTATCATAGCATCTTGGGCCAATAGTGTGAGTTTTCAGCATTCGGCGTACACAACCAACATTATAAAATACCAGAAATTATATGGTAAAATCAAACCCCAACTGATCCGCAGGAGAACTTAAATGCGAGTATATACGGTAAGCAGACCCCCACGTTTCATCCAGACACTTCTTGAAGGTTGTCGAGGTGTCTGCTTCAATCACGTGTCTCGGGAGTTTGCCTCAGATACCCACAACTTGGAGTAAAGAAGATGATGTTTGTCACCTGCCGGCTCAGAATGATGCAACAAGTTCACAAAAAAAAAAAAAAAAAAAGACAACAAACTGCGTACATAACTAATGAAATAATGTACACTGAATACAGAAACGACTTTCCATAAACCAGACCATCGAATCTCTAAGAAGACCATCCAGTCCCATCCTCTCTCCTCCTAAAACTCCTGACTCGAACATGCATGTCTGTAAAACTGAAGATCATTTTCTTACACGCCATAATTTGACATTAGATAGATAGATACTTTTTTAATCACAAGGGGAAATTCACATACTCCAGCAGCAGCATACAATAAAGAAAATATTAAATTAAAGAGTGATAACAATGCAGACAGAACTTTGAATAATGTTAACGTTTACCCCCTGGGTGGTACTGAAGAGTTGCATAGTGTGGGGGAGGAATGATCTCCTCAGTCTGTCAGTGGTGCAGGACGGTGACAGCAGTCTGACGCTGAAGCTGCTCCTCTGTCTGGAGATGATCCTGTTCAGTGGATGCAGTGGATTCTCCATCATTGACAGGAGTCTGCTCAGCGCCCATCGCTCTGTCACAGATGTCAGACTGTCCAGCTCCATGCCCACAACAGAGCCCGCCATCCTCACCAGTTACTCATCGGTCAGCGCAAATATCGTCTTCTATCTTCCTAACTCCCCCCAACCCCACCCCGTGTTTATCTGGCCTACAAATCCACACCCCCAAATTAAGAACATAAGAAATTTGGCCAACAAGAGGTGACTAATCACTCTGGTTGTCGCTCATTAGTTTCTCTAATAGCTAAGCAGCTCCCCACATCTCATCCAGACACTTCTTTGAAGGTTATCAAGGTGTCTGCTTCAATTTCGGGAGTTTGCCTCAGATATCCACAACTCAGAGTAAAGAAGATGATGTTTGTCACGTGCCACCTCAGAATGATGCAACAAGTTCACAGAAAAGAAAAAAAAATGACAAACTACGTACATAACTAATGAAATACAGAAATTACTTTCCAAAAACCAGGATATTGACTCTCTAAGAAGACCGTCGAGTCCCGTCCTCTCTCCCTCCTAAAACTACTGACTTCAACAAAAGACAACCGTTTTCTCTGATGCCATTGGGTCTACATTGCCATTAGCATCTCATTGGTCAGTGTTGAGGTCTTCTTACAGTTAGGCTTCATCCCTGAACTGGTTTGAGAATACTGTGCTGTTGTACTTATTTCTGGTTAATGTGTGTGAATTATTCCATACCTTGAAATATTACCTGTGAACGCCTCACAGAGTACCAGCTCCAATAGTAAGAGATGGAGAATCTCTGCTTCAGCTCCATGACTCGGTAGTTTGTTTCAGACTCCCACAACTGTTTGAGTAAAGAAGTCGATGTTTGTATCGCACCTTTTACCACGTGCTGGCTCACATCGACGCAACAAGTTCACAGACAAAAAAAAAAAATAAAAAAAAAAATAAACCCACAAACGACACACACAACTAATTAAATAATGCATACTGAAATCAGAAACAACTTTCTATAAAGAAGACCATCGACTCTTGAAGAGGACCATCCAGTCCTGTCCTTTCTCCCTCCTAAAACTCTCGACTCCAGCGTCCACGTCTGTAAAACAGGAGACGAGCGTTTTCTCGCACACCATACTTTGACATCAGCAGCTCAACCAACCCGAATACATCTTCCTACCCGAGTTTGTTCAATAATGTCTGAGGATATCATGTTGTTGTACTGGGCGTCATGGAGCACTCTTAAAAATCAAAGGTGTCAGAGTGGTCCTTCGGAGCGATGCCACAGGAGAACCATTTTTGGTCCCCAGTATGTTCAATAGGTTCAAGAACGATTCATATCTTTACTTAGATCTGCGAGAGTGGATCACCATGACCAGAGGGTGAAACCCCAACAGGCTCACGATTTTAAGTCCAGGTTTACTTAATCTGTCAGTGCCCTTTTAAAGGTTCAGCAGAGAGGTACACAACCCCGTAAAGAAACGGAGTGTTAGTGCTGCTGCCACACACTAAAGAGACCAGGGCTTGCATCCTGGGTCCGCCATGTGTGGAGTTTGCATGTTCTCCCTGTGTCTGCATGGGTTTCCTCCAGGTGTCCCGTTTACCTCCCACTGTACTGTACAAAGACATGCAGGGTAGGTGGACGGGCAACTCCCAAATTGCCCCCTAATAAGGGTGGGTGGGTGTGTGCGTTGACCAGGCAATGAGTTGGCGCCCAGTCTAAAAACTGTTCCTGCTCTGTACCCTGTGCTTGCTGGGGTTGGGGTCCTGACCCCTGCAACCCTGCTCAGGATTAAGCGGGCTTCGTAAAAGGGAAGGCATGGTGCTTGTATGCCCCAATGTCTGTGGAAGTGTCCTCCCACAGTTCGACTTGCAGGTTAGGCGGACAGGCGTCCCTTACGTCAGTGTGGTTTGACCATGCAATGCACTGGCGCCCAGTCCAAAAGACTGTTCCTGCCTTGTGCCCAGTGCTCTCTGGGATATGCTCCAGCTTCCCCGTGACTCTGCACCGGATAAGTGGCTTTGCAAGGCAAATGAATGAATGGATGGATGTCAAGTATGATGGTGCTGCTTTCAGACATCTTCACTTTACAACTGAACTTGTCGTGACTTGACCACACAATGATCCTTTTCAGGAGGCTGCATGCATATTTTTGTATGTCTTGCATGACGTCTCTGTGTATTTTTACCGTTCTGCTCGGTGTTTTGTTTATGCCTCCAGCGAGAGATCATTCAGGACCTCACTGCTCTCTCGCACAGAGAAGCTGGCCATGAACCCGGGGCCTCTGAATTGGTTAGCTGCTGCTTATTCACTTTTGCTAAAAGGACAAATCCTTTGGGCCAGTAACTGAGAAGGACACTCTGTTGGGCCATGATGCAACATCTGTTGGAATGACAAAAGCAATGCATTTTACTACTACAAAAGTTTGCGATGCGCCATCTGTTGGAATGACAAAAGCAATGAATTTTACTACTACAAACGTTTGTGGTGCGCCTTATGCTGGAATGACAAATGCAATGCAGAAGTTTCTGCTCTATGCCATTTGGTATGGGATTTGTAAAGGTAGCGTTAAAGTTTGTGATGCGCCATCTGTTGAAATGACAAACCCAATGCATTGAATTACTACCAATGTCAATAATGCACCAAGTGTTGGAATTAAAAATGCAATGCACTGAATTACTACAAATGTTTGTGATGCACCATCTGTTTGAATGACAAAAGCAATGCATTTTACTACTACAAAAGTTTGTGATGCGCCTTCTGCTAGAATGACAAATGTAATGCATATGCCGCTTTTCTATGCCATTTGATATGGGATTTGTAAAGGTAGTGTTATAGTTTGTGATGCACCATCTGCTGGAATGACAAATGCAATGCACTGAATCACTGCCAATTTCTGTGTTGCACCATCTGTTGGAATGACAAAAGCAATGCATTTTACTAGTAGAAATGTTTGTCATGTGCCTTCTGCTGGAATGATAAACGCCATGCATATGCCATCTGTTCTAAGCCATTTGGTATGGGATTTGTACAGGTAGTGTTATAGTTTGCGATACACCATCTGCTGGAATGACTAATGTGATGCACTTTACACATACAAATATTTGTTATGCACATCCTACTGGAATGACAAACGCCATACAGATGTCTCTGCTCTATGCCATTTGGTGTGGGATTCGTAAAGTGTGAAAGTAGCGTCATACACCATCTGTTGGAAAGACAAATGCAATGTATAGGTCTATTTTATATGCTATTTGGTGTGGGATTCATAAAAGTACTGTTAATGTTTGTGATGCCCCATTCGTTAGCTGTCGGCTGTCTGAGGAAGGAAGAGCGCCTGAGAGAGGAAGCACCGACCTTTTTTAAATTTGCTGTTTGTTCTCACAGTAGAGTGCTCTAGGCTGCTTCATAAGGACAAACTGAAATAGAAAAATGAATGCATACACTTAAGGAGTGTGGTATCGCCACAATACTACTCTGCTAATTTAACTAAATAAATAAAGCAGCAGCAAGGGTTCCAGCCTTTAATGAGACACTATTCCTGTTCCAGTGAAGGCCCACTTTTTTTAAGATGACGCTCGGATGGCCTGCTCAGCAGCTCAGAAGCTACAGAGTATCCGTCACACTTCCAACAATTGCTTTGCTCAGTGGATAACATGGGGGCCAATTTATTTCCATGAGTCCCCTTTCTTCAGACTTCCTCATTAAATCTCAGTATGTTACAGCAGCAGACATGGCGGTGAAAATGCCACCAATTGCTACAACGCAAGGAAAAACGGCAGCAAAGGGAGTGCAATGCAGACCACTGACCCGAGGTCCAGAAGTGGGGGAGCAGCCGGTGGTGTCCTCGGTACGGACAAGTAGAAGGCCCTCTGGAGCCCACCACCCCATTGGCAGGGGGCATTAATCAAGGTGGTGTGCTTTCGAGCAGAAGCTACGGCCCAAGGCCACTCGTCTGCAAACACCACACAATCACTTCAAAATATTCACTACTCCATAAGTACTACACTGCGGATTAGTGCTGCGCGGGACACGGGGGCTGAAAATCTTCTGAAAATGGCATTTTATTAAAACGAGCATTTCAATATTTTCTCCACTGGATGTAACTGTTAGTTTGGCGCCTGCCCAAAAAGAAAACACGCATAAGGATAACGGAGAAGTGTAAAATGGTCCCGTTAGGCATGAAGATGAGTGGGCAAGTTACACCCATCAGATGACTGGCATCCACTCCAGGGCCGCCCACCAACTTGCATCACAATGATCCAAAGACAAACTCACCTAATGGAAGACGCATGGAAGTTTTGCTGAAACATTGCCAAGTGGGTCCCAAAACAGCAATCCTTATTTCGATAGCAGACCCACCTTAATAAAAAGATAAGCATCTGCGTGTCTGTCTGCATGTCCATTCCGGTTCCTGCGTCTGTCATTCCAACAGATGGTGCATCAAAAACATTTACACAGCCTTTACAAATCCCATACCAAACAGCACATACTGTATGCACTGCATTTGACATTCCAACAGATGGCACATCACAAACATTAACACAGCTTTTTCACATCCCATACCAAATGGCACACGACAGAGACGTAGGCTCTGCATTTGTCACTCCAAAAGATGGCACATCAAACAATAACACTGCTTTTACATATCCCATACAAAATGGCACATGACAGAAACATATGCATTGCATTTATCATTCCAACAGATGGCATATCACAAACATTAACACAGCTTTTTCACATCCCATACCAAATGGCACACGACAGAGACGTAGGCTCTGCATTTGTCACTCCAAAAGATGGCACATCAAACAATAACATTGCTTTTACGTATCCCATATGAAATGGCACATGACAGAAACATATGCATTGCATTTGTCATTCCAACAGATGGCTCATCACAAACTTTTTAAGGAATAAAATGCATTTCCACAGGTGGGGCATCACAAATGTGTAGTAATAAAATGCAGTGCATTCGTCACTCCAACAGACGGCACATCACAAACATCCACACTCCTTTCACAAATCCCACGCCAAAGGGCATATGACAGAGACACCCGCATTGCTTTTGCCATTCCAAGAGATGGCCCATCACAAATATTGTGTAGCAATAAAATGCATTGCATTTGTCATTCCAACAGGTGGGGCATCACAAATTTGTAGCAGTAAAATGCAATGCATTTGTCATTCCAACAAACGAACATTACAAATTTGTAGTCATAAAATGCTTTGCATTTACCATTCCAACAGGGGGCGCCTCACAATATTTGTAGCACATCATTTCATTGGAACAAATGTTTGTGATGTGCCTTCTCTTGGAATGACAAATGCAATGCATTTTATTACTACATGCATTACACGATACATTCCAACAGATGGTGCACTGCAAACATTAATGCTGAGGTCTACGTTGTTTACTTACATTTCAACTTGTCTTAGACGGGTACCTCAGCTAGTTTTTGTATCAAAGAGTAGTTGAAAGTGCCTTACGAAAACTAAAACTGAAACAGTAAAAACAAATCAGAGGTAGAAATGGAAGACTGCCTAATGTAAACTACAACTGAAATGAAAACACGCACTGCTCACTACATGAAAATAGAGCCTCGTAATCTAATTCAGGGGTCTCAATGGGTTACACTCGTTACATTGACTTTGATAAAAAAAGCATCACCTACCAAAAAACAAAAAGGGACAATGCAGGCTGAACACAAAACAAAGGCAAACGGAGCGCCTGAGGAAGAAACTTGAAAGTAATCAGAATGTGCAGAAGGTGAGGACATCACACCTACGCGTGTGGAAATGTCGCTCAGTGCCCACAAATTTAATGTAGTGCAGTGACATCCTGCCACATGCTGAAATACGAGCTCAACAAGACAAGGAGGAGGCCGCCGATGGCAAAAGAACGCCGTTACCCAAGAGCAATCCGTGGGATGGGATAATGCGACTCGCTTTATTGTCACAAAACCGTACAGTGCAGATATGACAACATGGCAGATAAAAAGGACAACATTGGAAATCCACAGAAATCAGCTTTAAATACACAATATGTGTCAGACAGAGCAAAGGACCGGCCACGTAGACGTTCATGGAGACGTCACCTAACATGCCGAGCCACAGTAAGGACAGAGCACTTGTTTAATGCCACCACACAGAACAGCCTACAGATAACTCAGGAACAGCCAGGACCCTGTGCTGGATAAAAAACAAAAAAAGGTAAGCTGTGCGTCTGTCTGCGTGTCCATCCAGTCCCTGTGTCTCCATCATTCCAACGGGTGGCGCACCAAAAACATGTACACAGCTTTTACAAATCCCATACTAAATGACACATAACAGACGCATACTGTATGCATGGCATTTGACATTCCAACATATGGTGCATCACAAACTTTTTAGGAATAAAATGCATTGCATTTGTCATTCCAACAGATGGCACATCACAAGCATTAACACAGCTTTTTCGTATCCCCTACCAAATGGCACATAACAGACACACACAGTATGCATGGCATTTGACATTACAAAATATGGGACATCACAAACATTTTAGTATCCCCATACGAAAGGACACATGACAGAGACGTAGGCATGGCATTTGACATTCCAACATATGGCGCATCACAAACTTTATAGGAATAAAATGCATTGCATTTGTCATTCCAACAGATGGCACATCACAAGCATTAACACAGCTTTTTCGTATCCCCTACCAAATGGCACATAACAGTCACACACAGTATGCAAGACATTTGACATTCCAAAATATGGGACATCACAAACATTTTAGTATCCCCATACGAAAGGACACATGACAGAGACGTAGGCATGGCATTTGACATTCCAACATATGGCGCATCACAAACTTTATAGGAATAAAATGCATTGCATTTGACATTCCAACATATGGCACATCACAAACATTAACACAGCTTTTACGTATCCCCTACCAAATGGCACATAACAGACACATACAATATGCATAGCATTTGACATTCCAACATATGGCACACCACAAACATTAACACAGCTTTTACAAATCCCCTATCAAATGGCATATGACAGAGGCCTAGGCACTGCATTTGTCATTTCCATAGATGGCACAAACTTTTTAAGAATAAAATCCACATGTGGAAGACGGATGCACGGATAATCAATCTGGTATGAGATTTTTCAGGTAAAGCTGTTTGGAGGTCACGCTCTCCTGCTCACTTGGCACACAGTGACGACGTGTTACACATCGAGTAGCACAAGCAATTAAGAATGTCACTGCACTTGTGACAATAATACTACCATGGTGTTTCAAGAGGAAAAGAAATGAACGGCGTGTACTCGGGGCTCATAAACAGACGCTTGGTATGGTGGGCAGCAGATATCTGAAACCACAGCAACACTGACACGAGCGCGGCACACCAGCGCACACCCACCCCATTCATGCATTTCCCAGTGAAGAAGAAGAAAAAAAAAAAACAAAGTTTAAAAGCAAAAAACAGCCCCCAATTAATGCCATGCGCCACATTTCCTAGATTACCCGTCTATCAGCTCATTAAAGCCTACACTGCGCACTGAAAATATCATTTTTAATCATTTACAATTCAATAGTTACTAATACACACTGGTGTAGACCCAAGTGGCAGCCGATGCCAACAACTTATGCCATCCAGAAAGTGGATGCCATTATTTTAGTGACGGTCACTCGTACTGTAAGCCTGACATTCAGAGCCCCCACACCCCCGTGGCTGCAGGTTGTTGCGCCAAACACAAACCAGTCTGCCAGTACATTCGGCGTCTGCCAACAAGGCTTTAAAAACGAGGGGAAGACGGACTTGGCGTATTTTTTTTTATCTGTTCAGATTTACAGCCGGCAGGGTGGGCGGCACGGCAAGCAACCCCCTGCATGGAGTCTGTGCTATACGGGCATGGAAGTGTGGCATAGTGGACCGACACTATGCGGTCACGAGCAAGTCACTTTGCCTACCGGTGGTCCGACTGGATAACCAATTACTGTATGTAGAAAAGTTTGTAATCCACCTTGGATAAAGATGGCAGCCAAATAAGAAGTCGTAAGAATAATAATAATAATAATAATAATAATAATGTGTGGACGGACTCAGGATTGAGTGGGTTGACTAAGCAGTTTGGTGCTCATGTTCTCCCTGCACTGAGTTTGCATGTTCTCCCGGTGGCCCTGGTATTTTCCTCCTACGGTCTGACTGGCCCGGTGGGTGGGCTGCCAAAGCTCAATTGGTGCCCTAAAATCAGTGTGGGTTTGCCTTGGCCACGTGCTGGCGTCCTTTCCAGCTATTGTTCCTGCCTTGTGATGACAGTCTATTTAAGTTTCCCTGTGACCCTCAAGCACCTCCTTACCCGGGATAAAGCGGATTTACAAGATGGATGGAGGTTTAATTCCATTATTTCAATTTTGCACTTTGGCTACACAATTGTATACGAAAGGCGCTACACAGATGAATGCGGTTGTTCTTCTCACATCTCTCTAATTGTGCAGGACTGTCTGACAGAAGGCTCCACATCAGCCAGAAGGGACACATTTTCACCCTGTCCTGCAGCGGGTCCTGCCCTCGGCACAGTTCCGAGGAGAGAATGACATTTTTATTTTATTTATTTTTTTTTTTTTTAAAGGCCGAGGGGCAGCTCTGCCACTGGAAGACCAAAGTTCAATGTCGGCGGTTTCTCTCAACGTAAAGTTGAAGAAGAACCAACCACCCGGGTGCTTGGCACCGTTCACACCAAGGACGGATGTGTCCCAAAACACAAAAAAGGGGGTGCTTTGAAACGTGTTCAGCCAGACGAGATGTAAACAGCACGAAGGCCCTCTTACCATTTAAGGCAAAAATAGAAAAGACAAACCAACAAGAACACAGGGAGCCGAAGCCCACGTCCAGACAATACGATCCGGCATGTGAACTGAAGCGTTGCACCCCTGACGAGTCTCGAATTGCAGTAAATCGCACACGAGTCATCGACCCCCCCACCCCCCCGCTCACCCTTTTCTTATATAATGAAAAAAGTTGTGACGCCACGCAGAGTCGATACGGTGCGTCACGTCACCTCCTGGCTGGCGACGATAGGGGGACGTCAGTTCAAATCAAATGCGGGGTGACACCACAGGGAAGCATCCTGGAAGGGAGTCAACCCTGGCCGGGACGCCGCACGTCAACAAGGACGGGGGTGGGTGAGAGGGAACACTCGAGGGTGTTGGGGGGGTCAACTGGCGCAGTACCCTCCACTGGAGCACGTGCGGCGCGCAGCTGTCAAGATCCTCCAGTGTGACAACAAAAACAGTGGCACGCTTGGCAGCGTGCGTCACAAAAAGGAGTAAGGGGGCAGCATCGAATAGTCCCGAAAGGAAGAAGAAATGAAATTAGATCGGGAGGGAGGAGGGGTGGGGGGTCAATCGGGTTTGAAACAAGGACTCGGAATTCCAGAGTGTCACTAGCTGCAAAATAATCACAAAATCAGCCCGACGGCAAGAGTTCACCGTCCATGCGCAGCTTGAAAATCTACAGCCCGAGCCAACTTTCACTTGCTTTCTAACAAAAAAATCCACGAAATCAGAGATCTGCCCGGAAGGCAAAAAAAAAAAAAATTAATAATAATAATAATAATTTGTCCCGGAACTCACAACTGTATTCGCGCACAGCACAGCACTCGTGCGGGGTGTGTGCTCAAGCCCAAGCCGGAGCCGCACGCACGTGTGACGGGCACTTTGGAAACTCCGCGACCACTTGTCATGCCCAAGCAGAGTGACACAACGTACTTTTTTTCCCACCCCCAATTAAAACTTGAGTCGCATCCGCTCTGGATTTCATCTCCTCCGCCGTCCGTCTTCATTTCTCTCTCTATAAGCATCGCAAACGTGAACGCCACAGTCCATCGGTTTGGCGCTGCAGCCGATTTAAAGAGTTGGGAGGGGAAGGGGGCTGAGTGGACGGCGCTTCTTTCCACTTTAGAAAGGGTGGGTGACATCGCGCCTCCCTCTTCGTAAATACGAAGACAAGAGAAGTAAGCAAGGTTAAAAAAAAAGGGAGAAAGAAAAACGGACACCTACCTGCAAGAATGGCCCCTCGTCGTCGGACGGTGTCCCATGATTCGGCCGTCGAATGGTAAAAAGAAAGGAAGCCGCCGAACAAACTTTCACAAAAGTTGGAAACAACTTCTAGGTAGGCACGGAGAAAATTCACAAGGACTGCTCGGCGTGTGTACTCCCAAGGCGCTTCATGCTACCGGAACTGTACCCATTTAGTCGCTATCCTGACATCCGGACACATGTTTCACCCCGCGCTTAAATGACAACAGATCCTCGGTAAGACACCCAGCGCGCGTGGCCGCCCACTCTCTCTCTCTCTCTCTCTCTCTCTCTCGCTCGCTCTCAGCGCGCGCGCGCGCCCGTGCAGAACAGTGTATAGCAGAGAGAGCGAGAGACTGCGAAGTGCGCGTGCTCGCACCCAAAGCGCCAGAGTGGAGGAGCTTTCGTGATACTAAGTTATTTGTTTTTGTTTTTTTTATTCTAGCATCAAACGTATCAGATCTAAACGATATTTAGGTGACTCTGTTTATGTTTTTAATTTTTGCGGTCACTTTTTAGTACGATTAGCACATTTAGTGTGAACTATATTGCATACAACAGCCCACTTTGACGCCCCCGCCCCGATTCAGATAAAGCCACGCCTCTCCTCCCTTCTCGACGACTGCGCGTTCCTGAGAGTTCTAATCGTTCGTGTTTTCTTGAGTGTATTCTGGCAAAACTAATAATAATAATAATAATAAAGAACCGATTCGAAAAGAAAATATTTTAAAAACTTTAGACCTCGCTGCCGTTAGTTTATTAAGCAGTTTAGTTAGACCAAAAGTTCAGCTAGGCCGCCGTGCGCCTTTCGCAATCTTGGAGCGACCCCTGCCGGATTTCGTTGAATTCTACTGCAAGTAATCGGATGGCATTCATCTTCTTAAATGGTTTATGTTTTCGTCACTGACTTTTTATTTATATAGCACTTTAAAACAAGAGTTGACTTAAGGAGCTGCAGAATAAAATATATCATAACACACACAATAAAAACATTAAATGATAAGATACAGGAGCCACAATAATTTCCTTAGAGATTGATACAGTTTCTATCTATCTAATAGTGCCTTTCCTATATCTATCTATCTATTTTATAGTGCCTTTCATCTATCTATCTATCTATCTATCTATCTATCTATCTAATAGTGCCTTTCATCTATCTATCTATCTATCATATAGTGCCTTTCATCTATCTGAGAAAAGCGCTATATAAATGCAAAGAATTATTATTATTATTATTATTATTATTATCTATCTATCTATCTATCTATTTTATAGTGCCTTTCCTCTGTCTATATATCATATAGTGCCTTTTCTATCTATCTATCTATCTATCTATCTATCTATCATATAGTGCCTCCTCTATCTATCTATCTCTATAGTGCCTTTCATCTATCTATCTATCTATCTATCTATCTATCATATAGTGCCTTTCATCTATCTATCGATCTATCTATTTTATAGTGCCTTTCCTCTGTCTATCTATCATATAGTGCCTTTTCTATCTATCTAGCTATCTATCTATCGATCTAGCTATCTATCTATCTAGCGATCTATCTATCTATAGAGTGCCTTTCATCTATCTATCGATCTATCTATTTTATAGTGCCTTTCCTCTGTCTATCTATCATATAGTGCCTTTTCTAGCTATCTATCTATCTATCTATCTATCTATCTATCTATCTATCTATCTATCTATCTATCTATCTATCTATCATATAGTGCCTTTCCTCTATCTATCTATCTATCTATCTATCTATCTATCTATCTATCTATCTATCTATCTATCTATCTATCTAAACCGGTTTTATGTAGAAATGTAACGTTTTTCCAGAGTTAAGGCTGACCTCACATGAAGGCCAGGCCTGCCTGCCTGCCTGACCCCTCAGGAGTTGAGTGAATTGCAGAAGTCCAGTCAGGACGATCCAAAGACAGAAATCTCTTAGCGTTACTCAAGATTCTTACCTGATGGAAATCCATCATGCCAGGAGATCTTTCGACCGTTTGGCGTTAAGGCCTTGTAGCACGTTTAGCATTTGATGTTGTGCACCGCATGAAGGTGTTGCTACGTTGCCAGTCTGGGAGGACATCCTCAGTGCTTCCCCACTTTGGCTAAAGTCAAGAATCCCACCAAACAACTTGTGGCAGCAGACTTGAATCTGCGTCAGCCATGGGAGGAAGCCTGGGCTGCTAGCCGCGTAAGGAAGCACGGGGCGGTCTCGAGCGATTTCAAATACAGAGGTTAAGTGGGGTCTTTCCACTGACCCTAGTTGTGTCTGTGGACATCCGGAGCAGATGGCGGGCCACATATTGATGGGTTCTGACACACTGGGGCAACATGAAGGATGAAGCCATCGTACGGCTCAGTCAATGACATTTGTGAAGCAGCCAAGCAAAAGTGAAAATATTTTATTCAGTGTTTGTAAAATCCATACAATAAGTAAAAATAAATGAGGAAAAGTAGCTTGAACGACCCAATTGATTTGTTGATCTGATTTACACGTATATTTTATCCAAAGTGAATTCCAATATTGAGTTAAGACCAGTTATGGGGACAGTTTGGGAACACATGTGACAGGACAAGGGGACAAAATGGATCCTCAGTAGTTGTAGAGCTTGGAAAGGAAAATGCAAGGAGGTTACCATTCCTCGGTTCTAACAAAGCCATCATCAGTTAGATACTAAGACCCCCCCAGCCCCCTGCCATCCACCACTGCTAATATTGCAATTCTCTTTGGAGTCGCAGCAGTACAAAGACACAGTCACTTTATTATGGCAGTAAAGGTCTTAGTGCAATTGCAGAAATGCAGAAATCCAAATGCACTTGCCACCCCAGAGCACCGACGTCCCGCTGTCACAAAGATGTCAGCCGTCCTAGGAATGACGACACTCAGCGGCTCACATGCCCCACATTTGGGTTCCAAATGAAAAGCGAGCCTCGGCCTCCCACCTTGGTTTCGTAGTCTCGCAGGCCCTGCTCCACGGCCGATGCTATCAGCTCGCGCGCTCTCGGGCCTGTGAATTGTAGCCAGTCAACAATGGTGGGAACAGAAACGCATTTAATAGAACATAAATGCAGGAAGTCTATACATTAGCTAAAATTACCAGTGAGCACGACAGCCGGCAGGCCTCAGACATCCTGTCACTGAGCGCTTGCCACACACCATTCAGACGTTCGCTACGTCGGGTCCAGTGGCGAGCCGCAGGCCTTTGGGCCGTTTCACTTGATCGGCCGTGGCATCCGTTCTCATTCTCACTCACTGGCCGCCCTGCCACACTGAGTGCAGGCATACAACTCAGCCGCGCCATCTCTCGAGGCAGGATGCGAGACCAGAGGACACCACCCCCTAAATACGGCACTCTCACGCCTGACGATGCAGATGTGCTCAGATCCACTGGCAGGGACGGCCTGGATGGGCGAACCCGGACACTTACCCAGTCGGGAGGCCATTGTAATGGAAGGATGGGGTTACTTCTCCAAGACACTGGGTGGGCAGCATACCCACGTTGGGATCTCCACTCGTTTACCTACTGGGCGTGCTGGGTGTTTCGACATTCATGTGACTCTGGTGACTCTTCCTATGAAGTCAGTTAGATGGATTGGGAGAGCATGGGGGGGGGGGTCATGAGGTCACTTTAAGGGGGTGTGTGGCGCTTCTGATATCTTTGCAAAAGGACGAAGGTCCAGCTCTTCATAGTCCTGGTGCTCCCTGTTTGTGAGACATGGACACTATCCAGTGACCTGAGATGAAGACTGGACTCCTTCATGTGTGTCCCTTCGGAGGGTCCTTGGGTCCTGCTGGTTTGACTTGGTGTTGCTCACAGAGTCCTGAATGAGGCACATGACCCGCACTGTGAGGGAGCGTCAGTTACGGCACTGCAGCCATGTGGGGCGATTACCCGAGGGTGATCCAGCTCGCAGGACCCTCATTGTTGGACCAGGCCAAGGGGACGCCAACCTAACACCTGGTTGCAGCAGATAGAGGGTCATTTTCAGAGGGTGGGACTGGACCACGTGTCTGCCTTTACCAACCAGGATCCCGAACTTTTTCGTCGCGTGCGGGGTACATCAACGCACTGTACCAGTGCATGCCCCCCCAACCTGACCTGACCTGGGGCAGCCCTGTTGGGTTCCATGAGGTCTGCCAGGGGGAGCCACAGGGATCGATCAGGAATCCTTCAGCCTCATCCAGAAGTGCTTCCGAACCACAGCTTCATGATCTCGGGATAAAAGGAGCGGCCCCCCCCCCCCCTTCAATCTGAGAGTCGGGTGGAGGGAAACAAAGCTTGTGAGAGGAGCAGAGATACCGAACTGCAATTGCGGGGTGCCAAATGCTTACCTTTGTAAGAGTTTCCCACAGTAAAACTGATCTGCTTAGAGCGAACTTGTGTCCAGACCTGTTCGCCGGGAGTTTGGGGATCTGTAGTGCCCCCACCCGGGTGGCCACAACCATCAAAAAACAAAGCAGAAACTAATGGATCTAAATGAACAACAACAACATCATCTGTCCATCAGCTCAGTGAAGAACCATGGCAAGAAAAGGAGTCCAACAAGCCGGACACAGTCAGAGTCCCGGAGACCTCAGCTAACTAGCCTTCCTATTGGCCATTGTACAGCTGAGTCAGTGCTGGGCCAGCCAATCGGATGATTGCCGGTAAACAATCTGGCAGTAGAGCAGCGGCACCAAGTGAGTTATTTATGTTTTAGTATACAACAGCTAATCAGCAGCTCTAGTCAGGGTGTACTAAACTGAAGTGGTGAGACTGAAGGGCCATCTCTTATATTAGCACACACAGCCTTGGGGTCTTGTAACTAAAAGCTGGACTATCCTTGGAGTCATAAGAGGGCATCTTGAGATGTTAACGTGCGCTCGGGTTTGTAGGTAACAAGGAGTTCAGATAAGTAAACAGGAATTCGGCCATTTTAAGACTTTATATGTTAAAACCCTAACAACAAACAAGCAAAATGGCTTGTATAAGACCCCAACACTCAGCCCCGATCATGACATTCCGTGATGTCTTTTCCGGGTATTTCAGACCCAATTACGTTCATAATTTTTGCCCCCAATTTTTTTTTGTACAGCTGGCGCCGTTATGTTGTGGATTTCGTGTCACTTGTTACCTAGGTAACATTCCCACAATTCACCGGGGAATCTCCAGAGCTCTCAAACACAAAGGCCCAAATATGACCACTAGAGGGGGTATTCGTTGGACCCGACTAGTTACAAAGACAAAAGAGAGACTCTTCACAAATAAACAAGATTTATTCTTCACAAGGATGCTCTGTAATAACAGGAAGCTCCGTGGGGCACAAAAGAACAACAGGAATTGCCTGTTCTATGATGAACAAAGTGCCAGTACTGCGATGGATGGCATGCATGTGGGGGTACTGATCCTTTATCTGGTGGGAGGCAAATAGGATGGAAGGACAGGGGGGACACAACCTGGCAAGGCTATGGGCTCCCCCAACATGACAGAAGGCAGCCTACCAGTGTGGACACCAGCCAAGCATGCTGGGAATTGGAGTCCAACAGAGCAGCCTTGTTGTGTCCACCAGGGGGTGCTGCAGAGATACATGATCCCTGCTCTCTGCCACTTCCAACTGACCTGGCAGTACTTCTATTGGGTTATGCCTTGGCACCAGAAGATGAAATGACCCCCCCCCCCCCACATCCAAGTGAGTCGGGTGGAAGGAGGACAAATGTCATCAAAGCGGAACAAAGAGGAATTGTGTTTACTGGAGACCCATTGTGAAGGCTTTGTTGAGGATTTATTTGAACCCGGGACTTGCGTCTGTGTGGTGGTGTCTGAGGTTTGCACCCCCTACAGGTCACAATACGAATTCCAAAGCACAAATCTCAAAGCTCAAAAACAGTCACAATGACAAAACACTCACCAACTCCCAAGGGGAACTGGAATGAACCGCAAGGGACTCCCCTCATCCCAATAAAAGTGGGGACAACCCACAGTCCCTTGCTGTTCTTGGGGAACCACCCACAAAACACTCCTGCATCAGGACTAAAGCCAATAGTTAACAAAAGTAATATTAGCAGAATTGAATGACTTAAAAATGAATAAGTGGAACTTCAAACACGGATTTGAACCCCAGCCACTACAGATGACATCATCGCTGGGTTGCCCTTAAAGACACGTGAATGTCTTCTCACTTGCTTCTTTGTATTTTGTGGCTTGGAATAAAGTGTGAAGTGCGGAGACACCCACAGGCCAACCCCGTGTAATCGAAACAAAACAGGAGTTATAAACAAACTCGAGCGAGTCTCCGATGAAGACTATTTCAAGATGGCAGAGTGTCCGTTGATAAGGACAAGGCGGGTCCAGGCAGGCAGGCAGGTGGACACCAGAAGCGACATCAAGGTGGTGGTTTGGGGGGGTGAAGTCATCAACCTGCCTGTAAAAGTTTAGTGACGTGACTGTCCCAGACTTCGAGAATTTGAGAAGATTGTCAATTTGTGTGCTTATGCTGTAAACGTCCTGAGTCCATTCAAAAATTCACTTAGGGCATATTCCATTGTTTTTCTACATGTAATTCCATTCTCAGAACCCCTCAATCCACTTCCTGGAGGTGTGGGGTGAGTCGGGGTGAAGTCTGCTCCGTCAGTTAATATATATGGAATAATTTGTGCCAGAATTAAATGCAGTCCATTATTTTAACTATACTGTAATGCAATACGTTTTATTTTGATATACTGTAGTTTTAACATGCCATAATTAAAAACATACCAGCGGACTGATCGATTATTTTTCATTACGGCACGCCGTTTTCGTGTCAGTTTGCACTTTATTTCGTGTGCACTGCTTGCATATCGTAACTAAAAGCAAACGTATTCCATTTCGCTTAGCGGCCACTCCGTGTGTGCTGCATTTCAATCCGAGAGGCGCATTAATCGCGCGACTGCCGCCTGATCACGAGCGCCAGGGGTAATGAGGCTGAATGAGGTGCTGCTTGTAATGTTGCCGCTTGTCTTATACGAATTGTGCGTTTTTATTGTTTTCATGCTCCATGCTAATCCTCAGCTCGGTATGCCAGAAATGCAATCCCCCAATTACCGAGATCAGCCTCTCGGGGTGACTTCCACAGCCTGCACAATGTCGCGCACGATGCGCCCGTTTCAAGTAGTTAAATCGGTCCCGTGCCGGATCACATTCACACCTCATGAGATTTTTTCTCGGGTTCGCTTGGTGCCACAGCAGGGGTCCGGGACCACCCTCTCCAGTTATTTTGGTGTGTTCACGTCAACCTAAACGAATCTGACTTTTTTTTTCTGTGCCCCTGAATGGCGTGAGTTTGAATGCGCCATCTCTCGGATCCCCGGTCACTTAAACAACCGGCTGCCCGTCTCTAATTGGCAATCGAACTGCAGCGCCTTCAAAACTGCTAAAGTTACACGCCGCGTTTCGACCCTTTTAATGCTCGCCGACCCCCGCTCCGCCCCTGTCGCCCCCCAGCCGTCGCCACGCGTGCATATGCCGGACGGGGCGATCCATTGGAGCCGCGGTGCGTCACGTGCCTTCCACTTGGGGAGAAAACGGGAGCGGAGAAGAGGAGAGCAGGAAAGGAGAGGAGGATCCGCCAGGAACGGAAAGACACCTCGGAACTCGGCCAGATGAGACGCCTCGTAGTTTCTGGCTTCTCGTCTGGTTTGTTCGGGCCCCCTCACCGAAGATCTCCTGCCTAATAGTGGCTCGTAAGTGCCCATCTTGTCGCATTTCGCGTGATTGTCGCCGTCCTTTGTCCGCGTCTGCTAACCCCGAGACGAGACGAGGCGACAGTGTGCGTGTCGCGCATGCGCACACTCCGAGCAGGCCCGCTCCGTGCCTATTGTCGCCCGGAGCCGTGCTGTGGCGGTCGTACCTGAGGACAGCGCGACACCACGAGCGCGCCGCCGTTTCACGGGCAGCCCCCACCCCCTGCGCGTTCGATTCAAAACGACCCTGATCCGAGGTGAAGCTGGCAAACAACGTACGAGTGGCCGGCTCGGGGCTCACACGGCTTTGTTTTGCGTCCTCACTTGGTGGCCGGCGGTGAGGAACGGGCACAGGTGGGGAAAGAGAGCAGGCGCGAGAGACCCCCTAGCGGTTACAGCGTTCAACTGCACGTGAATGGCCGCAGGTTCAAAGGAGCTGCTATTGTGTGCTGGAGCTAAGGAGCCAGCGACTGGAAAGAACTCTTTAAACGGAGGCGTCATTTTAATTTAGAGGGGACTGAAGCAGCACAAAAACAAAAAAGAGTTCACGTATTTGGGGGTCTGTTGCTCGATTGTTAATTAGAGAATAAGAGAATCGTCACTTTGAAAAAAGTTACTCACCTGGGGTCAGCAAAGGCCATTTGGAGCTCTAGCCTGGTGGCGCCCCTTGGTGGTAGTCCTAGTGGTGACAGCACTGCGCCCCCGTGTATGCAGACTTTTACAGGGTGGTCTGCAGTGTGTGCCCCTTAACTTTCATAAACAGCACTCCTAATAGATTGACCCACTCAGTAATCACCATGCCCAGCAGGATGCCACTCTGGACGGCTGCCCGCCTCACCCATACCTGCATCCGCCACTGCGTGTGGTACACTGAGTGCGCCAAGAGCTGACTTTTCATGGCCCACGTTGAGCACCCCTTACCCAAAATGTTCCAAAATCCCAAACTTTTTGGGCGCTGCCCCAATGCACCAAGTGTTAAAATTCTCTCTCGTTGAGCCAGACGTATAATGTAATCTAATATATATGCAGATAGCAGAAACACAGGTCAGTGCCAGTTATTGTGCCATTCAAAGTGCAAAATAATTGTTTAGAAAAACCGCTTCCATGTAGCAGGTGAGGGTGTGACGTCTGTTGGACTGGGCAGAGGCCCCTTGAACTGGCTGCTGCTCATCCCAGTAATGCTGCCATCTGTTGGATGAGGTTGTATGTGTCAGCTGTGGGCCTCGGCTCCGCCCACTGCTCCTCCTTACCCAACTTGTCAGTTACGAGTTTCCGTCATGTGATGGGATGGAGTAGGGGGCTGCTGGGTGCGCCTGGCAAGGTCTTCTTGTGTTTCTCATTTGTCCTTCTGGTCAGCCGAGAGGGGGATTTTTGCCTGGCCTTGTGGCCCCCACTCTTTGGTTTAGCCACTCTCAGAGGACCATCTTAATCTAACTGCTGCCACCATTTTGCTTGTTGGACTTCAGCTTTTCAGAGGGCTGTGTGGATAGACATCCCGTGTCTTCAAGTCGTATCTTTCCACGCTACTTCACTGGGTGGGCTCGTCGATCCAACGTTGAAGTATCCCAGTGCCCACAGCTTCACAGCTCCCCCTGCTCTTTGATCAGCCCATATGACACGATGGAATCCAAGCCACTCAGAATAAGATGAACGTGTGGGCGTATGCTCAGCGGAGAAGAGTTTAACCGGATTGTCATCTCTAAAAATGCGTAGAAGAATGTAGCAAACCATCGGGGACGCGCTCTTCTCAAAATACTTTCCATTGTGGCTGCCAAAAGAGGCCCACTGGCACCTTCTGGGGGGCATTTCTTGTTTCACTTACCAGGGCTATGACCTCATGACCTGTGGTGGCACAGTTCCGGAATTTGAGCTTGAGGTGGGCTTGTGTGGGGACTTTGGGCACCGCGTGTCCCACCTTGTCACTGCTTGACCATCTCGAAGTTTCAGTATTCCTTGTTAGCCTGGCATACAGCTGGGTGAGGCTGTGCCCTTCCTGTTGGACTGTAACTGGCACTTTTTTTTTTCATGTTTTATTCATCCTTACTCATTTTGGGGGGGTCACTGAATTAATTTTTATTATTAGTTACTTTAAGATAATGGAATGTACAGCCAAACGGGCATTGCCATTATTTCCTGATTTAGTATCATGATTACTAAGGGTTAATAATAATAATAATAATTCTTTACATTTATATAGCGCTTTTCTCACTTAGGGATAAGGAGAGAGGGTCACACACTACGCGATGTTGAGGGTTGTGGGTCATTATCTCTATTTGCAGATAATTAAATATCTCAAAGGTGTGTTTAAAGAAAGTTCTCCATTGTATCAGTTACAGGTAGATGTTGCCACCCGCTTGGCATCTCCACCTGGCACAGCTTTGTCCAGGGTACCACTGTTGATGGATGTTACCTCGGCGGTGCTTCTCCCGGTGGTGGAGCAGTGGTATGGACGTCTCCCTGCCAGCCACCTTTGGGTCCGATGTGACCTGCCCCAGCTCTTCTGCCCCTTCCACCAGTTCTCTTCCTGCTCTCTGTCACTTCGTTCCTGTGGCCCCCATGCCTTTGAGCAGGTGACACATTTACATCTTCGCTCGACGGGTCTCCACCTGGCCTCCTTGCGCTCGGCCCTCTTCCTTCAGCGGGTGGGATGGTCGGCTCAGTGAGGAGAATGGTTTTGTTAACAGTCGAGCACCATGCCATTATGTTTGACCACAGCTATGACGTGGTGATCTCCTGACTGTTGGTGTTCCCCACCTTACCATGTCGGACCCTCTGAGGACAGGTCCGGGTGTGCTGACCTGATAACGGTGGCGCACCTCAATTTGCCTACTGATCTCCAGCTTCTCCATGACTTGGTTGTGTACCTGAGATAGCACAGCCTCATACCCTGTGTGTTGGGGTCTTACCCGGGTGGTGGGGCGGGGGGCGTCACACAAACAGTAGATTTGTTCCTGAATTTAGACGTTTTTGACTTTGATGCTTTGAGTTAATTGTCCTCCCGGTTTGGACCTCCTGCTCACATTTCGATTGTCGTCCACCTCCCGATTCCTTCGGCAGCCTCTTAGTAAGAGGTCGGCTATCAATGTGCTCATATTTACCTCTCGGGTGACAACAACTCATTTTTCTACATTCCAGGTGACCAAGATCAGTGACGCAAGATGACCTGCCGTGGAGCGGAGAGTAGCCTTTCAGAGTCCAGCCAGGTTGTGCAGAGGACATGTTTGCACTTCATTTAACGGCCCCTGTAAGTACTCTGGGTTGCTCTTCTCTGGGCAAGTCTTTATTGGTCCACCCGCCCGTCATAGCCCTTGGCCACTCCCCGTTTAGCCTGCAGTGTCTCCTATTGGTAGGCTACGCCCACCCACTACTCACAAATCCAAAACATGGCCTCAGGTTACTCACCCGTCCCATCACTTGATCTTCGAGGTTCTCTGGTCCTGTGACTTGTGCGTTCTTCTCCTCCACAGGTATGCTCTTGCCTTTACTGTAGGTTGATAGTGCCAGTCTCTCGTTGAACAACACTGTGGGAGCAGCTATCGTCGTCCTAATGTCCGCGAGCCAGAGAACCAAAGTAAAAGTCTGGAGGCTGACGCCAATCTGCAGGAGCGAAAGGCCATCACTGTCACAGTGTAGGAACGCGGTTGAGACAAGTGCCACCAACCTGACTGAATATCTGCAGGATGGCCTAAAAACGTTACAAAGGCACTCCGAGGCTGGCTGCTTCCTAGCTCCCAAGTGTGGCACGTGGTCCTGCCAACGACACAGAAAAGGACCAAGAAAACGAGGAGAGGAAAAAAGATACGGGGTGGGGTCAAAAACGTGATATGCTAACCCAAACCTGTAGCCACAAAAATTCCTTGTTGCTTGTAAAAATATTCCGCTTGCGGCACCGCCAGGGTTCACCACCCTACCCACAAACTTGACGTTTGTGACGCCGACTTTTCTTCTGTCACGGTGGCTGTGACTTCCGTTTCTCATGAGGGGGAGACTGGGGTGGACGCTACCAACCTGAAAACTGGAGAATAGCGTAAAGAAGGGAACGGCGGTGAGGAGAAAACCAGGATCTCCACGGCGTTCCCTCTGATTTGCAGAACATGTGGGTCAGCACTTGCTGTTTAAGACCAATGGATTCGGTCATCAAGCCGGGGTGGGGCACAAGGCACTGACCCACCTAACACACAAGTCGACGAGCGGGAGACCTCCGCAGCTCCGCCTTCCAGTAGCTCTGCTAGAGAGCCGATTGGTTTATGTCACGTATAATCTGAAGCGACATCCTCCTTGATGGGGTGGAGCTCTGCAGGTCTGCGGCTAGAAGCGATTGGGAGGGAAAAAAAGGAGCGTGGCCTCAGAGCTGTGTGTCTCTGTTCTCGCCTGAGGAAACCCAGGGGTGGAAATTAGGGGTATGACACAGTGACTAATCACCGTTGCCGCCTTTAAAATCGAGGAACACCCACAACGCTTGTGACTCCGCCTCTTCCTCCACACCCTTATAACTCGAAAACCTGATGGGAAGTCGGTGTTCCAGCTGACTGAGGGGTCACACTTGAACTTGGCGAAAGTGCACCTCCATTTTTTTTTTCCTTCACTGTTCAGATATTAAATAGGGGGTCCCGCAGGACCCCAACACTTTCTCAGCTTTTGTTTCATTGATTACACAGTACGCAGGGACGTAAACATACTCTTTTAATATTATGGTTATACAAGGGACGTTCAAAAAGTCTCCGCACTTTTATATTTTCGTTGGGAACGGTGGAGGCGGGAGGAGCGGCGATTGGTCGCGTCGGAGAGTGTCATGTGACTGGGAAAACTGCATCGCAAAGGAAGGTGACTATGTAGAAAAGTGATGTCATTAAATAGAGTTAAACAAAAGTGTGGAAAACGTTTTGAACATCCCTCGTATATATCTTTTTTAAAACAAGTCGAAATGTGGACAACAGAAAAATCGATCCATTCTGCCATGAATGTATCGTTACTGTTTCGTACTTGTAGGACAAGAGACGGTTCTCATTCGCGGGTAATGACTCAGTTCAATCTCGACAGAATCATACGTGAAGTGGACGAGAACTGAGAATCGGGTGGGCGGCCCTTGCACGCGTGCCACGAACATCTAACCGTAGAACGAAAGACGCTGACGACATTACTCGCTCCTGTCAAGCTCTGCTGAATCGATTCCGTTTGTGCTCGTGAATCGATTCGCGTGGTCTGAAAAGAGCAATTCGGCAGGAGCAAACCGTTTGTAACTTGTGTGTGCTACTCGATGTGCAACACGTCTCCTCTCTCTGGTGCCACGACTAGTTGGTACAACTACTCTGAAACGAACAGGAACCATTAGGTACCGGAGTCCTCACTGTGATTCTCGTTTAATAACAACGATGACAGTAAACCGAAGAAGGAACAACGATCAACTTCCAGCGAACCGGTTTTGGTTGTTTTTGTGGTGTAGTCCGGTCCGATGAATGAACGCTGACTTCTGGTTGCGTTGTTTGCTATGTAGCGGGATGATGGGACTTCGGGAAACGTCGTATGGCTCTAGTCTAGAGGTTAGAAACTGTGTCTGGCGAAAAGCCGTTCCCCCCCAATTCACGTCACGGGCAGATGCGTGACACAACCGTACCTTGAAACTTGCGTCTTCCTTACCTGACGGATCTCGAAACATGTGTGTCATAACTCCACATGACACACTACAGATCAATTAATGCGGAGGAGAGAGTCTATTAGTAATTCAGATTGATACGTGGGGGTCATTTTTGGACCCCTCCCCCCCCCCAGGTTTTGATTTACGGGCGTATTAATTTTGTTAGTTACCGATTCCCTCTCATGGAATGACATCTTATCCTGCGTCACTTCTTCCCTAACACTCACTTGCTCTGAAATGGGAAACATTTGTCAAAAAAAAAAATGTTGTTCCCAGGGTGGCATGTGACAGTTCTATAATTTGCATTTTGTCAGTGTGCTTCCCAATTCTTTTGTCCGCGTATGTGCCTGACAGATCTGTGCGGTGAATCAGGCTGAAATCTGACCCTGCAGAGGCCTAGAAAAGAGGTAGTGTGACATGAATCAACACCCTTGTGTATTTGACACACACACTCGCACTCGTGGGACGGTGTAAAAGGACAGGCAGGCGGTGTTTTGGACACTTGGCACATCCATATTCACTTTTGATCAGGTCGGGGACTCTTGATATTCAACTTCCTTTCTGGAAAGCGGGAGTGAGGATGTCGGCGCTCACTGAGTCTCGACTGTTTCGGAGCCAAGACCCCCAAGATATGGTAACCAATGAGAGTGTTTTTCTTTTTTTTTTTTCCTCTTTGATAGCTGAGCTTCAGTGATGTGAATTGAAATAAGTGAAATCCTAAATTCTTTAGATATGTGGAAAAGGAGCTGCGTGCATGAGTAGTGCTACAGGAGGGCTGCTTCGAGAGTGTTTTTAAAAATGCGATTTCGCAATGTTAGTGGCGGACCCCCTGTGACGGGACAGGACGGTGGAGGATGCCATGGGATTGTTTCTGTGTCACCTCATGGAAATCAGGAACAGCCACCTCCCCAAGATCTAGTGCCCTGGGTTCAAATTCCATGGGAGATTGTTGTCCTGTTTGTCCCACATTCCCAAAGACCTGCAGGTTAGGTAGGCTGGCTTCTCCAGAGAGTGTGTTTGTGTGTGTGTTGGGGGTGGGGGTGGGGGGGTGTCCTGTGATAATCTGGTGTGTTGTCCAGGGCTGTTTCCTGCCTTGTGCCCAGTCCAGCACGGCTTCTCCTGTGACCCTAAATGGGATTTTGTGGCTCTGAGAGTGTTATGTGTGGTTATCAGGCAGTGGGTTGGTATCCCTGCCTTGCTTGTCTCCCTCCCGGGTCAATTCAGATAGTGGACTGATTGTGGACTGTACCGTTTAAAATGCAGGATTAATTACACAAATTATCACCTGACGTAATGTTTAATAAACCTTGGGGCGGCTCTGCCACCAGGTCAATAGTGTGATGAAACCTCCCCATGAGCCAAAATAACCAATAGGGGGGCACTACCTCCCACTTGATAAAACAACGGAGTTTCCGCATGCCGAAAGCAAGAGTGGGAAATGATGCGTTGCATTAAACAACCTGGTGTCCATGCACCGCATTGTTAAAAGTATGAGCAACTCTCCTTCTGGGGTCTATGGGGGGGCTTTATCTGGGTTTGTTAATCCTATGGGGGAAATTGTCTTTTCACACAACCTTTAATAATAATAAAAATAATTCTTTACGATTATATAACGCTTTTCTCACTACTCAAAGCCCTTAACCTTTGGGGTTCAGAGTGCAGGGTTAGCCATTGTACTGCACCCCACAGCAATTTTCAGGTTAAGGGCCTTAACGGCTCAACAGAATAGGATCCGTTCTGGCCGTACTGGGATTTGAGATACCAGTGGAAATCTTTAGCCTCGGAGGCACCACTCTGCTTGAGGCTGCTTCAAATTAGGTTGCTTCAGCATGTGAAGAAGTCGCAGGTTGTGCTCTGTTTTGTGCTCAGTTTTATTGTTTATTCTCTCTTGTATTTTGTCTTCCAATCGCAGCGCCATTTAAATTCCTTAGGATATTGCTGTTTTAGGTGTTGGTTGCTAGGATGTTTTGTTACAGGGGCGTTCCTAGGAAATGGCACTGTGGTGCTGTCATAAGGGTAACAGTAATTACGCCATTGTTTGATAACACAAGTCGTCTACATTTGCGGACTTTGGTGTGCGTGATCAGCTGATATCACATTACACGACTACACAACCTGACAAATGCAGTTGCTGATCACATGCTGCATTCCCTTGCTATCGGACCGATGTGAAATGCAGAGTGGAAATTTGGATATGAACTCGGAGCTAAGAGCTGGCGCAATTTCGGTGATATCAAAGCTGCCCGACTTCTGCATGTTGTGACGCTGACCTTTTGCGTAAGTCAAAAAAAATAAAACCTAGTCGGTCAGAAATTACATTTTTGGAGGGAAATGGCCCACATTTACTACGTTTAGCTTAACCAAAATACACAGTTGCTTTTCTTACAGACCAAATAACACATCAACAGCAACCTCACAGTTCTCGCAGTAGTTCGATCGGAAATTCTTGTTAGTTGCACTCATGCGGAATGTGTATTCGGAGCTCTGGATACTCCCATAGCATGTGAACACGGCATCCTAACTTTGAGGATGTCAGATTACACAACTGAAATTCACAGGGGTGACAAATTAGACGAGTCCGCGATGACTTTCGAGCACTGTTTCACATTTCCAGAGTATCGTGAGCCACCCAATTTTTCTGACAACCAATAATGTGCTGTGCGGTAACTCGAAAATCGGGGGCTGTCCTGGGTGGTCATTCTATTCGTTGGTTTATGTCGTTATTTCGTCTAAACAGGTTCCTATCCAAGTTCTTATGGAATTTTTCTTCCTTCTTTTTCTAGGCTGTAGAAAAACCGAGGATGAAGCTGAACGAGCGCAGCATCGCTCACTATGCCACCAGTGATGCCCCCGCAGACAAGACAGGACATTTGTACAAAAAGGGCGAGCGAAACCCGGCTTATCACCGCCGCTGGTTTGTGCTGAAAGGGAACATGCTGTTCTACTTCGAGGACAAAGACAGCAAGGAGCCCATCGGGGTGATCATCCTGGAGGGGTGCACGGTGGAGCTGTGCGAGTCCTCCGAGGAGTATGCGTTTGCCATCAAGATTGACTGCATGAAATCCCGCGTCTACAAGATGGCGGCCGAGAGCCAGGCGGCCATGGAGTCCTGGGTGAAAGCTCTGTCCCGAGCCAGCTTCGATTACATGAGGCTGGTCGTGCGCGAGTTGGAGAAACAGCTGGACGAAATGCAGGCCCGATGTCAGAGGAGGCAGCCCGCCGTCCGCACCAAGTCCAGACCCGGCGTTAGCATCGGCGCCGTTCCCACGGCGAGTCCGCAGGCCTCATACAACAGGACGAATGAGGAGACAGTTCAGTTTATGCCTACCGTGCCGGCTAAAGAGAACGGAGTGGCTTGGAACAAACCCAGTGAAGCGCTGAACGGATGCATCTACGCGGGCTACGACGGAGGCAGGCCACCTCCCGTACCCCCCCGCAGGAAGAGCGGCGGAGGCGGCACGGTCTCCGCATTAGAGAGCCCCGTGTCTCCGGGGACGTCTTGCTTTGACAAGCTCCACGACTGGTACGGGAAAGAGATCATCGCCTTAAGAGACGAGTGGCTGCTCAGCCAGGTGGACGGACCGCCATCCCACGTGTGAGCAAAGAGCAACGGAAACCATGACAATGCCAAAGACTTCTGCTTCTTCTTCTAATTCTTTTTTTAGTCTCCTCTTTATTTTCCACCTCTGTGGGACTGGTTTGTCACTTCCTGATGGGGTCAAGCACAGAACGGGTGGCGTTTTATTTCAGTTTGGAAATCCTCCAGGCCAACGAGAGGCTCTTTTCTCCTGTTTGGCTCGACTCCAGACGAGTGGGTTTTGTTTTGCGTACGCAAAGGCAGACCTCGTTTCGGCTGACTTAGAGATTTGGAAGGGCGTGTCGACCCTCAAGAAAGTGGGAGGGGCAAAATGGATTTTTTTGGGGAATACACCCTGACCCTTCATGTCATTCTTTTCACAGATGGTTCACACATTCACATCACCGTGAACACGCCACATCTCCGAAAGGGCAGATCCCCACATCGATGCGGTAGGCGTCCGTGCCCACCAACTTTGGGATTAATGTCGGCCACGTCAGTGGAGGAAGAGATGTGGAGTGGCGGACTCTCAATACCCAGAGATACTTGAATAATGCGGTACACGAGCCACGTTTACCTGAATGAATATATTGAAACGTTTAGGCCGTTTAGGCCCAGGCCTTGCTTCGTCTCTATCCTTTCTCACTTACTTAGTAGTGCCTAGTATTTCATTGATTTCAAGTGTTGCGAGGAATATCAGAACTGAAAAAGTACCAAAAAACCCAATTTTTGTTTTAAACAGTGCCCTACCAGCTATTTTAAAAGTTATTTTTCGGTACCAGAAGTAAACTGTTGTTTACAAGCACCTCGCGTTCGGTCATTTATTAGTACAATGGGGATCTGTTTGTCGAGCCTGTCGTAGTTATAATAATGCACTGGAGACTCCGAGGGGCCAAAATGCATGGATGTTTTACTAACGTATTTTTCAAAAAGCAACTCTGGTAAATCAGAGGAAACGCATATTTAAATTGAAGACCTGCCTCTTCATAGATCAAGAGTCCCGCCTTCAATTTAAAACCTCGATCCTTTGCGGCTGCATCTCCTCTGATCGCACTGCTCTGATTTTTCATGAGCATTTATTTAACAACCAGCTGTACTACCCATCCAAGACAGTTTGAAATCTAAGTAATCAACCTCAGTGTTTAACCTTTGCAATGCACCATCTGTTGGAATGTATTTTGCAATCCATGTAGTAATGAGAAGCATTGTATGAGTCATTCCAACAGCATCACAAGCATTTGTAGTAGTAAAATGCATGTGTCTCTGTTATATGCCATTCGGTATGGGATTCATAAAGGCAGAGTTAATGTTTGTGATGTGCCATCTGTTAGAATGACACATGCAATACATTTATTACTACAAATGTTTGAGATGCGCCATCTGTTGCAATGGCAGATGCCAGTTATTTATCATTTGGTATGGGATTCATAAAGGCAGTGTTAATGTTTGTGACATGCCTTCTGTTGGAATGACATATATAATGCATTTATTACTACAAATGTTTGAGATGCGCCATCTGTTGGAATGGCAGATGCCAGCTATATGCCATTTGGTATAGGATTCATAAAGGCAGTGTTAATGTTTGTGATGTGCCATCTGTTGGAATGACACATGCAATGCATTTATTACTACAAATTTCTGAGATGCACCATCTGTTGGAATGGCAGATGCCAGCTATATGCCATTTGGTATGGGATTCATAAAGGCAGTGTTAATGTTTGTGATGTGCCATCTGTTGGAATGACACATGCAATGCATTTATTACTACAAATTTCTGAGATGCACCATCTGTTGGAATGGCAGATGCCAGCTATATGCCATTTGGTATGGGATTCATAAAGGCAGTGTTAATGTTTGTGATGTGCCATCTGTTGAAAGGACAAATACATTGCATATGTCTCTGTTATATGCTATTCGGTACGTAATTTGTTTGTGCCATCTGTTGGAATGACAAATGCAACGCATATGTCTTGGTTATATGCCATTTGGTACGGGATTCATTTGTGCCATCTGTTGGAATGACAAATGTTTTTTATTGCTACAAATGTTTGAGATGCACCATCTATTGGAGTAACAGAGACATAGCAACCACACAGACATGCAGATGCCTATATATTATTTGATTGGGTAAAAGTGACTGCCATGTTCCTACAGCGAGAAAAATGTCTTCAACAGGTAGCAGTGCGCCAAGTGGACATCCGCTTTGGTGACTGGCACAGGTTATTACAGACACGCAGGCACTTGCCCTTTTATTAAGGTAGATTTTTTTTACATTTTGCACGTTGTGAACATACGACTGTACGACTGGGTATGTGGACTGGACGACACGAGTAACATGAAGTTTCTGAAATTGCTGCGGGTCATCCCTGTCCTATTAGAACCTCCGCTCCTCGTGAGATTAAAGTTTCTCCCGGCCGTTGCTCCAAACCCTGTGGGGTAATTGACCTATAAAAACTGATCAGGTGGAGAGACCAAAATTCAAAAACCGCTAAGAACAAATGAGGTCCTCCACTTGCCCGACCGCACGTATGTGGCACTGCTGGGTCAGTGGGGCTTCAAACGACAAGGACTGTTCTCTTTCTCCTGGTACTCGAGGCCTTATCTCAGATAAATTACTGATGCCTTATCTGCCAGACTCCTCCATTATATAGTGCCTTGCAGGGAGCGTGAGTGCCATCTCTAAACCCTTACCGTTACAGATAACGTTTTCCATACTGGTGTTGGCGCTTTGCATTTTCCTGGCCGACAGCGCCAATGCCTGAAATGCAGCACAACTGTGCCCATTGATGTAAGTCCGTGTGGGCGTGGCATTGAGCACGAGGTGCCCGTCTGGCACCCGCAGCACAGTTGGCTGCCCAGTTCACTTGTGGTTTCTGCACTTGTGGGGAAAGTCCGGGCTGCTGTTTGTCGTCACGTCGTCTTTCTCGTTTCATTGACACCCAGCAGCCGGAAGAACACAGCGGTCAGCGTCGTGTGGCACAGGCAGGCAGGAAGGTGCTTGAAACGTCACAGTCCGGGGTGGGGTGGGGGGCACGCAGACCACGTGGCTTTTCCAGTTGTAGCAGAGCTGCATTTATACAAATAATGACAGGCGGGTCTTGATGACGCTGCGGCTGCCGCTTGAGCATTCTGGAAATGTGGTGGGCGGCGCAGGGGGGCCGAGGCCTGCTTGTTTGGTGACGATATGCTAATAAACTTCATTAAAGTGACTTCTTTATTCTTTAATAGTTTCTCACTCAAACAGTTCGTTCATTCATGGTGCTCCTCTGGTAACCTTTATTTCCTCCCCATTTAGGGGGGTCTTGTCCAGTTTCCCAGCCTGCCCAAAGCGATGCCGGGCCCGCTTTATTTCAAGAAGTGGACAGGATGAAAAACTACCGAGTCTCGTGGGCCGCGTTCACTTCTCAGTGCCAGACCACCGGCGGGCTGCGGAGGGTTAGCAGGAGAAAAGCATGGAAGAATACGCAAAGAGGGCCGCTGAGCTACGGACCCCACACCTTGGGAGGCTGAGCTGGAGGGTCTTATGGTTTGCTGTCAGTCCGCTCAGCGGTGGGCTCCGTAGCCAGGGGGTCCTGACTTGACGCAATGGAGCAGCCTGTCCTCCACGTTCACCCTTTACAATTTCACTTTTCCATTTTTTTTTCCTCATCAACCAACACTCAACATCCCATAATAAGTGGAAACAGAAATTTAGCGATTTTTGTAAACTTATTAAAAAATAATAATAATAATAAAAATGAAACCGCCCATTGACTCCAGCTACTCAGAACTTAGGGGATTCCAAGCTGGAGTCTTCTTGGGTTTGATGGACCCCCACCCCTGGCTTGGGGGGGGTCATCTGCCCTTCTTCTCTGCAGATCCCCTCCAGCTCTGTCGGGTTGGACAGAGACCACCGGTGGTCTCTCTGGAGAGGTTTGATTGGGTTGTGGCTGAGCCTCTCAAGAACATCCGCTGGGCTGTCCTGTTGTGAAGCGGCTGGAGTATTTGGGGGGTCTTTGTGAAGGGTCTCCGCCCACCCTTAACGCGGTGTCCCACCACCATACCGGTGCAGGTGATGAGCGGACACGATGCTACTCTTGCTTTCAAGCAGCGTTGGCTTCTCACAGTCTGCAAGTCCTTTAGGGGTCTTTAGGCCAACCTATGAGTGGTGGGCTGGCAGAGTGGGCCAGTGCTGACTATCCTTCTAGAAGTTTCTCCCATCTCCACACAGGTTCAGTGGAGCTCAATCAGCGTGACCACCAGGTTCTTGGTCACCACCCTTACACCAAGGCCCTTTGCCTCCCCTTGTTGCTCAGATTGGCCAAATGTCGTCCATTTGAGAACGATGGGGCTGTTGAGACCCTTCCTGAGATCCGCTCCGTGACTCTATGCTGCCCCCCCTAAGCTCAGCCGGTGAGTCCTTCAACCTCCTGCTTTGGTTTTTGCTCTCCTGTGGACCCCCTGTAGACCTGCATCCTAATCAGTCCGGGTGGGTTCCAAACAACGGTGGAGAAACATCTCAATGGTAAGCAACAGAATGGCAAAGCCAAAGCACAAGGTCTCAGTACTCGAGTCACGCTGATATTTTGGGGAATAAATTTGCAAAAAGCCCCGTAATCCTGTTCCTGGGGTGTGAACATGACAACATGTGATGAAAGTTGAGGTGGTCTCACACACCCTTTCTGCACATCACGGCCCACACAGCTCTGCCTCAACAGACGGGACCCCTTGAGGCGTTCACAGGGTGGTCTCATGCGTGTCTCAAATTTGGGAGTCCTTCAAACGCTCAACCAGAAATATTAAAAAAAAAAAAAAAAAGGAGAGAGAGCTCACCTCCAGGATGGCTTCAAAGAGTTGTGGCACAGGGTGGAGGGCAGCAGCAGGCGGGCACAGGAGTTTGCCATCCGGAGAAGAGAACACAAAGGGGAAAAACGTACAACCAGAACAACCTGGAAGGGGGAAACACGAACAAAAATAAGCATAAAGCAAATGTTGGGGGGGGGGGGGGGCATTCAGGTCCCTAAAGGGTCCGTAGAAGGTGGGCACACATGTCTTCACCATTCCTTCCTTCTATTTTTCTTTTTGCAGGCAGTCAGAATTTCACCATTGCAGTACCCAATATTTGCACTAGAGGGCGACATTGCCCTGTTCTGACTGAACTTATAAAACCTTTAATAGAAATAGAAACACAAAACTAAAAAGACTTTTGGTGCCCTCAACCTTAAATGTTTTAAGGTTGCTGGTGGTGGTGGTGGTGGTGAGGGATTTTGTTCACTATTTTTTTTTTTTTTATCCAAAGCAAAATATACATCAAGTCAATCAAGCTGGAGACCACCCGGCCTTGACGTTTCCAGCAGGATGTTGCAGCTAGCAAGTCACACAGGGGATGTCAAAAAGAATCAATGGAGGATTTACACAAACAACAAATCAGTAGCAACACTGAGGGGTAACGGCCGGAGGTTGAGCACTGCCACACATCTTCTAGCAGTAGTGAGGGGGCACAAACCTCATTAGACTGGCGAAAGCCCCTTCGGATGGAGCGGACCTTACCTGCCAAAGCAGCTTCATTCCTCGTACAGAGGGCCTTCAGACCCCTTCACGTTCTGCACACTTTATTATGTTGATTTCATTTTAAATGGAGAAGTGTGTGCCCACCAGTCTGCATTCGGCCACCCACAATGACAAAGTGACAATGGGTGACCAGAAAGGTTTGAACACAAATTCAAAATCTCAGCCCACTAGCAGCAATTGTGGCATGGAGTCTTCCTGGCTAAGTCTCTACAAGCTTTGCCCTCCTGGACTTGGGCAGCTGATCTCGTTTTTTCCTGGCAGATGCCCATCTGTGAAATGCTATCTTCAGGTCTCTTCTAAGAGGCCACTCAAGGACACTCACAGACTTGTCCCAAAGCCACTCCAGCATTGTCATGGCCGTTGTCACCCCAGTCTGAGATGGCTGTGCACTCTGGAGCAGGTTTTCTTCATCCTCCCCTCATTGATAGATTCTGCTTATCCTGATGCCACTTTTCCATCTTTGCACTTGTCACCATGTTGATTACCGATGGCACCAGCTGGTCGAGTGAATGCATTGGGGACAGCGTGAGGGCAGCAGTGACGGTAATCTCCCCCCGGGACACAAGATGGCGCCGGTTACTAACACCTTTACTCTTCCTCCCGTCTGCAGACCGGAAGATTGACAGCTTTACCAACTGTGATGTCACTTCCGGGTGTCCCCGCCCCTTTCTGCAAGGAGATCGGCCATATTGAGGCAGTCAGTAGTTAGAGTCGCTCACTCTTTCTGCAACACGTTTGTGAAGCCGCCATTTTCTTTTCAATTATACTCCGTTTGCCCCAACAGTTCAGAAAGTGAATCTCGAGTGACGTTTTGCACGTTGAGGTTTTGGGGTCCCATCAGGATGCCGTTTGGTGGTCCGTCGTCACCAATGAGATTCTTGACAACATCCCTGCCATGCTGTTTGGCCGAAGAGGAATGATTTTGATTTCGGGACCCGAAGATGAAAACAAGAACAAAACGGAGGCAATGGGCAAACCAGCGACGCGAGAGGAGATCCAGAAAAATACTGAGAGGGTTTGCGTGAAGTCTTTCTGTTTTATCCAAAAATACGGACCCCCGAACGGCGCATAAGGAACATTTTTAAAATGGGTGGCACCAATGATGTCACACAAGTACATCAAGGGCTTCTGGGAGGTTGGCCTTGGCGCGTGAGTCACCGGACGGCACCGCTTGTTAAAATTCAACATGGCGCCCCTCCAGTTTAGTCAGACCCCAGAACGCCCACCGAGAAAGCGTAAAAAATAAAAACACAAAAAAACAGAATCCCGAAGCCCAAAATCACAGCTCCTTGATCTCGGCGACTGGCGGAAACATCCAGAATCGAAATCCTTCATCCTTCATGGAATTTCCCAGCAGGCCCAAGTTCCCCGATGACCCTGACGCCACGGGATTTCGAGACATCATCTCGACCGTTTGGGTGGCTTCCCCGTTACGCTTGCTGATGATGTAAGAGGAAGAGGAGGAGGAGGACAATGAGAAGAGAGAAGACACACAATAGAACATTCCGAATCCGTTTGGGTGGGCGGGGTTACCAATCATTAGCCCCACCTCCACACTGCGCTAATTAACATAATGTGAACACCTGGCAGAAGAACATGCAAAGCACACACCGAGGGTGCAGATCGGACCCCCCCACCCCCACCCCAGGCCTGGAAAGATCCGGAATCCGGTCACAGACACACACACATACAATTCCTAAACCACATCCTGGCGTACAGTAAAGCGACACACGCAGTCAAAAGAAACAGCACGGCGGCAGACACGTCAAGTAATCAGAATCCATTTTACTAAGATCAATGCAGCTTTGAAAATCTAATTCTTTTTTTTTATATACGCATGTCTTTCTGTACTTCTTTATACTCTGTGCATATATTTATAGGTATGTACAAACATCGGAATCTCCGCACCACAAGCTTGTCGTGGCCGTTACAGAAACAGAAAGAAGGCGACGGATGGAGACATCGAACATCACAGCAGTCAGTCCACTGGTGAACTGCAAACCAAAGTGTCAAAAAAAAGAAAAAGAAAAGATCCGAACACAAAGGTGACGAGTCGGTGGGATTGTAGTGGTGGTGGTGGGGGGGACGTCCACGCCTGACGTTGGTGCTCCGAAGCGGGAGATCCATCTGATGAGACCACCTGGGCGCTCCATTCAGTTGATTCACGTCCCTAGCGTGTTTTGAACGGGCCGTGGTCCGGGGGAGGCGTGGCGCGCCCACCCATTCCCCTTTACAGAATATCGACGGTGACGACCCTCTAAGCAAACATCAAAGCGCTCCCGGACCACCATTGCCCTGAAGGCTTTACCATGAAGCCTTCCGTCGCAGCGCACACAACACCTCAGTCTGCTTTCCGGGTCCACGCTATGGTGAAAGGCGCTATATGCCCAATCTGTGAGTCTTGCCTTAAGCACCCTGGGAGGTGGGGGGGGGGGCAGCTTTCATTGTGAAATGCGCTAAAGACCCTCACACGGCAGTCTGTGACAAAGGAAATTGTGAAAGCCGCTATACCCTTGGTCTTTTGCTAGCGTTCGCCCCAGGTGGTCGAGACTTGTGGTCTTCAAGAGGTGTGCCGAGCGTCCCTGTCCTGTACCCCCCCGCTCAAGCGTGGTCGGGACAGGCGTGTTTGCTCCCCTGAGTACTGGAAGACAGAAGGATAGTCGGTGACAGCCGGAGCTTTTTCTAACCCTTTTGGGACCCTCAACCTTCTCCTCGGTGGGGTATGGTGGACCCCTAAATAATTGCTTAGCTTACATACGCCATGGGTACAGTATGAAAGGTGATTTTAGTGCAGGGCAATGTATGAGGGTTACGGTTAGGGTTTGTGGAGGGGCAACGCATGAGGTGGGGGGGGGGGCCTAAAAATTCTCAAAATTGGTCAACTGCACCCTGGGTAATTGGACTGCCTGTCGTCTCATGGGGCACGCCGGCGTGATGACTTTGTGACGTCAAGCGTGTCTGGACTGCGCTAGAAGTTGCACACAAACATGGAAGGGGGGGGGTACTCCGTCCAGAGGGCTATGAACCCATGACGCGTTTAGGGGCCACGTTTTCTGATGTCTGCAGCCCATCAAGGCATAAAATCTTTCAAATGCATGAAAAATAACCACAAATATTTTCGGGGGACCCAAAAATTCCCAAAATCGGTCAATAGCCCGGGAGTAGGGGGTGCTGATTTGTACCACGCACAGCTGAGCGGGTGCGTACGTCTGCCATTGACTCTACAGCCGCACACAAGACTTGTCCGATTTCTGTTCTTCCTTCAAGCCAACATGGCAGATCTTCAAGAGACAATGATGACCACGTTGTTTTGATATCGACCGCTCATAGAGTCTGGGCCGGGTCTTCTTTAGTGACATCGCATCAAACTGCTGAGGCATCCACAGGAGAACATCAGAAAGAAACATCCGGAGAAGCGATGCACCCAAAACTGGATTATGCACCAGGATAACGCACCTGCACGCACCACAGCGTCAAAGAGTTTTTGACCCAAAACGATGAGGTTGCTGCTTTGCATCCTTTGTGCTCGCCAGATCTCGCTCCCTTCTTTCCTGGAAATTCAAGTCGAGTCGAAAGGGAAGAAGACTTGCCACCATGGAAGAAATCCAGGAAAAAGAAAAAAAAAAAGAAGTGGTGGTGCACCAGGACAACGCACCTACACACAGGGCCGGATTTATATGAAAAGAGGCCCTAGGCTATTCCACTTATGAGGCCCTTTCACCTTCCATTTTTAAGTTTGTAAATTACATGAGAGATAATAAAATTTTGCTAACAATTTGAATGTAGGCCCCTCTTGATCTTGAGGCCCTAGGCTGAAGCCTAGTTAGCCTATAGGAAAATCCGGCCCTGCCTACACACACCACGGTGTGAACGAGTTTTTGACCAAAATCGATGAGTCTGTCGCTTTGTATTCTTCATATTTGCCAGATCTCACTACCTTAGTTCCTGAAATTCAAATTGAGACCAAAGGGAAGAAGAATTGCTAAAGTGGACGAATTCCAGGAAAAAAAAACATCCAGGGAAGTGGTGCAGCTAAAACTGGATTAAGCACCAGGGCCACACAGCTGCTCGCACCACGGTGTCAAAGAGTTTTTGACTAAAATCGACGAGGTTGTCGTTCTGCATTCTTCATATCTGCCAGATCTTGGTACCTTAGTTCCCGAAATTCAAATGGAGGCCTCAGGGAAGAAAATTTACCACCGTGGTAGAAATCCAGAAAAAAAAATAAAATCTAGAGAAATGGTGCAGCTAAAACTGAATATTTCACCAGGACCACACAGCTGCTCGCACCACGGTGTCAAAGAGTTTTTGACCAAGAACGATGAGGGTGTTGGGTTTTCGTTCCTCATATTCACCAGATCGTATTTCCTTAGATTCCAAAATTAAGACTGGGCCTTGAAGGGAAGAAGATTTGCTACCGTGGAATAAATCCAGGAAACAAACATCCGGAGAAGTGGTGCACCCAAAACAGGATCGCACACGATGGCAATGCACCTGCACAAGCCATGTGGTCAGTTGAGTTTTGTGTTCTGTGTCTTGTATTCGCCAGATCACGCTCCCTTAGCTTCCGAAAATTCTAATTGAGACCAAAGGGAAGAAGATTTACTACCATGGAAGAAATCCGGAGAAGTGGTGCACCTAAAACTTGATTATGCACCAGGACAACACAACTTCACACACCATGCCGTCAAAGAGTTTTTGACTAAAAACAATAACGTTGTCGCTTTTCGTTCCTTGTATTCGCCAGATCTTCCTCCCTCAGATCCCGAAATTAAAACTGAGACGGAAAGGAAGAAGATTTGCTACCATGGAGCAAATCCAGGAAACAAACATCCGGAGAAGTGGTGCACCCAAAGCAGGATCGTGCACAATGGCAATGCACCTGCACAAGCCGTGTGCTCGGTCGAATTTCTGACCAAAAGCAATGAGGTTACTGTGTGTTTCGTTTCTTGTATTCGCCAGATCACGCTCCCTTATTTCCCGAAAATTCAAATTGAGTCCAAAGGGAAGAAGATTTACTACCATGGAAGAAATCCGGAGAAGTGGTGCACCTAAAACTTGATTATGCACCAGGACAACACACCTTTACACACCATGCCGTCAAAGAGTTTTTGACTAAAAACGATAATGTTGTCGCTTTTCGTTTCTTGTATTTGCCAGATCACGCTCCCTTATTTCCCGAAAATTCAAATTGAGTTCAAAGGGAAGAAGATTTACTGCCGTGGAAAAAATCCAGGAAACAAACATCTGGAGAAGTGGTGCACCCAAAGCAGGATCATGCACAATGGCAATGCAGTTTTTGACTAAAAACGATAAGGTTGTCGCTTTTCGTTCCTCGTATTCACCAGATCTTGCTCCCTCAGATCCCGAAATTAAAACTGAGACAGAGAAGAAGAAGATTTGCGACCGTAGAGTAAAACCCAGGAAACAAACATCCAGAGAAGTTGCAAAGCCTAAAATGGGATTTTGCACAACGGCGACGCACCTGCCTGCACCACACCGTCACAGAGTTTTCGACCGAAAACGATGGGGGTGTTGCTTTTTCGTTCCTTGTATTCCTTCAAATTGAGGCCAAAGGGAAGGAGATTGGCTATTGTGGAAGAAGAAATCCTGGAGGCGTTAGTCGTGGTAACAATAGAGGAGTGCAGCAAATGTTTCCTCAACATCTCCAGGAGGGCATTTTTGAACATTTTCTTTTTTCAACAATTTTGAGAATATTTGTGTCCCACCCCCTCCTAAATTTTTTTTTAAAGCACACACAAGTGGTAGGCAGCCAAAGAAAAAAAACCCTGATCCGTGAGAAATCGGACAAATGAGAGGAGACCATTCAGTCCGTCAAGCCCCCACGTGTGGCTAAAAGCTAAGCTGGCCCAAAAAGGTGGCAGCGGTGGGATTGGGTTTTCAGTATTTTTATTTCACCTTATACAATTTCTTGTATTAGGAATTTGTTAGTTTTTCGCATACCCCTGGGGGTCGGAGCGCAGTGTCAGCTATTGTACAGCGAGCGCCCCTGGAGCAATTACAGGTTAAGGGTCTTGCTCAAGGGCCCAGCAGAGTAGGCTCTCTTTTTGGCAGTGACGGGGATTTGAACCAGCAACCTCCGGGATACCAGCACAGATCCTTAGCCTCAGAGCCACCATTTAGACACAAAGTGACAATTTTTCTACCACACTTTATTAAAAGCATATGGAAAAGTGATGGCACCCTGGTTTGGTTTGTTTCCTGCCTTGCACCCTGTGTTGGCTGGGATTGGCTCCAGCAGACCCCCGTGACCCTGTAGTTAGGATATAGCGGGTTGGATAATGGGTGGATGGAAAAAAACGCAAATTTTGGAATTGGAAAAACGAGACAAAACTGAAGAGTCTGGCCACAGTGAGCTCTCAGTCCGGCGGGCGACTTCACTTGATTTGTGTTACACGGGTCGGGGAAGGGGGTCTCGTTTAGCAAGTGAGAGAAGACGGGTGGACTTTTAGGTTCCCGGCATTCCCTACCCCGCCCCCCTGGAGACCACCGCAGACAATGCATAGAAGAGTCGTAAAGTCTGTGGCGCGACACGAGCAAGACGTGCGTGGAATATGTTCCGTCCCCTCGCTGTATTTCCAGAGTGTCTTCACAGCACAACACGAATTTCCAAAAATAACAATTAAAAAAAAATGAAGGAACCCAAATTCAGTCTCTAAGACAGGAAGGAATTGCTCCGCCGTGACGAGAGGGTTGATTTGATCAGTTTTTTTTTTTTTTTTCGTCGAAGTTCATCACAGGTCACTATCTAGTGGGGGTGGGGGGTGGGGGGGGTACCATGCTACATCTCATCGAGAGAGAAAAAGAGGCAACTGCAGACATCTCTACAACATACAGAACCACACAGGACACTCCGTGTTACAAAGGCTTCAAAAGATCACCAAGAAACGAAATACAGAAGCAGAGTCGTCTATTTAGAGTCGTTAGGACTATCCCACAAGTCTTCGTTTTTTTTTTTTTTTTTTTTTTTTAAATCGTCGATCAAAAAAAATGTTTCCGTCCGCTACGTAGCTCGGAACCGTGACGTCTTAAAGACAAAACTTGAAAAAGGCGGCTATTCCAAAAAATTTGCAAATTTTTTTGTTTTTTGTTTTTTTAAAAGAAGTATAGTGCTTTGTAGATGGCTTTTTCGATAAACGTCTCTTTTTTTTTTTTTTTTAAAACGTTTTTAATCTCATCCAGTGGCAAACGACAGGACTTATGTGTGCATTTTATGACACATCGGCTGCAAAAGTCTCCAAGGTGAAGTTTGTTTTTTTTAAATTTCTCATTTCTTAAAACGAAACAGCTAGGGCTGTTAAATACGTTTTTTTTTTCTTTCCCGTAAAAGTAAAATCCTTTATTAAAATACCTAAAACGAGTTTATAAATAATTTGTTCTTCTAAAATTAATCTTCAGTAGTGTTAAAACGAGGAACAGGAAGAGGGAGGTCATTTTTTGTTCCCCGTTTGTTTAAACTCCTTGCCGACGGCCGACCTTCCAGACCCTTCTTCGAAATCCGAGCGAATGGAGGCTTCTCTGAGAGAATTTGCCATACAAAAAAATAAAAAATAAAAAAAAATAAAAGGCGCAGCGGCCTTCAAAACTCCCACTCCAGCGTCTCCTCGCGATTGGCCGCTTTCTCGAGCCGGTGAATGATATTGTTCAAGTTGGCCATCTTCTCGTTGCGCCTCTGCGTGCTCTTGTTCATCTTGGAGTTCTGGGGTGGCAGCTGGGAGTCGGAGCTCGGCGCGCCGGCCGTGGTGGTGGTGGTGCTGGGTGGAGAGGGGGATATGGGCGCTGAGAAGGACGGGATAGGGGAGACAGACATCATGAGTCCAGGCGAGGAGGCTGCTGACGGCGAGTTGAGCGACACCTCCAGGCTGCTGCGAGAAGGTTCGGAGGCTGCTTTGAAGCTGACGGGGTCCAAGACCGGCGTCTCAGATGCGTCCGAGTCTGGGCCCCCCGTGCCCGTCTGGCACAGTCGCAACTGGAGCTCGCTGGTGGTCGCGTTCTTCTTGGGACAGGCCTGCGTGTGGGAGTCCTCCTTGGGGCCAGCAGCCTCCTCCTCCTCCTCCTCCTCACTCTCACTCTTCAGTTGGTTCGAAAACTGCACTCCGGTCGAGACGCACTGCCGACTGCAATGCACCTCCTCCTCCTCCTCCTCTTCCTCGTCCTGCCCTTTCTTCTCATCCCCCCGCATACTGTCGTCTGGAGTCTCCTGCTTGACTTGCACCGAGCTCGGCCTCTGGGCGGGGAAACTTTCACCGTGCACGGGGAACACTGGCTTCCTGTCCTCAGTGTCCGAGTCTGGGGTCTGGGGAGTGGGCGTCCCCTGGGAGTACCTGCTGCTGTAGTTGCCGGGCTCTGCGTCGGTGTCGTTGTCCTGCATCCCCTCAATGAGCACCTCCCTCCTCATGCGGGATCTGCCAAGAAAACACAAAGTCCCGTTACCTGATATGTTAGGAAAGCCGCGACGCAAACTGTTCACCGATCCCTGATTACATCATTACATGCGTGTGCAGGTGAGACAACTGCAGGGCTCTTCTACTGATAGTTACACTCCAAGCCAGGGGGTGGCGCTGCCGCTTAATGCCTTTCCTCCCTCTAGCAGATCGGAAGATTGACGGACAAGCCACCAATGACATCACTTCCACCCTCCTGAACCCGCCCCCTGGAGTCAGTCCCAAAGAGACTCTCATCTGCCACTATATAAGGGGATCACCTGGTACCCCAAACCCTTTTATGATTTGTTGCCTCATTTATTTACAACATGTAAACTCATCTGAGGGATCCCCTCCTCACCTTGAAAGTATCCAAAATGACTCTCGTCATCCGGAAAACCAAGCACACACATTCGAAATAGAAACTGTCTCACCTGCGACTGGCCCTGAGCGGACGCTTTCAACACTCTCCACTTGTGACCAGAAGCTAAAATTTGCCCAACTTTGATTTATAAGGATCATTTGTCACCCCTTTGTCTATATGCCAGGGGTTTGTGGTAATCCCTTCTCTTGTATGGCATTTTTAAAAGACATTTCTTCCTATTTTGAACTCTTAAACCACTTTTCCCCACTGCGTCAGGTAGTCTTCTGGGGGTGAGGGGTCCTGGTAATAGTTTATCAGCGGGATGAACTACGAAAGTAGAAATGGAGGTGACAAGAAGAAACTCCAGGAAGACACACAAAGACCAAACCCGTAAGTCCGCCCTGTCTATCAGAAGTACTAAAACTATCCAAGACTAAGAATCAGGGAAAAGGTGTTGGAAACAACGTAGAAACAAAATAACAGAAGGCTCTCGTGAATTCTTTTGAAATTACCCGTAAACTCAGAAAGTGAAGGAACGAATGAGGTGAACTTTATATGTTTGAAAAATGCAACGTCTGGCCAATCTGCGATTGTCAAAATTCCTAAAAATGGCATTGAACTATAAAATAATAACAAATAATCAAGATTCCGGCAGTCCTGGCCTGCTTTATAGTTACTTTTGGAGGCCCCAATGCCTCTCCGTCATTTTCATGTCATTCTGTTGCCTTTCCTGTGAGGTCTGGGTACACGTTAAATATGAATTACGGGCTTTAGGACCCCAAGGATTACGATTTCGTTCATTACGTGCAAAGGTGAATTTTGATAACATCTTTTGTCACGTCGCCATATTGTTTCACACCAGAGAGTCTCCATTCTGTATGATTCGTGTCGCATGATGCGCCAGTTTATTTCCGATATTAGGATTACCATATTGGGGCACGTTGCTTATTTTCATTTATTGGTTCCTTGTAACAAATCAGTATTTTTATCGTTTATTTGATGACTTTTCTGGTCTCGTCTCCTGCACCTTCCCCATTTAAATCTTTTACTGTCTCGCCTTGAGTCAGCATGGCCTCCTTCTCACAACACCTCTCACTTTTAGAGAAGTTCTCACTTCTCAGCTGCAGCTACCCGCCGTGAGTGACATCCCACCCTTCGGTCCAACAACACTGAACTATCTGTATGCACGTTCTGTGGCTCACTGATAAAACGGGACCCAACGGTCCACACTCACCTGTAGTTATGGAACCAGTTGATGACGGTGTTGGTCTTGAGGCTGAGCTGGGTGGCCAGTAACTCGATGGTGTGCTGGGAGGGATAAGGCTCCAGTAGATAGGCCTTCTTAAGGGCCTCCTTCTCTTCAGCTGCAAGGACTACGCGCGGCTTCTTCACCTGGCCAAAGTGGCAGAGGTCTCCTGGCAGAACGCTTGGGCTGACGCAGTCGGAGCGGGTGCTGGGGGAGTCACTGTCAGAACCCGTGCTCAGGAGACCATAGCGCCGTTTTAGGTAGGCTGGAGAAGAGGAGAGAAAAAGGGCAAAGTTAGATGGAGGATGCGTGCGTCAGCAAAGTTGCATTCGGGATGATGAGGAGACTTGATACTTGACCAAGCACGCTTCATCGTTCTGCGTCATGTCAAACACGTGAGCTTAGGGAGCGTTTTACGAGATGTTTCTCCGTCAGCTGGATAAAGACCAGGCTACATAATAATAAGTATTTATTTCTGTCTGTGCTGAGTGCGTTTTGTTTTCATCGTCCCGTTTGCTATGCTATATGTGTGTATCAGTATATGTTGTCTCCTGTGATGGACGGCCGGGGTCCATGCCTGGCCGGGACGCCCCTTCACCACATCTGCCAGGGGGACAAGGGTGGGAACCCCAGTATCTCCCCTCCTGGACGCTAGATGGCAGCCTCCCTGGGTTGCAGCGGTGCCTCGGACTCCCCCAGGGCTTCATGGGGGTTGGAGTTCTGTGCAGCTCTGTGGGGTTCTGCAGGCTGCTGGCCCCTTTTGGGCACTGGTTTTGCCTGATCCAGGTACCCAATAAAAGAGAGCCACTCAGCGGCCAGAGTCGGGTGGAGGTGGACAAAGCTTGCTGAGGAGGAGTGGTGGTGGAAGACAGGAGAAGAAGAAGAAGAGTGCTTGGTGACTGTACCGTGCTTTGGGACGGTGTTGTGGCTGGAGGAATTACGGGGAAGACGTGCCCTCCAGCTGAAGAAAAATAAATAGCTTATTTGTTTTTACACGTGCCTCTGTGTCAATCTGTGTCGGGTCGGGTGCAATATAGCGCCTTTCTTACACCCCGTAAGATAAAAGGTGAAGGAGAATGAAGGGGGGCGGCAGGGTGGCGCAGTGGGTAGCACTGCTGCCTCACAGTTGGGAGACCCGGGTTCGCTTCCGGGTTCGTGGAGTTTGCATGTTCTCCCCGTGTCTGCGTGGGTTTCCTCCCACAGTCCAAAGACATGCTGGTTAGGTGCATTGGCGATTCTAAATTGCCCCTCATGTGTGTGTGTGTGTGTGTGTGTGTGCCCTGTGGTGGGCTGGTGCCCTGCCCGGGGTTTGTTTCCTGCCTTGCACCCTGTGTTGGCTGGGATTGGCTCCAGCAGACCCCCGTGACCCTGTAGTTAGGATATAGCGGGTTGGATAATGGATGGATGGATGGATGGATGAAACAAAAGCAAGCTCTGCAGGGCACAAAGGGTAACAAAGGGAGTTGCCCAAAACAAAAATCCCAGAAAAAAACCTGGAATGAAGTAAAAAAAAAAAAATAAATAGGGAAAACAGGTTGAAAATCCAGGAAATGGCACATGTGAACTCACCATGTTAAAAATGAACCGCCAGAAGCCGTGGCAGACCCTCCAGATTTATAGGGCAGTCTCCTGTGGTGGGCTGGCACCCTGCCTGGGGGTTTATTTCCTGCCTTGCGCCCTGTGTTGGCTGGGATTGGCTCCAGCAGACCCCTGAGACCCTGTAGTTAGGATATAGCGGGTTGGATAATGGATGGATGGATGGATGGATGGATGGATGATGAAGAGAGACCGCAACCCCAAGACGGAAATTGATTGATTGTTGATTTCCACCAATTACATCTGGGACTGTCATTATTTAAACTAGAGGAGCGTAAAGGAAAAAAGGAGCGAGGGGAGAGAGAAAGAGAACGAAGATCGAGAAAAGGAAGGAGCCATTATTTACAGGCATTTCCACCCAGCATCCTGTTTATTGTGCCATTCCATTACTTCCTTTTTTCAAGATCTGGATCAACATTTACAGCAACCTATGCAGAGAAGCCCCCAGGGGTTTTTGGATTCACACCCACCATGGCTGAGGATCCATACATCGAGGTCATTTTTGTATTGTCAGGAGGAAGCGAGGGAGCCAGTCGTCAATATCCGCTGGACTTTTACAGCTTCGGGACTCACTTATTATATACATGTCATCTGCTGCTTATTGTCAATCTGTGTTCGTGTTTATGTGCTGGGATAATTCGTTTATTATTTAGGGGCAAGGGAGGGTCTTTGTAAATAGTATTATTGTTGCATATCGGTGCGTTCGTGTATATAATATATATATATAAATATTCACGGGTGTCATTGGGATAGTGGTGGGTTGTGTGCACTTACATATTATTGAATATTCGTCTGTCCTAGTGTGTATATTGTCACGCACGCGTGCTTAGGGAGCCGCAGAAAGACCCGACAAGCAACGTAACATATCGTGCCAGGGGATTTTATCCCCACAGAAAGACAGAAGCAACGGCGCCATAACTGTGCCCGGATTCCCAGCACCACTTCCGCGTTCCTTCCCTTCCTCTGGGTCCCCTCCTGATGACGTCATGGCTCCCATACAGCACCTCACTTCCTTCCCAGCATTCCATTCATCAGTTGACCCCATAAATGGTCCCATCATCATATGCATCTCTGTCTGTTGTAATGAAAGGAACTCACATATCACTGACCGTATTTTTTGTTTTTGTGGCAGATACTGTACAGTGTACCGGGCCGGAAACCCCAAACCTTTTTGTGACTTCTGTGTCTTTATTACAATATATACTTATCACTTACAATATATCCGCATTTGATTTTACATTTCTGTCTACTATTTGCTTGTTATTTTCGTCATGTCCAGGGAGAAATAGGACAATCTGTAAGGAGTATGGCTTGTTATCGTCTTGAGAGTCTTGAAGATGGCCGAAGCAAAAGATTTGGTAGTGCAGTGGCTCGGCCCATCCACTATGGCTTCCTGGGCGAGCAAGAAATCCTCGTCCATACTGGCCACCTTGGCATTTACAAAGTCCTGCCAGTTATGTCAGTGAAATGCCAGGCTGGCGTTTCACAGTCTGAATGGTTGCCTAATGGCCAACCCCTTTTCCCAGCCCGGCATTTCATCGACATAACTGGCAGGACTCAGTCTGTGTAAATGCCAAGGTGGCCGGTACGGAAGAGGATTTCTTGCTCGCCCAGGAAGCCATAGTGGATGGGCCGAGCGGACATGGGTGCTGTGAGCAGTTCGTTCCCATCCATACGGCAGGTGGCAGAGTTTCTCAGGGCTGAACCCAGTCAGGACACCCCGCAAGGCATGCTGGGAATTGGAGTTTCTCATTCCTTGGGTACCGTCACGGGGAGACTGCCCTGGTTTGCACCGGATGACTTGAGCGTGATACAGATAACAGTTCCCAGGCCGAATTCAAAACATGCCCGCAGCCTCACCTCAGGGAGTCAAGAGTCGGGAGGCAGTGGGCGACACTAACTTGGAGGAAGGACGGAAGGAGGGAAGAAATTGGTTATTTATTGTATTTTGAAATTGATGTTTTGTCACATATACGAGGGAATTTCGAAAAGTTTCTGCACTTTTATATTTTTGTTGTAAACGGTGAAGGTGGGAGGGAGGAGCAGCGATTGGTCGAGTCTGAGAGTGTCATGTGACTAGTACTGTCTGGCAAGCCCTTGCAGTTTAGTATCAGAGTTGTCACCCTGTGGCAAAGATGGCTGCCAAAGAGGAATGGCGTTCTGTTGTATGCTTTTTGTGGGCAGGTGGTGTGCCAGGAGCACAAATTCATTTCCGCATGTGTGCTCAGTATAATAATAATAATTCATTACCTTTATATAGTGCTTTTCTCAGTACTCAAAGCGCTATCCACACAGGGAGGAACCGGGAAGCGAACCCACAATCTACCACAGTCTCCTTACTGCAAAGCAGCAGCACTAACCACTGCGCCACCTGTATAGGGATCAAGTTCTCTGTGAGTGGATTGAAATGTTCGGAAATGGGCGTACTTGTGTGACGGATGCAGAGAGCGCTCCGGACGTCCAGGTTACAGCCACGACCACGAGGAATGAAGACAGAACCCTGGAACTGATACACGAAAACAGAAGAATTTTTTGCTGATGGCACTAAAACGTTGGTACGACGCTGGGAAAATTGCATCGCAAAAGAAGGTGACTGTGTAGAAAAGTGACGTCATTTGTTTTCCTAATTCCTAATAAATACATGTTATGGTGTATAAAATCTGTACATTTTGGTTTCATTTTCCATTATATTTTGTTCGAGACAAGACAACAGATGAACTACATTTAACACAAATCAAAGCAGGTTTTCTTCCCTGACACCTCACTTTTAAAACAGCTGTTCCAACACAGAAAGGAAGACATGCTGGTGGCTCAATTACTTTATAACCTGGGAAAGGAAGACTAAGCCGACACCTCAGGCTATTGATATGGACATCTGGGACAACAATTTGGTTTACAGACCTGGGAAAGACGGACATGAGGCAACATCAAAAAACTTTATTATCTGGGAAAGAGCTGGAGCAGAATTCATCAATTATATTGACAGCCAACCAATCAGGTGTGAAACCACGGCATGACATTTCATAATAAATGTGCCTCATTGTGAAAGCAACATCAGAGAAGAAGAAGGACAAGAAGAAAGTAAGGACGTAAGAAAGGAGAGGAGGAGAAGAAGAACAGACGAAGACGGCACTGGTCGTCAGAAAAGCGGCATGAACATCGATTGCTGAATCAAACGCCACCCTGGGACATTCATCCTTGTCATCTGTAACTTTTTCTAAAGACTATACATATTCAGACTTTCTTATCAGTACCTATTTTTCTACTATTCTTTGTCCAGTGGTATTATTATTATTATTGTAATAAATATCATGCTGCTTTTAACTTTCTAAGCTTTGTCTTCATGTCTATAGAGTGATTGAAATAATAAGTTAGATTTCTTTGAGCACCTGGAGCAGCCGGAGATTCGCAATACGCTTTGTGCTGCGAGGTTTATTAAGGCTGAGGGTGAGAGCTCCACCCAATAGTAGGTAACAGGACGTCAGGTGAGGTATTCTCGGCTGATAAATGGCCGATAGTCAAGAGTGCTGAGTCTTTGTATGTTTAAATGTATTCTTGTAGTCCAAAGGTAATATTTAGGTCTGTGATATCATTAAAACATTGTATGTTGTTCATGCCGATAATAAGTCAGTCTCTTGAAGTGCTGAGTGACAGGCTGTGTTATTCCTAAAGCACTTGTGTGGTTTGAAGTGCTAAAGGTTAATCAGCGGTGTGTGTGTCATTCATGGGGCACTGTGTGTGTCTGCGTATATCTATGTATGTGTGTGTTCATCTTAAAGCACAACAGTAGACCAACCGATAACGAACTTGACGAGAACACTTACCCTTAGGAAAAACAGGTAAAGGGTAAGTAGAGGGAAATACTCCAATAATACAATACAGATAAGAAAAAAGTGCGGAAACGTTCTGAACGTCGCTCGTAATAATTAGTGGAGACGTGTTGTTGACAAATAGATATTTTTACTTGAACCTGGAATCATGTTGGGCGATACTGTGTCTGAAATTTGGGGCTTATTGGCACCGTCTTGTGGTTCCATCTGTCACTGGTAATTGCGATTTTCGCAGAGCTGTTGGACACTTGTTGTGCGGACATGGTGTTACCATGACATAACATGTATAAAAGGTCTTCCTCCTCCTATCTCTATTCTATCGATTGGTAAAATCTTGGTGCTACGTGTGTATCGACCTTTTGTTTACGTCATTGACTTTGTTTCACGCTTTTCATTTCTCCTCTTTGAGCCATTTTTAATTCACGTCCTTCACCTGGTTACTCGTCTACAGTGCAGACATAACAGTGACCACCGGAGGGCGACGTTCAGTTTTGGACTGTCCACACAGAGGACCGTGTACTTTTCTGTCAGCATCGGCAAGACCGCGATTTGTCTTACGCATGGCTTTTTTTCTTGGACTTGACGAATTAAACGAGGAATCCGCAGGGACTCCAAAACTTCTTTCGGTGGCTTTTGTTTACTTTCACAGTCCATTTCTAAACTTGGACTTGCCAGGCAAAATTGGGTTTGACTGAGAAGTCAGTGGACACTGAAAGTAAGCAAAGGACACCGTAAAATGGTTCAGAGTCCTGGATTCCTCATTTAATTCATTAAATCCAAGAGGCGATTTGGCGTCTGTACGACAAATCACCATCTTGTTAAATGAAGAGTGGCAGAGGCGTGGAGCTCCAAGTTGCTCCAGAAATGCACGCCGACTCCCGGTGGTTACGTCAGTTAAAATATCAACGTGAAGAAATACCAAGCCCGTCTCCTTCAGGTACCTTACCTTTCTTTTCCATCTTTTTCATGTCACGCAGTTTCTCCACGTTGTGCGGATCGTTCAGCCAGAGCTGCATGCGGACGAAGGGCTCGCGGCCTTTGAGGCTGAGCTTGTGCCAGGGTTTGGGTCTCGACAGCAGATCTGACACCGATCCCTGTGTCAGGCCCAGGATGCTCTCTCCAAACAGTCTCTGACCTGAAAGGGAGAAGAACACCCAAAAGAATTGTGTCAGCGGCCCACCGGTTTCTACTTTACGAAGCACTTCTAGAGACGGCAGCCCCTCGGAAGGCGTAAAGAAAGTACCAGTGGACGGACTAAGGAGCGGGAATTGCGTAATCCTTCTGCTTCAACACAGCCATGGCAAACATCAAAATCTGCTTTCAAAATGTCAGTAAAAAGAAAACCCAGTAACTCTGTTACAATCCGATCTTCAGGAAGGCCTGTCACTGGGATCAGGTCCCTTAGGCGTTGGAGAGGTGTCAATCCATCACAGGTTCCTTCATGGACTCATCCACACCTATACCGCACCACTCATAACACACACTCACAGCATAAATCTGCCTGGAAGTCAGAAAGCTTCTGCTGTGACATCCACAAATGGCCACTAGAGGGGGAAAACTGACAAACCCCGGCTAGTCACATAATGTTCTAAAATAAAATGTTCTGAAACAAAAGCGGAGTGGTAGCGCTGCTGCCTCGCAGTAAGGGTTCGCTTCTCGGGTCCTCCCTTTGTGGAGTCTGCATGTTCTCCCCGGTTCTCCGTGGGTTTCCTCCCACAGTCCAAAGACATGCAGATTAGGTGCACTGGCAATCCTAAATTGTCCCAAGTGTGTGCTGGGTGTGTGTGTGCCCTGTGGTTGGCTGGTGCCCTGCCCGGGGTTTGTTTCCTGCCTTGCACCCTGTATTGGCTAGGATTGGCACCAGCAGACCCCCTTGATCCTGTAGTTAGGATATAGCGGGTTGGATAATGGATGGATAGATGGATGGATGAAACAAAAGCAAGCTCTGCAGGGCACAAAGGGCAACAAAGGGAGTTGCCCAAAACAAAAATCCCAGAAAAAAACCTGGAATGAGGTCAAAAAAAAAAAATAAATAGGGAAAACAGGTTGAAAATCCAGGAAATGGCACATGTGAACTCACCACATTAAAAATGAACCACCAGGAGCCATGGCAGATCCTCCAGATTTATAGGACAGTCTCCTGGGGGGACCACCCACAAAGCGTATGGTAAGTCAGACAGGCAGGTTTGGTTTGACCTTATCGTCGCTCCTTGTCTCTCTTATTTAGGATTTGGAAGCGAGGTGTAATTTGATTTTATTTTGTACACACCAGATTCCCCCGAGGGTGATCCGGCTCATTATCGAGGACCCGAGTGGCTGGACCCGGCCAAGGGGACGCCCACGTATCATCTGGTTATGGCAATCAGAGGGTCATTTCTGGAAGGTGGGACTTGCCAACCAGGACCCCGAGATGTTTCGTTGTATGGTGGGTACAGCAACACACTGTACCAGTGTGAGCACCCCCCCACCCGAAACCTGACTGGACCTTTCCTGGTTTAGCTCAGAAAATAAATCACCTGTTTGTTTCTCAGTAGGACACCGAGGGGTCTACGAGGGAGGGGGCATCATGAAAAAACAGCTCTGCACCGGTTTGTCAGTCAAAAAGTTTTTGACCCAAAACAATGCCATTGTTGCTTCACCCCTGTCCCCCCCCCCACCCCAGATCTCACTCCCCGTGACTTCTTTTTGTTCCAGAATTAAGAGTGCGCCTGAAGTGAAAGTCGTGGAAAAAAGCCAGGAAAAAAAACGTGGGAGGATCAAGACACGGTAACAGAGGATTGGGACGAGTGGATTGCATGACTAAAAGGGAATTGCTGTAAGTTTTATAATAATGGGAATTCGTGCCCCCCCCCCCCCCCCCCCAATAGGGCTTTTCAGTTTCTCCCCATCAGCTCTCAGTCATCCTTTAGCCGTCCAAAAAAAGCTCTCCCGAACATGGCGTACCCAAATTGTTGTCGGTCAGCACCTCCTTCACTCTTTTGGTGATTGAGTAAGTGTCAAGCTCGGGCGACATGGCCACCAGCTCCTGGATGCCCAGCGGTGTGTGCTGATGATGGTTGTGGTGGTGATGATGATGGAGCTGCCCGGGTGCCGTCTTCCCCACATGTAAGGATGGCGACACGGACTGGACCTCGGGATGCTGGTTCTCCTTACTGCTCTCCAGGGCCAGGCTCACGGACTCTCCCTGAGGGCTCGGCTGATCCTCCAGTGGGCTTGGTGGCGGAGATGGGGAGGAGCGGGCTTGCATCGGACTCTTATCTGCAGAGGGGGGAAAGGAGAGAAGGAGTTGTGGGTCAAGCAGCAGAAATCCTACCTCTGCAAGTGAACAGAATTTACTCACGACAGTAAGAGGGTCTTTCACCCCCCCACACTTCACAGCGTCACTCCCACAGTGGTCTTCTCCTATCTCATGTCCCACACGTGCGCATGGGGGGGAAGCTAAAGGGCTCGAAAGAAGGTAATTCCACACCAGGCGAGGGGGTGGCAGAGTACATCAATCCTCTCTGTATTATCTCTGCAGACCCAACATGGGAAATCCTGCCTGGGTCTGATGACGACACTTCCTGCTTCTATCTCGATGATGTCACTTCTGGTTCTTGCCTCAGTGACATCACATCCTGTTCCTGTCTTGATGACGTCACTTCTGGCTCCTGCCTCAGTGACATCACTTCTGGTTCCTGCCTCAGTGACATAATTTCCGGTTCCTGCCTCAGTGACATCATATCCTGTTCCTGTCTTGATGACGTCACCTCCAGTTCCTGCCTCAGTGACATCACATCCTGTTCCTGTCTCGATTACATCACGTCCGGTTCCTACCCCAGTGAAATCACATCCTGTTCCTGTCTCAATGACATCACTTCCTGTTCCTGTCTCGATGACGTCACTTCCGGTTCCTACCCCAGTAACATCACATCCTGTTCCTGTCTCAATTACATCACTTCCTGCCACAATGACATCACTTCCGGTTCCTGCCTCAGTGATGTCACTTCCCCTGACCTACCTTAAAACCCCACCAACTTCCTTCAGGTGATCAGTTCGGTTTTGGACTCCATCTGTGCATCTTATTTTGCTCTTTTATACGGGGGGCTGCCCCAAACCTTTTTTTGTGTGTCAGGGCCAATTATTTCACACCCGATACTCTGATTCGGATTTCACAAATTGAGGAAATGGTGGTCTCCAAAGAGACCTCTGAACCCGTTGTCAATGCACTGTCACACACGTGCACATGGGAGGCAGTCGATAGGCTTAAATAAATGTACTTCTATGCCAGACCGGGGGGCGGCGCACAAGCACACGCTTCTCTTTCCAGTGCAGACCCTCAGAAGGAAACCCTGCCTGGCCTCACTCGCAGCTCCAGCCCACGAAACACACCCCTTCCTGTGAAACCCACCATAGATCCGCCATATTGTCTCTTGGATTTCAGGACTCGGTCTGTTATGGCTACTCCAATTTCTAAATTTTTGCCTTCCTTTCAGGGATACGGGGTGGACACCCCAAACCTTCATCTTGGTTTTTGTTGTTTCATCTTACAGCACATTTACAAATACCCCCTGTGGGTGGCACAGACCGTTTCCCCACCTAAACTTATTCTCTGAAGGCTACCACACAGGTCCATCACCGTGGTGCCACCTCAAAGGTATGGCTTCAAATATCAAGCCCTTTAGCACCACCTTGGCCCCTTAAGGCGTGGACAACCAAGTTATTGGATCGCTGAAGGTGAGCACACCATGTAATCCACGTCCTTACCCAGCATGCTGCTGTTACTGGCCGTCTGGCTGATGCCTTGGCCTAACTGATCCAAAAGCCAAAGCTGCATGCGGATGAATGGCTCTCGTCCTTTCTGAGTCAGCTTACTCCATGGCTTGGGTCGGGACAGCATGTCACTCACACTCCCCTGTGACAGGCCGAGCACCTGGAATGCAAGACGGAGACATCTTTAAAGATTAAAGCCGGTGTAGTGGATTTAGGACATCTGCGGACCCCTTCACGTTGTGCACACTTCATTTGAAATGGAGAAATCTGACAAAGTGAAAACCATGAGACCAGAAAGTCTCACCAGCTGATTCCCACCAGTATTTGGACCCTTTGGTGTGGCACTCCAAATTAGCCCTGTGTCTGCTCTAATTCTCCTTGAGATGTTTCTAGGGCTTGACTTGGAGTCCACCTATCCAGTCAGTCGTCCTAGAAAGACACACATGAACCTGTGAGTAGAAAGGTCCCACAATTTACATGGCACGTCAGGATGAAAACCAAGCCATGAGGTCCAAGGAACTCTCTGTAGACCTCCATGATGGCACACTTCAGGGCAAAGACATCAAACCATTTTGGAAAGCTTTCAGTGTTCCCGTGAGCACAGCAGCCTGAGAGATGTTTGGAACCACCAGGACTCGTCCTAGAGTTGGCCATCCAGCCAAAACTTGAGTAGCAAGGGCAAGGAAGGGTCTTGGTCTGGGAGGTCCCTCTAACAAAGCTTCAGATGTTCTTTGTGGAAATGGAAGAACCTGTCAGAAGGTTCACTATCTCAGCAGGACTCCATACGACAGCCCAATGGACTCGGAGAGCGTGAAGGAAAAGGTCATCTAGGCTGATGAGACAAAAACTGAAGTCTTTGGGCAGAACTCCAAGCACCACGTCTGGTGGTGGCACACACATGCGCATGGGAGGCAGCTAAAGGGCTCAAAGAAATGCCAGACCAGGGGGTGGAAGCTACACTGATCCTTTCTCAATTCCCACTGCAGACCCATTACAGGAAATTCCGCCTGGCCTCCATGACGTCACTTCTGGCCCAGAAGACGCCCCTTCCGGCCACGAACCTGATGACATCACTTCCAGTTTCAATCATAATGACCTCGCTTCCTCTGTCGCACTTTAAAAATCCACCATCCCAACCTCACTGGTAAGTCCTATTTTGGACTCACACCTGTACACATCGTTCCTTAACAAATTCCATTTTGCAGCCAGGAAAATTACACAAGTGGCTACCCCAAATCTTTTTATGGCTCTTGTCTCATCTTTGACACAGACAATGCTCATCACCTGGTGAATACCACCCCTATGGGTGATATGGGGGTGCAGGGACAGGAAGATTGGTTAGAACTGAAGGAAGGATGAATCAAGATGGAGATTCACTGGTCTGATGAGACAAAGCTTGAACTTCTGGAGCACCACATCTGGTGAAGACCAGGCACTGCCTCATGCCATCATTACGGTGAAGCATGTTGGTGGCAACATCAGTGCTATGGAAGCGCAGGGACAGAATCAAGGGAAGGAGGAATGAAGCCAAAAACAGAGAGAGACCCCTGACCTCCGACTCAAGTGATGGCTCAAAGCTACAAAGCAAACCGCCAAGACAACGCTGGAGGGGCTCGAGGACGAGTCCTTGAGTGGCACAGACTTGAACCCCATAGAGGATGTGCAGAGAGACCTGAAGATGGACCCTTCCCCTTCCCATGAGAGGATCTGCCAGGAAAAAAAAAGGAATCCACTGCCCGAATCCAGATGTGCAAAGCTGTGAGAGACTTGGCCAAGAAGACTCAAAGGTGGAATTGCTGCCAAAGGAACTTCTGGCAAAGTAGTCAATGAAGGGTCTGAATACGTCTACGAAGGTGAGATTTCAGTTTGTCATATTTGACACATTTTCAAACTCTTTCTCATTATGGGATATCGAGGATGGCCAGATGATCCATTTCAAATGAAATGTGCACAGCGTGATGGGGTCTGAAGACCTTCTCAACCCATTGCATGCGTCACACAATTCAGTCACCAGACGGCACTTCACTTTGCGCTCCTGATACACAGAGACAGGACATGTGTCACTAATTTCACTAATGTCACTTGATTAGGGGGTCCAGAGACAGCCCATCAAACTAGTGTGGTCTGGAACAGTAGCAGACCACTCTGTGCTACGGTTTTGGAGATGTTTTCTTCATCTGAACAGTTTTGTGGTGGCTCTGGTCAGCATTCTTTGAAGCGTGAAGAGAAGGAGGAAGCCTCTGTGGCTTGTTTGACTTTCTAATTCCCTAAGTAACGTGATAACAATGGCGTTGTTTTCATTGATCAGGAAGCCAAAGATAAAGTAAACGCGGCCATTATTTAAGTAATAAGGAGACTGGAATCTGTACGTGAACATCAGGTGACATCCAGAAGTCATTAGAAAACCCCTGTAAAGGATTTTTGAGGATCCTGAAGCAGTCGGCAGTGACAACAACTTCCCACCCCACCACAGGTACCATAAAATGAACTCACCTTTTCTCCAAAAATTCTCTGGCAGATGCCATTCTTCGCCAGCTTCTCCTTGACCTGGCGGGTCAGCTCGATGGTGTCCACCTCTCTGTACATGTACATCTCATACTGCTCGGGTGTGAGCGGGGGGACGGTTGGCTTTAGAGTGCGAGGCACGTAGGCTGGGTAGTAGGACAGGCGGCCCAGTCCCTGAGACTCGCAGCCACTCGACACATCCGTCTCACATTTCACGTCCACCAGCTTGGACATCTCCTCCTCTGCTGCCGAGGCCTCCTCGCTATTCGGCAAACTCTCCCCGTTCTCGGTGTGAAGTGGCCAAGGACGTGGCATGGCGGGGTACCCCGCCGAGGAAGACGATGACAAGGACGGGGAGACCGACGTCAGAGGCCGGGAAGTGATGCCCACGGTGCTGCCGGCGATGACGCTTCTCTCGGCCGCCCAGTGCTGATCAAAGTAGGTGCCGGCATCCCCAATCTCCGACTTCACCTTTCGAATGATGCTCTGAACAAAGGCCGCTGGGGAGAGCACGCTGAGGGGGGTCTGACCACAAGCGGTGACCGCAATGCCACAGGCGGACACCACCCCGCTGCTCCCCTCTTCCTGTTTAATGTAAGCAGCCGGCTGCAAGGCCTTGCTCAGCTCGGACGGTGCAGTCCTGTCCGCCTGGGTGGCTGCGGCCCCTCGGTTGCAGGACTCGATCTCTAGGAGCGCCTGCTGTTGGGCCTGCATCTCCCGTCGGGCCTGCTCCAGGATGCTCTTGATGGTGTCGTCGGAGCTGTTGCTGCTACTGCCATTACTGCTGCAGGCCGAGGTGGCGGCGGATTGGGACTTGCCGTCACCTGAAAGGAAAGCACAACATAACAAATCGAAGTCTCATCTCGCAGAAACCTATCCAGAGTAGAGTTGGATCGGTCCCGAAATTTTGACTTTAGTACCAGTACCAAAACAGTAACGTAACAAGTCACGAATCATTTCTCAACTTCCACTCCAGCCTCCCCAATCACACGCTTCCCTACCATGCTGCACTCCACTTCAGTACAAGCAGCGCTTCCCCATTGGTTGTGTGTGTGTGTGGGGGGGGGGAGGTTTCGCCCCCTGTGGAGTCATTAGAGGGTCACATCCAAGAGTGGGTTGCGGAGAATCAGGGAATTTTGTACTCCATGGCAAAACAATTGCTGAGCAGAGGATCTTTGAAAACTAACGGTGGTACCGTACCGTTTTTAGGTTTTTGGTACTTTTTCAGTACTGGTACATTATGCCACCCTAACCCTGAGTAACCTCATTCGAAACATGTGCCAGCTTGGATATGCCCAAAGGTTGTTTAATCTGTCATTTCATTCAAAAGTCACAGTTTAAGACCTTGAGGGACGGAGAAGACGGGACATCGGTGAGAAAGCACTCCGCCACCTAACCCTGACTCACCCCGCCAAGTTTTGTTCCACTGATATAAATTTTGTGTGAGAGCAAAGCACACATTGCCCAATTCAAGCATCACCATCATCTTCCTCACCTTCTGTTCCATTCTGCTCTTCCTGGTGAGGATCACAGTAGGCAACACATCAAGCTGGGCTGACCTGATCCTTCTCTCTCCAGCCAGGTCACCACAAAGTCCTGATCATGTCAGATCAACAATCATGGGGGGATGGTCCCTAATGAAGGCCCAATTGTGTCAATGCAATAAAGGTGTGGGGTCCTTTATGAAGACCCAATCGTGTCAAAGCAATACGGGTGGGGGGTCCACTGTAAAGTCCAGAACACGTCGAAGCAATATGAGTGAAGGGGTCACCACAAAGTCCTGATCATGTCAGATCAACAATCATGGGGGGGGTGGTCCCTAATGAAGGCCCAATTGTGTCAAAGCAATAAAGGTGTGCAGTCCTTTATGAAGTCCTGATCGCGTCAAAGCAATACGGGTGGGGGTCCACTGTAAAGTCCAGAACGTGTAGAAGCAATAGCAATATGAGTGAAGGGGTCCTCGCGAGTCCCGATCATGTCGCATTAGTAATCATAGGGGGGGTTGGTGGTCCCATATGAACACTCAATTGCTTCAAAGCAATAAGGGTGGGGGGTGGGTTCCTCAGTGAAGTGCCAATTACAACAAAACAATAAAGGTAGAGGGTCCCCCATGTAGTCCTGATCATGTCAAATCAATATGGGAGTGGGGGGGTCCCTGTGAAGTCCTGATTGCACTGAAGCAATATGAGTGAAGTCCCGACTGTGTCAAAACAATAATTGTGAGGGGTCCCTTATGAAGTTCCGATTGTGTCAGGGCAACATGGGAAGGAGGTCTCTGTGAAGGCCCAATCATATCAAAGCAATAAGGGTCTCTTATGAAGTCTACGAAATGGCAATAGCGACTGTTGAGGGAACAGTGGGTGTCAGGGGATCGAGAGGAAAGCGGACGTTCACCTCCAATCCTGAAATGCTGCTACTAAAACATCTTTTCTATTAGATTAACTTGTTGTGGCACCTGCTACACACACAAAGACGTCTTATTTAGCATCAGAACATACAAGAAGACACTACGTTTCACAAGGCCCAAGGGGGTCCGGGTACCCTGGCAGGATGTTTAGCGGGGCCCTGCAGCCCAAACCCAGCACTTCAATTTCTGTCCCCACATCCATCCATCCATTTTCCAACCTGCTGAATCCAAACACAGGGTTACGGGGGTCTGCTGGAGCCAATCCCAGCTAACACAGGGCACAAGGCAGGAACCAATCCCGGGCAGGGTGCCAACCCACCACAGGACACACACAAACACACCCACACACCAAGCACACACTAGGGCCAATTTAGAATCGCCAATCCACCTAACCTGCATGTCTTTGGACTGTGGGAGGAAACCGGAGCGCCCGGAGGAAACCCATGCAGACACGGGGAGAACATGCAAACTCCACGCAGGGAGGACCCGGGAAGCGAACCCATGTCTCCTAACTGCAAGGCAGCAGCGCTACCACTGCGCCACCATGCCGCCCCTGTCCCCACATTCCCTTTTTTTATTTTATGAACCGGAGATGAACTCACTTCCTCTTTGTGACTGAATTTCCTTCTTCGCCTGCTCCAGGATGCTCTTGATGGCATCATCGGACCCTGTTTCTGGAGTTCTGATCCTTGGAGTTATGCTCCCTGTTCAAAAATAAACAGCATTAGTGGCATTCGTGGTCTTGTGACAAGCCTCCTCGGTCCCCTGCGGTGTCACCATGCACGCTAACAAGAGGAGCTCAGCCATGAAGGAATGTGTCCCTCATCGCTTTCTGAGCCTCACTCAGGAGACCCTCAGACCTTTGATGGAAGTAGAGCACTTCTGGATCTCAGTGGCATCCACAGCAATGGGACGGTGCCCACTGGCATCAGATATCAGGGCCTCAGTAAAATGTCCCTGCGTTTGCTTAAAGTCGATGTCACGCTACACGACTTCTAGTCATTGACGATGTCAGGGTATGCTGAACCCGCTCAATGTACACTCCCGACGATCAATGGTGTCACACACCGGTCACCTTCCAGGATCAGACAATGTATGCAATACCCTGACAGAGCAAGAGGGGGCGCCAACCCTAACAATGCCATCTCTTTTCTCATCCGTAGCTTCTCTCCTGTCTGGGATGTCCAAAACCCTCCATGTGCATCTGGATGTCAGCACTCATGAAAAGAAGAGCCCACCCTACAACTAAAGATGAAATCCAGCCTATTTGAGGGTCAAGTCGTGGACTAGCTGGAGGGAGCGGGTGGGTATGTCAGACTAGGCGAATGAACTTCAGATAAAGCAAATGAAGGAGTGGTCTCGTGTGACATGGCCTCAAGAACAGAACTGCGATGTCACCTCAGAATATGAACCAGCAAATTAAATGAGTCTGTGACCGAGGGGCTCTAATCATCCCTCCCGTATTTAAACATAGCTCAAGATGCGCTGGCCATGCTGACAACCTCAACGCCTGGTGGAGCCCACAGAACTTGTCTGTCGACTTATTTTGTGCTGTGGACGGCCACAGTGTAGAAGAAGTTGTCACCCCTAGATGGGACGGGGGTCCTCTGCAGGGCCACGTCCATTCGCACGCAGTGGGCCAATTTAAAGTCACCAGCCACCCTAACACCCACATCATCTCAGTGGTGAAGGAGAAGGAAAAACAAAACACCCGTGAGAGAGGACAAGTCACACAGACACAGGGAGGACACACAGACTTCACCTGACACCCCAACAAAACGTAGGGTGCCACTCACCTCTCTGGCGGACCTGGATGGTCCTGAGGGCCAAGATGTTCTGCTCGTCCGACAGGAACTGCTTCATCTTGATAAACGGCTCCTTGCCCTTCACGGTGAGCTTCCTCCAGGGCTTCGGCCGGGCGAGGATCTCGCTGACGGAGCCCTGCGACAGCCCCAGCACATAATGTCCGAAGACACGCTGGCCGATGTTGTGTTTCAGAAGCTGCTCCTTCACTTGGTACGCAATCTCGGCCGTGTCCAGCTGCTCATCCTCACCGGTGCTGGAACTGCCGCTTTCGGACTGGTCACTCGGGTGGCCGCTTTCGTTGCCGCAGGCCGTGGCTTGGCTCTTACTGGCCGATATGAGGGCAGCCTTGGCGGCGTAGAGGGCGGTGGGGAAAGGCATCAGGTTGCCATTATCTTTTTTGTAGAGCGGGGAGAGCATCTGCTTCTGTAGCAGAGGATCCACCGAGAGCTTATCGGGAGGGTATGGAGAGCAAGAGAAGGGTCGCGGGAGTTCGTGCACCGACATGGCGCCCAGGAGGGGCTGAGCGGCATCAGGGGAGGAGGGTCCTTCCAGGAGAGGCTGCGAGTGACTCTGGGGAGATGCGTAGGACAGGGAGTTCCTCAGCGGCTCCTCTTCTGAATGGTCCTCTTCTGTCAAAACACAAAACACAATGGTGACAATTTAAAAAAATTTATTTTATTTTTTTCTTGTGAATTTTTGACATTATTTTTGCAAGGGGGCTTCATAGTCCCAAATTTAAGGTCAGTTACAATATATTTCAGCCTTAGCTATGCTAATGTTCCTTCTGCTTTGTTTTTCTTTGCCTGTGCTTTGCGTCTTATGGGTGGTTCCCCAGGAGGCGGGGCCACCTGTCCATCAACACCAGGGACTGCCCTCATAAAGGTGTGGCTGGTGTTCACGGTTGCATGTGTGTGTGTGTGTGTGTTGGGAAAGGGGAGTGGCCTTGTGTTTTGTGGGTGGCCCCCCCAATGGCGGGATCACCTGCCAATCACTGCCGGGGTCGGCCTATCACCCTGTTTAATGGGGTCCTCCCATAGTTCCTCAACGTGACTTTCTGTGCTATTGTATGTTTAATGGATTTTCGACCCTGTGCTTTGTTTTTCAATTTTGTCTTTGGATTTCATTTTGGGACTGTGATTACTGATTTTTTTGATCCCTTGCTCTGTTTGTTGACCTCGCCTCTGGATTTCGGATTGGGACTGTGTTTATTGTTATGTTTTGGATTTTGAATTGGGACAGGCATCTCCTTTGTGCTCGTCGGAGCTTTGGGACTCACACAGCCATCTTATGCTAAAATGAACCTTTTATTTTATCATCATTCATCATATCATCACTCGGGCCTTTGGGTTCCTAGTCAGGGTATTTTGACGGTGTGTCCCCCCCCCCATCCCCTCTAGTGGGCAACCTTGGAAGTGTTTTCGGCCGCTGTGCTTTCTAAACTCCACCAGGATCACGACAGGGAAGAAGCTGGTGGTTCATCTGAAGGCACTTGGGAGTTGGTGAGCTTCTTTGGTGATTTACTGAAATTTCATTGGACCTTCGGCTCTGTTTTTCGACCATCCCCTGGTTTCTTGTATCGGGACTTCATGTTTCCATTTGGATTGTCTAATCATTTTGGGCAACTCCTATTGCCTGTTGTGCTCCGCGGAGCTTCACTGTTGTTTGAAAAACGAAAACTTTTTTGCTCAATAAAGATGCTGTGTTTGCTGGGGGTTTATGAGGATTTCCCCCTCCACTGGGCATCTGGGACTCCAACTCACAACACAATGGTGGACAACTTGTGTGTATGCTGCACTCTGGTTGGCTCTTATGTTAATGGCACAATATGCTAAATTGGGACTTATAGAATAAGTGGCAAGAAAAGGATTGACGGCCATCGGTGCACAGGAATTAGAAAAGCCCAACAAATTACGTGACGACCGAGCCGCCAAGTGAGCAAGTGGCCGTCTCATTTCTGCCTCAGGTCAACAACTAAATGGATAATAATATTATTTTCATTTAGAGCAATGTCTCCTCATGCTAAAATGTAAATGAGACATAAATTATCATTATAAAGTTCTCCATACGTTAATAAGTACTTCATTTAGTCCGACTATGACAGCCATAAATAATGAAGTCAAATTGAATTATCTTACGGCGGCAAATACCAACTATTCATTTATTATTATTACAATCGGAAGTTATTATTATTATTAGATCATTTATTACAATTTGAAAAAAAACTATTATTAATTAGTTGATATAAACATTTTTTGAAAAATTTAAAGACATCTAAATGGCATAATAATGCATGAAGCGTTGTAATCATTAAGCTGTTATAAATTATATTTTGCTTATCATTTGCATTGCTGGAGCCACGAGGAAGTCAAACGGACACACATTTTGAATAAAATGTTTCCCAAAGTATCTCCAAGAAAGCTCCCCCCTTCTAAGGACTTTTAAAAAAAAACTTCAAAAGACCCTTGCGGTTTGTTCCAAGCCCCTCCACTGCCCGTCCTACGGCTGGCTCTCCATTTCTGGAGCTGAAACTCGTGACGAGCCCCCACTCCTAATTAGGAGAGATGTGAGTGGCAGCCGAGTTCCCGTTTGATCCCAAAAAACTCCTCCACCCGGGGGGATTCAAGTAAATAAATTAAACCGCATTCTGTTCGCCATGCGGTTTTTCTTTTTGTTTTTGTCTTTAGTGTGAAGATCAAAAAGAGGAGTGCAGTTTGACAGAATGCGTCCGACAACCTGGGCACGAGAGATGTTTCGCAACACGCCACAACATTCCTTTCATGTGTTAACAGGGAAAGCGAAATAAAAAAAAAAAAACAAAAACACGCCGGCGGGGCACAAATGACCTGTGGTGTCCCCGGGGCAGCAAAATGGTGAATGGTCTATCAGGCCGCCAACGTCCTGCGTTATGGCCGCTCAGCACGGAGGAGGGCAAGGTGGCTACTTACCGCTGTTTGTAAGGAGATGGGGTTTCTCGAGCAGGAACTTCTGGGATGGAAGGAAGTCTTCTTTATCCAGGAGAAGAGCTTCGGCAGCCTTTGATGGGTCCTGAATCAGAGAGAGGACATACAAATTAGAAAGAGGGGAACAAAAGAAGTTAAAAAAAAGGAAAAGAGCAATCACAATTTTATTTATTTATACGGTTAAGTGCCAGGCAGGATTATCCAACATCCTGCCTTGGCGAGGATGGCAGAATGGACTGGCATTCCAGCCCCGTATGAGTATGGGACCGCTAACTGAGATGGGAAGACTCGCCAGTGAGGGGAAGACTCTTCTTTTCCCCCCCTTGGCAGTATTCCTGGTCCTCAGTAATTATACAGGGTACCAGCAGGGCATGATGGGAGTTGTAGTGCCCCACAGTGCTGTAGGGATTCATGATCCCTGTATCTTGGGGGCTTCCATTTGATCTGGAAAGATAAACGAAGCCCTTCAATCTCATTCTCAGTGAGAAAGGAAAGAAGGCAACAGTCACTGGATGGAGGTGGATGGAAAGAAGAAGAGGGAAGGAAGAAGAAGATCCTCTGTGTTAGTGTTGGTTGTGTCCAGGGTTTGGGGTTCATCTGTCACAGTACATAAACTGCAAAAAAGGGCTGTTTCAGTATATGTGTGCTTCGCAACGCATTTTGTATAAATGTATTACATCATATAACGTCTGTCAAAATAAAACATGACAGCAATGCGCTGTACGGAGCGGGTGGAATTACATCATTTCTGTTTGAGCGCATTCACCTTCCTCCGTCAGGGTGCTCAACATCTCATCAGCATAAGCATTCCCATAAAGCCCTGCTGTTCAGGCGATGTTGTTATTATCGCGGGAGCCTCTCTCACCTCCCGTCTGGTTTTATATTTTCCGTCTTTGAAGGCGACTCTCTCGGCGTGCGTCTAACGACTTCACTAAGCCTCTTCACCCTCGCTGCTTTTCTCGAACGCATTTTCCCATAAAGCCCTGGTGCTCAGACGCTCTCATTATTTTTCTGGCCCATATCTCCTCTCTTGTCCGGTTATAATACTTTCCATCTTTCAAGGTGACTCTCTTGTCCGGTTATAATTCTTTCCATCTTTCAAGGCGACTCTCTCAGCGTGTGTCTTACGACCTCACTAAAGCCTCTTCACCCACGCTGCTTTTCTCGAACGCATTTTCCCATAAAGCCCTGCTGCTGAGATGCTCTCGTTATTTTTGTGGCCCATTTCTCCTCTCTTGTCCGGTTTTAATACTTTCCATCTTTCAAGGCGACTCTCTCGGCGTGTGTCTTACGACCTCACAAACGCCTCTTCACCCTCGCTGCTTTTCTCGAACACGTCATCCAATAAAGGCCTGCTGCTCAGACATTCTCGTTATTTTTGTGGCTCATTTCTCCCCTCCTGTCCGGTTTTAATACTTTCCATCATTCAAGGTGACTCTCTTGGTTTGTGTCTTACGACCGCACTAAGGCCTCTTCACCCACACTGCTTTTCTCGTTTTCCCATAAAGCCCCTCTGCTGAGATACTCTCGTTAATTTTGTGGCCCATTTCTCCTCTCTTCTCCGGTTTTAATACTTTCCATCTTACAAGGGGACTCTCTCGGTGTGTGTCTTACGACCTCACTAACGTCTCTTCACCCACGCTGCTTTTCTCGAACGTATTATCCCATAAAGCCCTGGTGCTCAGAACGGTCTCGTTATTTTTGTGGCCCCTTTCTCCTCTCTTCTCCGCTTTTAATACATTCCATCTTTCAAGGCGACTCTCTCGGTGTGTGTCTTACGACCTCACTAATGTCTCGTCACCCAGGCTGTTTTTCTCGAACGCGTTATCCCATAAAACCCTGGTGCTCAGACGCTCTCGTTATTTTTGTGGCCCATGTCTCCTCTCTTGTCCGGTTCGAATACTTTCCATCTTTCAAGGCGACTCTCTTATCCGGTTTTAATACTTTCCATCTTTCAAGGCGACTCTCTCGGTTTGTTTCTTACGACCTCACTAATGGCTCTTCACCCACGCTGCTTTTCTCGAACGCATTTTCCCATAAAGCCCCGGTGCTCAGATGCTCTCGTTATGTTTGTGGCCCATTTCTCCTCTCTTCTCCGGTTTTAATACTTTCCATCTTTCAAGGCGACTCTCCCGGTGTATGTCTTACGACCACACTAACGCCTCTTCACCCAAGCTGCTTTACTCGAACGCATTTTCCAATAAAGCCCCGCTGCTGAGATGCTCTCGTTATTTTTGTGGCCGATATCTCCTCTCTTGTGCGGTTTTAATACTTTCCATCTTTCAAGGCGACTCTCTCGGTTTGTGTCTTAAGACCTCACTAACATCTCTTCACCCACGCTGCTTTTTTCGAACGCGTTTTCCCATCAAGCCCTGGTGCTCAGACGCTCTCGTTATTTTTGTGACCCATTTCTCCTCTCTTTTCCGGTTTTAATACTTTCCATCTTTCAAGGCGACTCTCTCGGTGTGTGTCTTTCGACCTCACTTACATCTGTTCACCCACACTGCTTTTCTCGAACGCATTTTCCCATAAAGCCCCGCTGCTGAGATATCTCGTTATTTTTGTGGCCGATATCTCCTCTCTTGTCCGGTTTTAATACTTTTCATCTTTCAAGGCGACTCTTTCGGTGTGTGTCTTACGACCTCACTAACGTCTCTTCACCCACGCTGCCTTTCTCGAATGCGTTTTCCCATCAAGCCCTGGTGCTGAGATGCTCTCGTTATGTTTGTAGCCCATTTCTCCACTCTTGTCCGGTTTTAATACTTTCCATCTTTCAAGGCGACTCTCTTGTCCGGTGTTAATACTTTCCATCTTTCAAGGCGACTTTCTCGGCATGTGTCTTACGACCACACTAACACCTCTTCACCAACGCTTCTTTTTTCAAATGCGTTTTCCTATCAAGCCCTGGTGCTCAGACGCTCTCGTTATGTTTGTGGCCCATTTCTCCTCTCTTCTCCGGTTGTAATACTTTCCATCTTTCAAGGCTACTCTCTCAGTGTGTGTCTTACGACCTCACTAACATCTCTTCACCCACGCTGCTTTTCTCAAAAGCGTTTTCCCATACAGCCCTGGTGCTCAGATGCTCTCGTTATGTTTGTGGCCCATTTCTCCTCTCTTCTCCGGTTGTAATACTTTCCATCTTTCAAGGCTACTCTCTCGGTGTGTGTCTTACGACATCACTAACGTCTCTTCACCCACGCTGCTTTTCTCGAACGCGTTTTCCCATAAAGCCCTGGTGCGCAGACGCTCTCGTTATTTTTGTGGCCCATTTCTCCACTCTTGTCTGGTTTTAATACTTTCCATCTTTCAAGGCAACTCTGTTGTCCGGTTTTAATACTTTCCATCTTTCAAGGCGACTCTCTTGGCCTGTGTCTTACGACCACACTAACGCCTCTTCACCCACGCTGTTTTTCTCGAACACATTTTCCCATAAAGCCCCGCTGCTGAGATGCTCTCGTTATTTTTGTGGCCCATACCTCCTCTCTTGTCCGGTTTTAATACTTTCCATCTTTCAAGGCGACTCTCTCGGTGTGTGTCTTACGACCTCACTAACATCTCTTCACCCACGCTGGTTTTTTCGAACGCGTTTTCCCATCAAGCCCTGGTGCTCAGAGGCTCTCATTATTTTTGTGACCCATTTCTCCTCTCTTTTCCGGTTTTAATACTTTCCATCTTTCAAGGCGACTCTCTCGGTGTGTGTCTTACGACCTCATTAACATCTCTTCACCCACGATGCTTTTCTCGAACGCATTTTCCCATAAAGCCCCACTGCTGAGATGCTCTCGTTATTTTTGTGGCCGATATCTCCTCTCTTGTCCGGTTTTAATACTTTCCATCTTTCAAGGCGACTCTTTCGGTGTGTGTCTTACGACCTCACTAATGTCTCTTCACCCACGCTGCCTTTCTGGAACGCGTTTTCCCATCAAGCCCTGGTGCTCAGATGCTCTCGTTATGTTTGTGGCCCATTTCTCCTCTCTTCTCCGGTTTTAAAACTTTCCATCTTTCAAGGCAACTCTCTTGTCCGGTTTTAATACTTTCCATCTTTCAAGGCGACTCTCTCAGTGTGTGTCTTACGACTTCACTAACGTCTCTTCACCCATGTTGCTTTTCTCGAACGCATTTTCCCATAAAGCCCCGGTGCTCAGATGCTCTCGTTATTTTTGTGGCCCATTTCTCCTCTCTTGTTTGGTTTTAATACTTTCCATCTTTCAAGGCGACTCTCTCGGTGTGTGTCTTACGACCACACTGACGCCTCTTCACCCACACTGCTTTTTTCGAACGTGTTTTCCCATCAAGCCCTGGTGCTCAGACGCTCTCGTTATTTTTGTGACCCATTTCTCCTCTCTTTTCCGGTTTTAGTACTTTCCATCTATCAAGGCGACTCTCTGGGTGTGTGTCTTACGACCTCACTAACATCTCTTCACCCACGCTGCTTTTCTCGAACGCATTTTCCCATAAAGCCCCGGTGCTCAGATGCTGTCGTTATGTTTGTGACCCATTTCTCCTCTATTCTCCGGTTTTAATACTTTCCATCTTTTAAGGTGATTCTCTCGGTGTGTGTCTTACGACCTCACTAACGTCTCTTCACCCACGCTGCTTTTCTTGAACGCGTTTTCCCATAAAGCCCTGGTGCTCAGACGCTCTCGTTATTTTTGTGGCCCATTTCTGCACTCTTTCAAGGCGACTCTCTTGTCCGGTGTTAATACTTTCCATCTTTCAAGGCGACTCTCTCAGCGTGTGTCTTACAACCACACTAACGCCTCTTCACCCACGCTGCTTTACTCGAACGCATTTTCCAATAAAGCCCCGCTGCTGAGATGCTCTCGTTATTTTTGTGGCCGATATCTCCTCTCTTGTCCGGTTTTAATACTTTCCATCTTTCAAGGCGACTCTTTTGGTGTGTGTCTTACGACGTCACTAACGTCTCTTCACCCACGCTGCTTTTCTCAAACGCATTTTCCCATAAAGTCCCGCTGCTGAGATGCTCTCGTCATTTTCGTGCTGCCTTTCTCCCCTCCCGTCTGGTGTGATACTTTCCGTCTTTGAAAGGTGTGGGTCTTTTCTCCTCCTTGTGCGTCTCACACAGTCGCACTTCCTTTTTCATCGCATCAGACTCAGGCCATTGTGACAAATCACGCCAAAGCCACTTTGACCAATCAGATTGCTCTAAGGGCCTGGACACACTCATGTTAGTATTTTATGAAATTGTAGATTACATTTTCTTCTATTCAGTATTGGAAGTGAATACATGCCATGTTGCCTTTACATTTTCTGTACTCGGTCTTTGATCTAGAGCTTGGTGACTTAAACTACGGGTGGGCTGCTGCCATTTGAGTCATGAGTCCTCGTTTTATTCAACTGGAGAGGGTCATGTGCGGTTTTTGAAGGGCGTCATGATGGGTCACCACAGGCAGTTTTATGCAATCTGCTATGACTGTTGTGATGGCTATTCTCTAAGGGGGAAACACAGCCTCCCCACTACAAAGAAGAGGTGGCACAGTGATAAACACTTATGCCCGACGGCTCGCATCACTTATTGTTTTTTGGCTGCATTAATTGGTGGCAGACGCTTCTCTAGTCCTCAAGGATACCCCACACCAGTCCACTGTCTCCTTCCCCATTGACGTCAATCCAACGCGTTTCCACATTTCCACCGAGAAGACTCGAATTCGGCGGGGTTCGCTTATCCCTAACGTCTTCACGTCTCGTTTTTTTGGGTCTACAGAGGACTTCTTTTGGTACCGATATCCGCCAGGTGACCAGGTGCTGAAAGATCTAAGTGGCTTACCTGGGAAGAGCAGGTGTTTGCGGACGCCTGTTTCATAGATTTGAGGATGCTAAAAAAAAAAAATAAACGGAAAACAGATAAGAACGAGAAAGGCATTAGGATGCAACTCCTCTTTCTCACGACTTCCTCGCATTCAGGGATTGTTTGGCTTACCTGAGCTCAGTTTTAATTTCTTCGTAGTCTTCTTGCATTCGTAACTTGGCTTCGAGACGCTACGGAAAGAGTTAAGTGAGCAACAACATCTGAATATTAATCATCTCATTCAAGTTAGAAATCAAAACTTATTTGTGCATGAATGGGCACTAAAAGAAAAAATCCAATATGGGCCCACCAACACAGAAGGATCCACAAACCTCCCCAAAAGACCAGTTAACAATTGGAATCTACGTGTTTATTTTAAAGCCCGGGACCACCAGACCACCCTGTAACTGCTGTCTACTCCAGGATGAACCTCACAATGTCCTCAACTTTAATCCTGATCGTGCTGGAGCCCACCTGGCGAACAAAGCCCAGGACACTCGAACTTTGATAGGCAGAAATGGGGGCGGACACACAGGACACACACTCGGACTCATTCACCCGCTGTTTGGCCTCTTGAAAGATGGTCGGGTAAAATCCATCATCACGTTACGCGACTACCCCCGAGATTCTCAGTTATAATCTGCTGACACTTTAGAATTAAACATTTTTCTGCTTATAAATCAGTGCTGATTTGGGCTCAGGAGCAGCTCAACCAATGGAAACAAGTCCTAGTTTTCATAACCGTGTCTGAATTTATTTCGTTTTAATACTGATATATTCATCATCGTCGTTATCATCATCATCAGCTGTCTGCTCATTGCTGCTGTCAAACTGGACTCGCTAAGGAGATTCAGGTCTACTGATGTGTGCAGCAAGATAATGGAGATATTCTACCAGTCCATAGTAGCCCCTGTGGCGTCCTACGCTGTGGTCTCCTGGAAGAAGCTACTTGAGCTCAAGAGAAGCACAACACCTGAACACATGGATCAGGAAAGCCTGCGCCATCACAGGACCAAACCTTGACACACTGGAGAGGATGGTGACAAACCTGCAGATCTACAAGTTCAGACAAATAGCAAACTGGACCAGTCTGAAAACATAAGGAGGGTCAGCGCAAACTGGACTCACTAAGGAGATTCAGGTCTACTGATGTGTGCAGCAAGCTAATGGAGATGTTCTACCAGTCCATAGTAGCCCCTGTGGCGTCCTACGCTGTGGTCTCCTGGAAGAAGCAACTTGAGATCAAGAGAAGCACAACACCTGAACAAATTGATCAGGAAAGCCTGTGCCATCACAGGACCAAACCTGGACACACTGGAGAGGATGGTGACAAACCTGCTGATCTACAAGTTCAGACAAACAGCAAACTGGACTGCTCCGACAACAGAGCTGACTGGACTTGCTAAGGAGACTCAGGTCTATTGATGTGTGCAGCAAGCTAATAGAGATGATCTACCAGTCCATAGTAGCCCCTGTAGCGTCCTACACTGTGGTCTCCTGGAAGAAGCAACTTGAGATCAAGAGAAGCACAACACCTGAACACACGGATCAGGAAAGCCTGCGCCATCACAGGACCAAACCTTGACACACTGGAGAGGAATGGGACAAGCCTGCTGATCTACAAGTTCAGACAAACAGCAAACTGGACTGGTCTGAAAACACAAGGAGGGTCAGCGCAAACTGGACTCGCTAAGGAGATTCAGGTCTACTGATGTGTGCAGCAAGCTAATGGAGATGATCTACCAGTCCATAGTAGCCCCTGTGGCGTCCTACACTGTGGTCTCCTGGAAGAAGCAACTTGAGATCAAGAGAAGCACAACACCTGAACAAATTGATCAGGAACGCAAACTCCATCACAGGGCAAACCCTGGACATGTTGAAAGTGGTGGTGGAAAAGAAAATGGTGGCAAACGTGTTCAGACAAACAGCAAACTGGACTGGTCTGACAACAGAGCAGATCGACTTGCTAAGGAGACTCAGGTCCACTGAAGTTTGCAGCAAGCTAATGGAGATGATCTACCTGTCCATAGTAGCCAGTGTGGCGTCCTACGCTTTGGTCTCCTGGGCAAACCAACTTGAACTCAAAAGAAGGACAACGCCTGAACAAACTGACCAGGAAAGCCTGTGCATTCACAGGGCCAAACCTGGACACATTGGAAGTGTTGGTGGTAAAGACAATGGTGGGAAACCTGCTGATCTACAAGTACCTGGGGGTTCAGACAAACAGCAAACTGGACCGGTCAGACAACAGAGCAGAATGTACTTGCTAAGGAGACTCCGGTCTATTGATGTGTGCAGCAAGCTAATGCAGATGATCTACCAGTCCATAGTAGCCCCTGTGGTGTCCTACGCTGTGGTCTCCTGGGCAAACCAACTTGAGCTCAAGAGAAGGACAATGCCTGAATAAACTTATCAGGAACGCAAACTCCATCACAGGGCTAACCCAGGACACACTGGAAATGGTGGTGGAAAAAGAGGATGGTGACAAACCTGTTGATCTACAAGTTCAGACAAACAGCAAACTGCACGCGTAAGGAGATTTGGGTCTACTGATGAATGCATCAAGCTAATGGAGATGTTCTACCAGTCCATAGTAGCCACTGTGGCCTCCTGGGAAACCAAATTGAGCTCAATGCCTGAACAAACTGATCAGGAAAGCGTGTGCCATCACGCTGATCTACATGTACCAGGGGGTTCAGACAAACAGCAGACTGGACCGGTCTGACAACAGAGCTGACTGGACACGCTAAGGAGACTCCGGTCTACTGATGTGTGTTACAAGCTAATGGAGATCATCTACCAGCTCAATGCCTCCAAGCCTGGGGGGGGGGGAGGTGGCAAACACCTTGGATATGCTGGAAGCTGTTGGTAGAAAAGAGGGGGGGTGGCAAAATTGGATGCCATCATGAAAAAAAAAAATCCCCTCCAGGTGGCGCTCACTCTGAGCACTTTTAGCCACAGGCTCTTTCCACCAAGTGCCTCTGGGCGTCTTTTCTGCCCACTGCTATCAGGCCATTCAATTCACTCGTTAATTTATTTTGAGATATCTGAACAATATATACTGCTCAAAGAAATGAAAGTGTGAATGTCTCTGAGCAAACAATCAGAAACAGACTTCATGAGGGTGGCCTGACTATGTCCTCTAGCGGGCACCATGGCGCTCGATTGGCATTTGCCATAAAATACCAGAATTGGCAGGTCCACCACTGCCGGGTGCCCTGTGCTTTTCACAGATGAGAACAGGTTCACCCTGAGCACATGTGACAGACGTGAAAGGGTCTGGAGAAGCCGTGGAGAACGTTATGCTGCCTGTGACATCGTTCAGCATGACCAGTTTGGTGGTGGGTCAGTGATGGTCTGGGGAGGAGGCACATCTATGGAGGGACACACAGACCTCTACAGGCTAGACAACACCTCTGGGTGGGACATTATGTTTCGGTCCATCCAACGCCTCAGCCTGTCCAGGAGCTCAGTGGGTCCAAATCTGGGAGGAGATCCCCAGGACACCATCCGTCATCTCATTAGGGTGTGTGGCGGGATGCCTAGAAGGGCCGAGAAAGGGACTGTACCTCCCACAGACCACTAGAGGGCAGCCACCTTGGCTTGTATGGGGGCCACGGGAATTGAGCATGGAAGCTCAACCGTATAGGGGCCCGTGGCCACCCTTCAGGACGATTATGAAGCCCTGGATGTCAGGACTTCCACCACACCTGGAGGTGCCGACGGAAGGAATACCAGGAACACCCTTCCTGGCCAGAGGGCACCTGGAGCACGTCCAGGTGGGCATAAAAGGGGCAGCTTCCCTCCAGTCGTCAGCCGGAGTTGGGTAGAAGAGGACGAAGCTCGGAGGAGAGGAGTGGAGGCGGCGAAGAGAGGACTTAAGAGAAGCCCGGCCTTGAGGGTGTTTGGTGCAGGGGCACTGGGTTGTGTGCGGGACTTTTGTAAATAAATGTGTGGTAGGTTTCAACATTGGTGTGCCGAGGTTGGTCTTTCCACAGATGTTACATAGGACATACAAACTACCGAGTAGATTTGGAGTTGCTGCAATGAGATTTCTGCACAATGGACTCGCCTGCCTGCCTGATTTTCGGGGTGTCCCTCTCTCTGTTGGTTGATCCTTTTCATTTCCATCCTTTCGTTCCTCACACATCACCATATCAGTCCATAGCAGCAGAGAGAGCCAGCAGGATTTTCTTTCCCCATTGAGATCTGATGGGTTTTCAAAGTGGTCCTTTCCTTTTTTTTGAGCAGTTTACTTTACTTTTGATTTACCTAGCGATCGATTGGCCGTATTTTCTGTCCTGCGAGTCTTTATTCTTGTCTTCTTTTTACGTTTCTGCTGCTGTATGCATCTGCACCCACCCAATAGGATTATAAAGTTGATCAAACCGAATCTACTCAAAGACAAGAAGCAGAGTGCCGGCCTTACCTCGATGGCCTCCGTCTTGAAGGTGAGCTGCTGCTCAATCTCGGCAATGCGATGCGTCGAACTTTCCTGAAGTTCTTGCAGAGTGATCTGCAGTCGCTGGACGTCCTTCAGTAACTGCATGATCTCCCGGTCCTTAGCTGTGAGAGCCGACTCAATCTTCGACTCTGAGCTCAAAGACTCGTCATTCTCCTTTTGAACGAAAAAACAAAAAAAGACCACCATGCATGTTATGATAATAAGCTCTAGACACGTGAAGGGAAGGGGCTCACGGGTCACGTTCGTCACGAGTCCTACTCACTCATTCACACTTCAGGGTTGGGGTCTTTCGTGTTTTGTTTGGCATTTTTCAAACATTTTCCAGGTATTTGTTGTTTTCGGAGGAGTGTTTTGCCGGGAACGCGTGACTGCCATTATTTCCAGTCATCGTTTTGTGGGTTGTGAGATGTCGTGTCTCCTGAATGTCTGGCGATCACAGTGCTGAAGAGAAGGTGTCGTCAGTGTAGTGAGAAGCAGACACTGGGACCACCCGATTCCGCAGCAATTAGAGTCTGCAGGACAATTACGGACCCCCTGTGAAGAACTCAAGCAGCTTCCCAAAAAAATTCCTGAATTACTCAGAGCTGCTATCGCTGATTAAAACCCTGTAGTTTTACAGCAGACGGTGGCAGGGTAATTTCTATTGAAGGACCTCTTGTAATGGATGACATAGATGAAATTCTATTCCAACGGAGATGGACCCCTGTTGCCTACCCTAAATAAGAGGCTGGCATTACATGAGTGGATGGGCATTCCTGGAAAGGTGGATGGAAGAAATTTACCCAGCCAGGAGACCACGATAATGGAAGATACAGGAGAGATCACCTTTTTGGAGTATATACTCCCCTGAGGTGCTAGAGGGCAGCACTCCTGTATCTCTGCTCCCATATATCAGGGAATGCTGGGAATGAGAGTCTGGTGAGAGACCCCTGCTGGGTTCCATGGGTGCCACCAGGGATTAGACTGTCCCGATTTTGGGAAGTTTCCTTCTGATTTGGAAATGCTTCCCTCAGGCTACCTGAAACCCGGGAGAGTTGGGAGAGGACCTGGACAACGCTCACCTGGGGGTGAAGAAGAAAAAAAGAGAAAGAACTGTATTGTTGTATACTCTATACAAATACAAATCTTATTATGGGATATATCATTTACTGTTAAATTCTACTCTGTACTTCTAAAATTTATATATTTTTTTTTTTTTATTTCTTACTATATTGAGGATTTGTTCTGTTCTGTGTATTGTATTGTATTGACCCCCTTCTTTTGACACCCACTGCACGCCCAATCTACCTGGAAAGGGGTCTCTCTTTGAACTGCCTTTCCCAAGGTTTCTTCCATTTTTCCCTACTAGGTTTTTTTGGGAGTTTTTCCTTGTCTTCTTAGAGAGTCAAGGCTGGGGGGCTGTCAAGAGGCAGGGCCTGTTAAAGCCCATTGCGGCACTTCCTGTGTGATTTTGGGCTATACAAAAATAAACTGTATTGTATTGTATTGTTGTGTTTTACTGAAACAAACGAAAAGAAGCCTGATAAAGGGACTTTGTTGGAATGATAAATGCAATGCATATGTCACTGTTGTGTGCCATGTGGTATGGGATTCATAAATGCAGTGTTAATGTTTGTGATGTGCCACCAGATAGAATGATAAATGCAATGCACATGTCTCTGTTATGTGCCATTTGGTATGGGATTCGTAAAAGCAGTGTTAATGTCTGTGGTGCATCTTCCATTGGAATGTACAGGATTTGTAAAAGCACTGTTAATGTTTCTGGTATGCCATCTGTTGGAATGACAAATGCAATGCACATGAATTTGCATTATGCCATTGGGTATGGGATTCATAAAAGCAGTGTTAATGTTTGTGATGCACCATTTGTTGGAATGATAAATGCAATTCATGTGTCTCTGTTAGATGCCATTTGGTATTGGATTCATAAAAGTAGTGTTAAAGTTTGTGATGTGCCATCTGTTGGAATGACAAATGCTATACATATGTATTTATGTTATGCCATGTGGTATTGGATTCGTAAAAGCAGTGTTAATGTGTGTAATGCTCCATTTGTTGGAATGATATATGCATTTCACATGTCTCTGTTATGTGCCATTTGGAATGGGATTTGTAAAACCAGCTTTAATGTTCGTGATGCGCCTTCCATTTGGAATGCGATTTGTAAAAGCAGCTTTAATGTTGGTGATATGCCATCTGTTGGTTTTTGTTATATCCAAGTAATCAATATCGATTTCAGTGTTAACATTTGTACTGCACTATGCAATGTACATGTCTCTGTTATATGCTATTTAGTATGGGATTCATAAAAGCAGAATTAATATTTGTGATGCATCATCTGATGGAATAACAAATGCACTGCATACGTATGTAATATGTGGTATGGTACTTGTAAAAGCAGAGTGAATGTTTGTGGTGCACCATTTGTTGGAATGACAACTGCACCACATACATGTGCACTATTTGGTGTGGGACTTGTAGAAGCGGAGTGAATGTTTGTGATGTGCCATCTGTTGTAATGAAAAATGTAATGCAGATGTCTCTGTTATATGCCATTTGGTATGGGATTCGTAAAAGCAGTGTTAATGTGTGTGATGTGCCATCTGTTGGAATGACAGAGCCACATCAACTGGCCAGACATACAGACATTCATCCTTTTCTTCAGGTGGAGAGCGTGGCTGCTTACCCCACTTGAACTTTTAACGGCGTGACATCCAAGGTGCGCAGTGCTGTTGACCGTTGCCAGCTGCTCTCTCAGGTTGTCGACTTCTCTCTGGGCAGCTTCAGCTCTCTGCAAACAGCAAGATGGCGCATTATCCTTCTTGAAGCAGCCAGAATTCAGGAAGGTTTCTCAGCCTGTGGGCTGAGGCCGACCCCAAATTTGAAAAGCCAATCACATTTGAAAGCCAGGATCTATGCTTTATCGGGACGCTTTCCTGGTGCACAGCACAGTTTCGGTAAACAAATAAAAAACCCGAAGAACTTGCTGCTGAAGTGTCACTTGCAGAAATCACAGACATGAAGCAATCAGTGGCACTTGAGGAAAGCCATCTGGCTGATGCCCTTGTCTCAGACGTGAACAGATTTGGTCTTGGAGTCGGCATAATTATAAAAAAAAAAAAAACCCTCCATGATTTGGGGGGGATCATTATGTAAATTACATGCAATCAGCACCGTTTTCTCACCTGATTTGCTTTCTCCAGATTTGTCATGATCAGCCCGACTTCCTCTGCCCTGCAAAATCAAAAAATGAGAAAATGCTCAGCTTTACTTTGGTGGGTCCTTCATCTGTTGGTCCATTCCCAGCCATGAATCCTAACTACGTGTGTCCGTGATTCTCGCCTCCAGCACTCTCTCAAACACTTTCTTGTTTTTTTCTTGGCAGTCTGATTGCCCGATTTGCTTCAGTGGACCACCACTACTTTTCCAAAATTCCAGTAGCCCAACCTTCCCAGACAATCCCGCGGCTCAGGTGTGCCAACGTTCCGGCTCCAGGATCTTCTGCTGTCTGGCCCCTTTTCAAATAGATGAAGCGCCCCAGCGGGCGGTTTAAGGGGGAGAGAGGACATTACACCAGGGTATCAGCCGTCGCTTCTTTCTCCCTCCAGAGCACCCAAAACAAACGACGGCCATCTCCGCCCGACTGAACTGATCAGCCAGCCCCAACAGACCCCCCCCCAAAGCGGGAGAAGGAAGCCGGCAGACACTTACTTGGAGGCTGCCTCTTCATCAGACTTGCATCTGAGATCCAGAAGCTCCCTCTGGGTGGTCACCAAAGCTGCAAAAGTTGAGAGATGAACACCATTTGTGACATTTGCCAAATAACGTACCACCCAAACTTTTCACCGTCCCACGTCTATCTAAACTAAATGGGGGTTTGCTTTGCCCGCCTTAACCATCTCCAAGCTGAAGGAGGGTCTTCATTAAAAACTTGGATCTGCCAGTCCAATCCGTGTCCTCCTGCCATTGTGGACCTCCTTGTTGGGAACCCTCAAACCCTGACCCTGAAGGTGATTCCTGTCCAATTTTTGTCGCTCTCTGGGATTTTCTGCCACACATGTAGCACCCAACAACAGTGCAGGATGGAACTCTTGCACTTTAACAGGTGGCAACTCATCTGAAGGTTAAGACTACATTCACGCTACTAAACAAGCGAAATAACGATTTCCATCCACACATGGTGTACGAAAACGATCTCCACCCACATCAGAACGCCCGAAAACGGCAATGAGGTGCGCCGGTCAGGCGTCTCATTGGCAGCTTGCGTATCCACAATGGCGAATACAGAAAACCGAAAACCGATGGGGTGGAAATCGTTATTGGGGGGCGCCGCACGAGTGCAGCGGCAGAGGACGCAGACTGAGGAGTCACGTCTGTGACAGTATGAACCAATCAGAGTGTGATTAAGAGTCTGCGTTTCCAAAACGGCTCGGGAGAGCGTTTTACAAAAGTCTCCGTGTTTCGGTGGGGTTAAAAACTACTAAGAACTCTAATCACTCTCTGATTGGTTCATGCTGATTACGTTGCCCTTCCCTGATTGGTTCATGCTGATTATGTTGCCCAGACTCTAATCGTACTCTGACTGGTTCATGCTAATTACGTTGCCCTTCCCTGATTGGTTCATGCTGATTATGTTGCCCAGACTCTAATCGCACTCTGACTGGTTCATGCTAATTACGTTGCCCTTCCCTGATTGGTTCCTGCTCGTTACGACGTCTCATTCTGTGATTGGTCCCCGTTGATGTCCAGGCTGCTCACCTGTGTCCCTCAAAAATACACAAAAGGCGAATCATCGACCGGTCGCTTCGGTTTTGTGGCTGGCGGTGTTACCATCCCTGCGAGGATTTTTCCACTGTAGGTGGACGGCTACAACATGCTGTCACACATGAGTGCATGGGGGGCAGACGGTGGGCTTAGTGGGGCATGATTTGCTGAAACAAGGGTTAGTGGGGTGCGCTCCCCTCCAAACCCTCTGAACCAAAGCCTGCCTAAATCCACCTTCCAGAACCTTCCCTATCAGTGACCTCACTTCCCCCCGGACACACCTCCTTCCTCCTCAGCTGCTTTGTACCCTCACTTCTCCATCCTAAGTGACTACTCGGCCCCCCACTGAGAACAGGAATTTGAACATATGGGGAGGAACCCCCAAAATCTTCGTCTTTCTTACCATGCATGGTTTTTTTTTTAGTGTGGGTGAAAATGCAAGTAACGCCTGTCTGCCGCACCCTCCTCAGGCGCCCGCCATCGCTACCACAAGAGGGGCTCCGCAGGACACCCACCTGTGTGAAGGACTTTGATTTTCTCTTCAGCTTCTCCCAGCCTGGAGGCCAACGTTTTCTGTGCTTCCTCAGTCCCTCGGTCCAACGCGCTTGATGAAGGGTAGAGAAATGTTGCGAATGAATGAACACTTCACCCAGTTGGTTTTCAGACCTCCCCCCACCCCCCCATTTATACTTGACGTTTGGTTAAAGGGGAGCACACTGGCCAGGGCAGCAACAGAGACCTCCAGGGAGGTAAAGTGAATGGTGCATTCAAGAAGTGGATTCACTTTCTGCTCACGTCCAACATTTGAATTTGGGTCCGTCGATCTACGCTCGATAAGCCGTAATGACAACATGAAGACGTTTTCTGTCTCATTTTTTGCAAATTTATCATAACTTTAAAAATGGAAATCTCTCATCCAAGAAAGGATTAAGACCCTTGTGATGGGACCGGGCCGTCAGCGAGCGCCTGAATAGGGGAGTGTGGCCCCTTTTATTGAGTCGTATGGATGCCCCATGAATTTGGGAACGCATCTCCCTACAGCGTCACCCTTGCAGCACCTATGGACCCCAGCAGGGCTGTGTTGCCAGAATTCATCTCCCAGCATGCCCTACTGGTTCCGTCCTGGGCACCAATATCCAGGGCTGCTGCCATCTAGCGTCCTGGGGAAATAAAGAGTCTCCAGTGGCATCTTCTCTCTTCAGTGAGCTGTTCGTCCATTCCCTTCTGCCCATTACTTGCGGGTGTGGAACTTCTCTGCTTCCCCCCTGGCTGGGATGCTTGTCTGCCCGCTAGTAGCCTCCCGTCCAGGTAAGGAACAATCCCCTCTTTTGATCGGGATGCCCGTCCAACCCATTTTGGCATTTACAGCCTTCATTCAGTAATTTGCAGAAGCCACTCTGGCAGCAATTCCAGCTTTGATTGGCCCCAGGTAAGACTCTACAAGCTTGGCACACCTGGATCTTCAACAATCGATCCCTCTCTTCCTGGCAGAACCCTATAAGCTCCATTAGACTAGACGGGAAGTGTCTGTGAAGTGCCATCTTCAGGTCTCACCACACACATTCTGCGGGGGTTTCCAGGACAACCAGAGTCACTCAAGTGTCAAAATGGTGGCTGTAGGCTTTGGGTCATCGTCACGATTAAAGATCTGAGATTGCATGCTCTCTGGAACAGGTTCCTCTCTGCATTTGCCTGCAGTCATGCTCTTCTCAATTCTGACCAGTCTCCTTGTTCCTGCACTACTCTAGCGTGATGCTGCCACCGCCATGACTTGTCCCCAAGCCACTCCAGCACAGACTTGGCTGAATGCTTTGGGTCACTGAACTGTCACACCAGTCTGAGGTCACAGATATTCTTCAAGGGCTTCTCTGCATTTGCATGCATTCTTGCTCCCCTCAATTCTGACCAATATCCTTGTCCCTGCACCACACCATGACTTGTGCCCAAGCCACCCCAACATTGTCTTGGCTAAATGCTTGGGGACATCAAACCATTGGCCCAGCCTGAAATTTCAGGCTTTCTTCAAAGGCCTTTCTGCATTTGTCTGTATTCTTGCTCCCCTCAATTCCAACCAGTTTCCATGTCCCCATACCCTGATGCTGCCACCACCATGACTTGTCCCAAAGCCACTCCAGCACTGTCTTGGCTGAATGCTTTGGGTCACTGAACTGTCACACCAGACTGAGGTCTCAGATTTCCTTCAAGGACCACTTTGTCCTCCCCTCAATTCTGTCTCCTTGCACCCCTATAACATGATGTTGCCACCACCATGCTTCACCATATGGATAATATCCAGCACGACCTGGTCTTCACCAGATATGGAGGTTAATTTTTGTCTCAGCAGACCAGAGAATCTTTGTTCTCAGGCATTCAGAGCTCAATAAATGACGCTGCTTATATCTGGATGCTCTACCAGAAATGCCCAATCGACGGAGTGCTGCTGGGAAAGACGTTGTCCTTCAGACAGGATCTCCCATCTCAGCAGAAGACCTCTGAAGCTCTGTAGCGATGGCTATTGGGTTGTTGGCCATATTCTTGCCTGGTAATCCCATCCCAAGATACTGCCATTAGGGTGCTTGACCGCTGGGATGGTCTTAGGCAGGTGACGTGGCACTGTCAATTTCTGCCTCATCGGACCAGAGCACCTTTCTTGTCTTCCATCTAGTCACTCTGCCATAAACGCCCGATTGGTGGAGAGCGGCTGAGATGATCGTTCTTTCCAGGCAGGTTCTCCCATCTCTGTTAGGGTGACCTCCCTTGCCAAGTTATTCAGTTTGCCAACTCTAGGAAGAGTCCAAATGTCTTCCACTTCCCCATTCACAAGCCCTAAAAAGCTTCAGAAATGGTTTGATCCCCATGCCCTGATCCATGCCTCACTTTCTACTCACAGGTCCACGTGTGCCTTACTAAGCCATGTGGCCACTGACTGAACAGGTGGACTCCAGTCAAGTTCTGGAAACATCTCAAGGAGAAGACTTACAGGAATGCAAAGCTTATAGAGGCCTAGGAAGAAGACACGAAGGGGGAACTGATGCCAAAGGGGGCTGAATGAGGGGTCGGAATATTTTTAATACCTGGGCAAACCTTTCTGAAAACACGCCGTCACTTTGTCATTATGGCTTATGGAGTGGAGACTGAGGGACACAAAGTGAATTTTGAACAATTTTAGCACAAGGCTGCAACATAACACACAGTAAAGAGAGTGGAGGGGTCGGAGTGCGTCCTGAAGGCACCCTGGTATCTTCTAAAGCAAACGCCTGTAAGACATTTTAAATAATCATTCAGCTTTTAAATACCACCAGAAAGTCCCCTTTCAAAATAAATATTGGTGGCTATGAACGTGAAGACCAACCCCTCCGTGTATTCTCATGAAGGGTCTCTCCTCTGTCACACGCACAGTAGACAGTGTCACTCCGCTACTCACGTACTTTTTTATTTGCCCTCCGTCCTTTGGCAAGTGGCTGTCACCAGGTTTAAGTGCCTTTCTGTTGGGGACAGTGGCCGAGAGCTCCTCCGTGGTGTGCAATCCGGTGATGGCGGAATCGTCAGACTCTTCTGGGGAACAAGGAATGCAAGAAGGGAAAGACAAAGGAGGTCTGTGAGCCCAAACACAATGAAGTTGGAAGAAATTCAGTGAGGTGTGGACAAGATGTTCAGAACAGAAGGCGGTTACTGTTGGTCATAATAGCACGGTCATCCAGCCATCCACTCATCTATCCATTTGTCCACCCATCTGTCCATATATCCACTGATCCATCCATCTATCCACCCATTGGTCCACCCATCCATCCATTTGTCCATTCATCTCTCCATCTATCCCCCGATCCATCCATCCACCCATTTGTTCACCTATCCACCCTCCCATTCATTCATCTGTCCCTCCATCTATCCATCCATCCATCCATCCATCCATTTGTCCATTCATCTGCCCATCAATCCATCCATCTATATATCCACCGATCCATCCTTTTGTCCATCTGTCCACCCATCTACCCACCTAAATGCCTAGTCATCCATCCATCCATCTAGCCATCCATCTGTCCATCTACCCATTCACCCATCCATCCACTTGCCCATTAATCTATCCATTCATCCATCAATCTGTCCATCCACCTACCCTTTCATACATCCATCCAGCTTGTCCATTCATCTGTCTGTCTACCATTCTACCTATCCATACATCCATCCATCTGTCCATCTATCCATCTACCTATCCATCCATCCATCCATCCATCTGTCCCTCCATCTGTCCACCATTCTTCCTATCTATCCATCCATCCATCCATTTGTACATCCATCCACCCATTCATTCATCCATCCATCTGTCCCTCCATCCATCCATCCATCCACCCATCCATCCATCCATCCTCTTGTCCATTCATCTGTTTCATCTATCCATCCATCCAACCATCCACCCACCTACCCATCCATCCTCTTGTCCATTCATCTGTCCATCTATCCATCTACCATTCCACCTATCCATTCATCCATACATCCATCTGTCCATCTATCCATCTACCTATCCATCCACCATTCTACCTATCCTTCCATCCATCTGTCCAACCATCCATCGCTCCATCTGTCCACCATTCTTCCTATCTATCCATCCATCTGTTCATCCATCCATCCATTTGTACATCCATCCACCCATTCATTCATCCATCTGTCCCTCCATCCATCCACCCATCCATCTGTCCCTCCATCATCCACCCATCCATCTCTCCCTCCATCAGGGCACCATAATGAGATTTCTTTGGAGAAGGGGAGTGAAACCCGCTGAAAATACGTACGACCCCCGATACGGCATACAGCTGATATTTTATGTTGGACCAGCAGCAACACACATGTGCAATTTCGTGAAACGTGGTTCCCCCCAATTTTGGGGGGATGAGAACAATGGTATTCATAGGGATTGTCACTGTTCCTCTTCTTCTACGCTGGGCCACCTTGAGGGATGCCCCCACTCATCTTTGCTTCTACTGCGACTTGAAAAAAAAAAAATGTGGCAGATACTTTTGTGTGGGATGACATGGGGGTCTCTTACCTGGGCTGCCGAGTCTCTCCAGGTGTTTGCTCCACTGTTGGCTGAGCTCCTTGACCGAGCAGCTCTCAGGCTGTCCCCCCTGTAGCTGCTGCAACCGCTCATCCAGACTGTGGGCCGCCTCTAGCACTGGCGCCGGATCTGACAACGGAGACAAACACAAGAGTTAGGTTGGTTGGTTCTTTTCAGGGGTCCCTCATAGCTGACCTGGTTGACACCAATCAGCAACCTTTGGAGGTATGGGCAGTGTGGGGCGCTGTGGCTAAAGGACCTGCGCTGGTATCCCGAAGGTTGCCGGTTTGAATCTCATTTATTGCCTAAAGGAATCCTACTCTGTTGGGCCTTTGAGCAAAAGCCCTTTAACCTGCAATTGCTCCAAATAACTCGGACTACCAAGAACTCTTTGGAGAGCAAGTGACAATGAATGACAAATTCCTGATATGGTCATGAAAGGATTACTGTAAGCCAAACAATTACGCCGCAGGCCCCCAAGAGCTCAGACACAAGAGCAGCTCACGTCTGTCTTTGAGAGCGCCAGCTAGGCAATGCCCGGCTCCGCCCCTCTGGCCACGGGGCACTCTGACCGCCAGGCACACGTTATCATAGATTCCATGGAATGATAAAATGGGAAACCTTGACAAAAATTCCCCCCAAAAAAATGTGGAGAGCACGTCACACACGGAGTCAGGAGCTGGCATTGGGGTCTGCAACAGAGAAGTACGACGCTTGTCCAATTTTCCCCCCTCACAGTAGCGCCCTCATCATGGGAGACACCTTGAGGGCTTCCATGATGGAAAGTACCTGCCGAACACAGGGGGTGGCGCTGTGGCCCAATGCCTCCTCTCACTTCCTCCCTCTCCACCGCTGACATCACTTCCTGGACCCGCCCCTTCCTGCAAGGAACCCACATGACGGGAAGTTCGGCCATTTAGAGTTCAGTTCTCTTCTGAGGTCCCTCCTGCCTTATTTCAGTTATACGGTGGGGGGGGGGGGGTCACCGCACACTCTGACGTTGTTCTGTCTCCTCTTTACAGCGTGTGCCAAAGGGGACTGGCGGGGTGACGCCTTTTCCTTCTTTCGAAGTTTTAACTCGTGCCCTTCGTTTACATAATCCTAGCACGCCCCCCTGAGGAGCAGTCGTGTAACGTGACGTACCCAACCAGTGAGATCAGCTACTCAGCAGCTCGTCCCCTCAAATGGGTCACAGAGTGGGCTCTATGTGCATGAGAGCTGACCACCAATGAATGTTTATCTGGAGGAACAATGCATAGAATAAGGAATGAGGAACGCGGGGGGCTTTGGAGCTCACAAACAGGAGAGGAGCTCGTCTGTCTGACGTCTCATACTTTACATCCCATCGCAGAACTGGAAAAAAGGGGGCTGAACTCGCCATAACCTGTTAACCCTTCGTACAGCACGCTGTTGGCTGTCACAGAAGGTGACAAGCAGGACTCGCTAAAGGTGGCACGCCCGGCGATTTTCAGCCACACGGTCGACGAGTCTGATGTACCCCAGGACTAGAAAACGTGCTCTGTGATCCAAAGGGGGGAACCACAACGTCACTTTCTCCGTCGGCCGATGGTGACAGAGCTCGGGCCTTAGAAGCGCACTCCGAATAGCAAGTCCGCGGTGCTCTTGAAGATGGTTGACGTGCTCGAGTTACGCTTTCTGCTGTGGCCTGCAGGGGGCGCACCAGCTCCCCAAACCCAACGCAGACTGACACAAGGCTTTTTAATTCGACTGTGGGAAACGCTTTCTGAGCATTTCCCACCAATGCACAGGTACAATAAAGCACTCAGCACTTTGTCTTCAGTCTCCTCTCGTCCTCGGACTCCGTCTCTGTCCTACTGCCTCATCCAACAGGGCGTTGCCCTCTTCCTCCCGACTCCCATAGTGGCCGGCAGCTTCTTTTAAGTAATCTCCGGAAGTAGTTCAAGGGGGGGTGAGCACTTCCTAGTAAGTTCCCAAAGCACCCCCCAGGTGAATTTCCCCGTGGGATTAATAAAGTATCTGTCTATCTAGGTGGCACCCAACCAGGACTGAGCCACAGAACTCCAATTCTCATGATGCCCTGAGGGCATCCATTCTTTGAGGGACTTCTAACCTGTCCTGGAAGTGCTTTCCTTCAGGCAATATCGGGGCACCGGATGTACCCCCAGCTCCGGAAGATGGAGGACAACACTCGCTAGACGTGTTCCTTCCATCCACCCATTTTCGGATGATATCTCTTTTCCCCACCACTTCCTCCAAGCCCTCCAGGGCTGAGGTGTTCCCAAACCAGGTGGGCAGTGTGTATTCTGGATCTGCCCTGAGGTCTCCCACCCTGAACCACCTTAAATGGCTCCTTTGGATGTCGAGGAGCTGCGGCTCTACTTCGAGCTCCTCCCGCATGTCTAGACTTCTCCCCCTTTCTCTCAGGCTGAGCACAGACCCCCAAAGGAAATTCACGTCAACCGAGTTCTTTCAGTCACTACCCTAAAGCTCACGAGCCAAGGTGAGGGTAGGAACGTAGATCGACCGGTTCACCGCCAGTACAACGTCCCTTTATCACTCACTCGTCAACAAGATCTCCTCTTCTTGAGGAAGCCCCTCATCCCCAACCTGGAGAGGGCAGACCACCCTCTTCTGGCTGAGGACCACGGACCACGGGGCTTGGAGGTGCCGATCCTCCTCCCAGCTGCCCAGTCCGCATCTGAGGCCACAGCCCGATGAAGCCAACAGGAGCCCGTCGTCCACAAAAAAGCAGCAGACTGCCATCCCGAGGCCACCAAGCTGCAGTCCCTCCACTCTGAGGCTCATAAAAAAGAGGAAGACAATCGGTGACAGTGGGCAGCAGCACACAATATCCATGCACAGGAGCAAAAATGAAGAAGAAGGTGCACATAAACAGCACAAGAAGAATGGAGACGTCAAGACGGGAATGTGAACCCCAGCCGGGGGGTCCATGACACTGTGTGCTGACAAGTGCCACCGTTAGAAGGCCAATTCACGTGTCTAGTGCTTCTGTCGCGGTGGGATGGAATGAAAGCGAAGGAGAAAACAAATTGGGCGGTGGTGGTGGTGGTGGGGGGGGGTTCAGGATAATGAGCTTGAAAAGAAGAACTCGGCCCCCTTTCCCAGCCCCCAAAAGAAGATGCTTGGCAACAGAGCAGCATGAGTCTGAAGCCCCAGGGGCCGACAAAGGGGGGCTGCCGCTTCTGTAGCTACAAGTCTCTGCTGCCTCATTTGATCATTTAAATGATTACGCCGGGACATCTCGAGAGACCCCTGCTGGCACTCCACCGTCCGGCACACTGCCTACACTGTAGGGGGGTGGCGGCTGAGGGTCCTCCAGGGGTACAGAGTCAAATCAGAGAGGCCGGCCTATCCGCCGAGGACGTCCCACACCTTTCACACGTCTGTCACACTCTTTAAGGCTCGCAGCATCTTCATGATGAGCCTGAGGGGTCAAAGTTAAAGAAGGGACAGCAGAAGGAGACGATCTGGCATCCCAGCTGGTGTGGACCCCACTCTCTTACTGATAATGGAAGGTCAGGGAGGGAATAATAACATCGCCCTTCCGTAACAGGACCCGGACGTGGAAGGACATTTCAGTGGGGCTGGCACCCTAACAACCATTGAATGACACCCAGGAAGGACCGTGTGACCATGGGTCGACTTCCTACTATGGGCAGAGTGTCCCCCTGTACACTGGGTGGCAGCATCCCCTCTGTCAAGAGACCCATGATGGATACCTGCAGAGCAGCATGGGAGTTGTGGCCCCCTGGGCCTGCCCTGTCGGGTTCTGGGGGCCACTTGGGTGAGCTGTCGGATGGAGAAGATACAGGGGCCCGAGTTTAAAGGGAGACCTGCACCTGGCTTGGGGGTGGGGGGGGGGGGTTATGGGAGTAGAAACGGAGCTGGACAACAGCAGGAGCCAAGGGAGAGTCTGACAGTATTATTGGGCAGTTGTGGGGGAGCCGCCACGACACTGAAGGAAGGGAGGAAGCCGGTAAAAGATACTCGTTATTATAAATAAAAGTGCTGGATTTGAACCAGGGACTCTGTGTGTTGTGTCTGGGGGTGACGGTGCTGAAACGCCCCCTAGAGGTCACCTCTATGTATCTTCTTTCATGTTCTGTGCTTTCTGTGGCTGGTAACCCCCCATGAGGCGGGGCCACCTGCCCATTTCCGTCAAGGGGCTGCCCTCAGTCTTTTGTCTCAAAGCTTTTGTCGCGTGTCCTGTATCTTGTGGGTGGTTCCTTAAGAGGCGGGGCCATCACAAACAAGGGGCTGCCCTCAGTCTTTTGTCTCAAAGCCTTTGTCATGTGTCTGGTGTCTTGTGGCTGATTCCCTAAGAGGCAGGGCCACTTGTCCATCACAATCAAGGGGCTGCCCACAGCCTTTACAGGGCAGTCCCTTGCGGTTCATTATGAATGTGCTCATGGTGCTGGTGAGTACTCCTGTGCTTTTTGCTTTGTTGATTATTCTGATTTTCTGGCTTTTTGTGATCACTTTGCCGCTGTGATTTCGTAATGGAGGTTGGGATTGCTTTACCTCCTGTGCCTTTCTGCTCATTTTTCTTTAATTTTACTTATAAAGATTCTGCACTGCCCTCTTTGCAGCTAGCCGGGGTTTGACGGTAGTTCCCCCTCTTGTGGGAATTTTTTTTTTTTTTTTGGAGTCACTGTGCTTTATAATTGACCAGTGGCCAAAAGGTATGGAACATGAGGGGGGGGGGGGGGGGGGAGTTCAGCCGGGCTGCTGCGAGACGTTCACGTGGACTGAAGTGACGCTCCACGAGGAGGTGCTGGCGAGTCCCGAATCGGCAGACAGCAGAGCCCACCCTGGTACTGAGGCAGTGTATGCAGGTGTGCTCAGGGCAGCCCGCCGTCTCCTGTCAGAGATGCACCATCATTAACTGGTCTCTGCTCAGTGGGGCGCACTATTATGTCTCCCCGGGCCTCTGTAATTACGCTTTGACATAATTAACCCAGCAAGCCCATTAGGCAAGCGCAGGCTAAAAATTCAGCTATAATTATTTGTTGTGCGCATGTTAATGAGCCCAGCTGTGCCACCATCGTACAACACGAACAAATTAATTTACAAGCCTATGCTGCTGATTTCACCCCCCCACCCCCCCGTCCCCAGCCGACACACACTCTCCAGTTGAACCCTGAAGGACAGCAGCTCTCCAAGCAGGGGTGGTCTTCTCGAAGGTCCTCGTTCAGGACGCATCCACTCGCCGCGCCTGTGCCGACATCAGGGCAGCACTACGGATTCTCAAGATGCTTTAAAGGAGCCGCTGAACGCAGGCCGGTGGACTTGGCACCCCGAACCCCCCCAACCCCGTCACGGTTTCACCGCCGCAGAGCAGACTGAGGATGAGCAGTGGCCCCCTCATTCACCCAGTGGGGGGAATCGGCAGCGCGGTCTGCATGGCACAGCTGCTCAAGTGCCCTCCTGTCACCTTGGAAAGAAAACACTGATGCCAGGACAAGACGGCGAATCACAGTGTGCCACCGGTAGTCTGTGAAAAACGGCGCCTTCTGAATAAATACGTTTAGAATTAGTCAGATGGGGGGCTTGTCAGGTCAGCAGTGACGTCCACTTGCTGCTTCCTCTGGACCCCCGGACCCTGGGAGCTGAGCTTCAGTGCAAGCGGCCTGGAAAAGCACACCTGCACTACACCACTGTGGCCATTAGGTGGGGCTGTTGAACAGCAAGCTGATAAATCCCACCGTGCCGTGGAGTGAGGGTGCGGTGGCCGGGGGGAGCAAACGGGCATAAAAGCCTGGACCACCCTGACAATGGGTGTCACACCGACATGCTAACTCTACTTTACATCTCCAAAGAAGCTCCCGGAGAAGGAAGATACTCGTCAAGAATCGGGAAAGTGTTTACATTTTGGCAGTGCTTTCTTATTCCCGATGCAAGTAACCGATTAAACGGCTCTCACGATTGAAGGCTTATTAAAGGCTGGTGAAAATGGAATTTGGAAAGCAGCAAAATAAACATTCATTTTTTAAAGTCTTCTAAACCTGGACTGATGTGAAATGAAATTCAAGATCCAGGCCGTCTGCGCCTGTGATACCCCGTGACCACCACGTACCCCGCAATGGTCAGATGGGGGCATCGGGTGGTCATACCGGGGATAAACCAGGGTGAGGGAGAGAGAGAGAGACACGGGCAAGAACAAAAGAATAAAAAACAAAACCAAAACGGGCAGTCGTTCATTAAAAGAAAACAACACAATGTCAAAAGTAGACGTGAGAGTGAAAAATCAGAAAAGTGTATGAATAAAGAGGAAAGAACAAAAGAGACATGGCGCCGACTCTAATCCTTCTCCCTCATCCAAGCTGCACGTAGGGTCTCAGGGGACTCCAAGGACAAACATTCCAGTCCTTTCCCATTTTCCTTCTCCAGGCCATCCAAAAAACAAAATGTCCAAACTCACAAAGTTCTCCTCACTTCTCAGTATTCCAGTGCAGTGTTTCACAAACTCCCGTTGTGAGCCACCAAGGTGAACTGAGCATGATCCGTCATTGCTACAATTGTTTGTGATGCACCATCTGTTGTAATCACATATGCAATGCATATGTCTCTGTTACATGCCATTTGGTATGGAATTTGTAAAAGCAGTGTTCATGTTGGTGATGCATCATCTGTTGGAATGACAAATGCGATGCATTTTATGGCTATAAATGTTTGTGATGCGCCATCTGTTGGAAAGACAAAGACATAGCAACCAGCCAGACACTTATTTTTATACTAGCTGTGCTACCTACCTGCCTAAGACAGGTTGAGATCAAAGTAATCAAAATAGACCTCGTTTACAGTGCACCATGCAATCTGTAAGTCTCTGTTATGTGCCATTTGGTATGGGTTTCGTAAAAGTAGTGTTAATGTTTATGATGTGCCATCTGTTGGAATGACAAATCCAATGCATTTTATTACTACAAATGATTGTGATGCCCCATGTGTCAGAATGTCAAATGGAAAGCATATGTTTCTGTTATATGCTATTTGCTCTGGGATTAATAAAAGTAGTGTTAATGTTTATGATGTGCTATCTGTTGGAATGACAAATCCAATGCATTTAATTACTGTTAATGATTGTGATGCACCATCTGTTGGAATGATAAATCCAATACATATGCCTCTGTTATATGCTATTTGGTATGGGAATTGTAAAAGCAATGTTAATGTTTGTGATGTGCCATCTGTTGGAATGATAGAGTACATATGTCCCTGATATATACCATTTGGTATGGGATTGATAAAAGTAGTATTAATATTTGTGATGGTTGTGCTGCTGCTTCACAGTAAGGAGACCTGGGTTCGCATCCCGGGTCCTCCCTGCATGGAGTTTGCATGTTCTCCCGTGTCTGCGTGGGTTTCCTCCGGGTGCTTCGCTTTCCTCCCACAGTCCAAAGACATGCAGGTTAGGTGCAGTGGCGATCTTAAATTGTCCCTATTGTGTGCTTGGTGTGTGTGTGTGCCCTGCAGTGGGCTGGTGCCCTTCCCGGGATTTGTTCCTGCCCTGTGCCCTATGCTGGCTGAGATTGGCTCCAGCAGACCCCTGTGACCCTGTGTTAGGATATACAAGGTTGGGTAGTGACTGACTGACTAATATTTATGATGCGCCATCTGTTGGAATGACAAATGAAATGCATAGTGTTCTGTTATATATATTTGGTATAGAATTAATAAAAGTAGTGTTAATGTTCATGATGTGCCATCTGTTGGAATGACAAATCCAATGCATGTTATTACTAGAAATGATTGTAATGCACCATCTGTCAAAATGACACAGACATGGCAGCTGGTACACAGAGACACTCATCCTTTTGTTAAGGTGGATTATGCAGCACATGGCCTGTTTCTTCTACAGTGAAGTCCAACTTCAGAAGGTTCCCCCTGTGCCCCAACTTCATGTATCAACTTTTAATTTCATGTGGCTGATTTTTTAAAGCAGCAAATACATTACCTCTCTCTAAAATTTTGGTTAACTCCCCCTAATCTCCAAAATATTCAAATTAATAGAATCTAGATTATATTCTAACCTGGAGATGAAACGTTTGTCCAACCAGAAACGAGGCAAAAACATAACAACCAGACCCTAAAGGCCAAAGCCTAACTACCATACACCAAAAAATTCAAATCAGACAGAGGGAGAAACGGAAACCAGAGACTAGGAGAAAGATTTACGTGTTTCGTTTGATAAACGTTTTGATCGAAATCACGGATATTGAATGAATCACACCGGCGAATTGCAGCGGATTTAAAGAGTCGCGCTGATGATGCCAGGTGTGGTGTGTCGTGCTATGTAGGTTCCATGGCAGCCGGAAGCCACATGCCAGTAACGGGAATTAATAACCTGGTGGAGTCTGACTGTAAACAAAATAATGTCGCTGCATTATTACATTCAGGAAAGAGATCTGTGAAGAAACCACATAGAAGGTGCGTAAAGAAAAGGCAGCCCAATTCCCACTTAATATACAGTTCAAAAATATATATTAAGAGTGAGTAATAAAAACATTCATGGGACGCGGAGCTTCATGCTATCTCAGTGCATTGCCATTAAGAATGAATCTTTTATTTCATATGCGGCCCTCTGTATTACCAGCCAGGGTTTTTTGACTGGATTTCCCCCTCTAGTGGGCATTTTTGGAAGTGACTGGGACTTTCCAGGGGCATAACATCAGGAAGGCACGTCTAGGGCTCTGGGCGCCAGTAGGCTTGGCTGCCTCTCCCACCTGCCAGTTTGAAGGGTATGTGTTGGGGGGGAGGCGGTGGTTGGCTTTGAGGAAGGGTAATTATTTCATCATACCAATTTAGTAAATAACTGATCACAAAAAAAATAACTTTGGTTAACTCTCAACACGCCTGCATCTGGTCGAACCTAAGTCTTCACTTAACAACACTAAGAGTGAAAAAAGACCCCTAAGTAATAAAAAATAAATGAAATAACCCACTCACAATGAACAGTAATAAAGGCAAGAAGATTAAGTAGTCTGTGGTTGTCACTGAATTAAAAATACATGAACGAGAGAGGCCACTGCCTCCATAAACAGAGAGAGCGTGAGAGCGCCGAGGGTCCGGACTCAGGGCTCCCCGGTCTTGCCCACCGCATCCCAGGGATCGACGCACACTCAATAAAACAGCAGCTGCACCGTGACGCCATCTTCAATCGCGCTTGACTGCGGCCCCTCACAACAAGGCCCGGCCGTAAATAACATATGCCCACCGTGTGTACTGCGAATTCAAGCGAATTCCATTTGTGAAGCACTCGATACAAGTGTTCTCTGTCAAAGGCGCTATATAAGTGAAGATCACTCCTTTTTTTAAGGCAAAAATAGAAAAGAAAAACAAAAGATTCATGTAATGGAACAATAAACATGTTCCTGTAAGCATTACTGTAAGGAGATATTGCATACACTGGATTCTGCAAAATATTTTATATCAGTCTTTAGTATAAAAGGTGCTCGGAAATTTGGGTTATAAATTGACCTGTTTGTATGGAATGATTACAATGAAAATTAATAAAATAAAAATATAAAAAAAAAAAGGTGCTCGGAAAGCAATGATTGTGTGACATTAAAACAATTATGAAATGTATCATACAGAATATAGAAAACTAGCTGTGCTACCTGTCTAAGACCAGCCACCCTACAAACATCTGTGATGCACCATCTGCTGGAAATGCACATGCAATGAATATGTTTCTGCCATATGCCAGTTGGCATAGGATTCGTTAAAGCAGTGTTAATGTTTGTGATGTACCATCTGTTGGAATTGAAAATGCAATTCATTTTATTACTACAGATATTTGCAATGTGCCAACTGTTGGAATGACAAAGGCAATGCATTTTATTACTACAATTGTTTGTGATGCGCCATGTGTTGGAAAGACAAACGTGATGCATTTTATTAATACCAATGTTTATGATGTGCCATCTGTTGAAATGACAAATGCAATGCATTTTACACTACAAATATATGTGATGCACCATCTGTTGGAATGAAAGAGATATAGCAACTGGATAGATACACAGATACACAGACATAGAGACACTTATCCTTTCACTAGCTGTGCCACCTGTCTAAGACCAGCCATCCTACAAACGTTTGTGATATGCCATCTGTTGGAATGACACATGCAATACATATGTTTCTGTCATATGCCAATTGGTATAGGATTTGTTAAAGCAGTGTTAATGTTTGTGATGTACCATCTGTTGGAATTGAAAATGTAATTCATTTTATTACTACAAATATTTGTGATGTGCCAACTGTTGGAATGAAAAATGCGATGCATTTTATTACTACAAATGTTTGTGATGTGCCATCTGTTGGAATGAAAGAGATATACAGTAGCAACTGGATGAACACACAGATACACAAACACAGAGACACTTGTCCTTTCACTAGCTGTGCCACCTGTAATAAGTAATACGCATACTGCATAGCAAAATCAACTGACTACATCACTGACCGCTAAGGCCGCACTTCTCGACACCAATTGTTAAGTGCTGAAGACGTGGGCCGGCATGGCAAATCTCAGCGTCAGCAGACGGTTGGCAGGTGGCCACTGAATGCTGGCTCCCGACTGACTTGTTTCATTGTCACCCGCCACCCCCATCCCATAATTGAGGACCTACAAGGCCAAACACAAGAAAAGAGGGTGGCTTACCTGGCGCTTCGATTAACTGCTTGTAAACTCCGAGAAAGGCAGACTCCGCCTCTTTGCTTCGTTTACTAAGTGCTACCACCTGTGGAAGAGAAACCATGTCAGAGTTAGAGATGGCAGCAAGAGACAACCGTCGTCAAGGCTTGGAGGCTAAGAGCTCAAACTCGTCATGTCTGACCAGCTGGAGCGCATGTGTCCCCTCTTGAGGTGGGTGCCATGAAGAGATTAGATTTTAGATTTTACACGTCACATATACACACACTGGGGTATGCAGTGAAATGCAGTCCCAGGAGGACCACCCTAACACCAGGTCAATGCGTGAAATGGATGGAGTGAGCCCCTATTACGTCTCTTTGTCCCAAAAATCAATTTAATATATAGTCCCCAGATCGGGGACATGTCAGATAAGAAACTGATAAGCTCGCTGAAGGTAAGTGATACCACCCCAGGGCGAGAGGGGGCGCTGTCACCAAGAATTAGAGCTCTTTTGTCACGCATGTGTGTCACAGAATCACATTCCGGGCTTTCAGAGGTAAGCAAAACCCCACCCCGGTGCGAGAGGAGGCTGTAAACGAGACACAGATGAAGAGTTGGGGCCCCCCGTCTATTATGATGTCAAAGCAATAAAGGCGAATGAACGTATCGTGAAAGAAACATCTTTCCAGATGCAAGACTCTGATCAGACTGGAGAAAGATGGCGGCGATGCCAGTTATGAAGGCAGTGAGGCAGAAGGGGCGGAGCTCCAACAGCCCTGAAACTAGAGGTGATGTCACAGGCTGGTGATGGGTTGGTTTCTGGTTGTGCAGAGGGAAGTAGAGGAGAAGCAGTACAAGACAGTGCCAACCCTTGGTTTGGGGTCGGAATTACAAGTTGACAGAGCCCTGGAGCTGTTATCTCTTCTTTCACTGTCTCTGTTATAGGCCATTTGGTATGGGTTCATAAAGGCAGTGTTAATGTTTGTGATGTGCCATCTGTTGTAACAACAAATGCAATGCAATTTTATTACTACAAAATATTTGTGATGCGCCAACTGTTGGAATGACAAATGCAATGCATAGGCCTCTGTTATTTGCTTTTTGGTATGGGATTCATAAAAGCAGTGTTAATGTTTGCGATGTGCCATCTGTCAGAATGACAATGTATTTTATGGCTACAAAAGTTTGTGATGCGCCCTCTGTTGAAATGATAGAGACATAACAACCAGACAGGCACACAGATGCACAGACACATCCTTTTATTAAGGTAGGTGCCAGCCATCTAAGCCAGGTTTAAATGTAAGTAACCAACACGGACCTCAGTGTTAACCGCGGGTAATAAATGCCACTGCTCTGCTATGATCTGCTCTGGTGATTTTCCAAGCGGGTAACCCATCCACCTAATTTCCCAGAGTTGTCCCTATGCCACTCCTGTGTTGCCTTTGCTTGGTCCCATTGGCCCAGTCTGTGGTCCCGAGTGCTCTAAGCTGGTTTTCATTGAGGTGGTCTCACTATTTTGCTCCGTTCAGCTTTCCCTCAACCCCCTCTGGCCTCCCAGTTCCTGCCACTGAAAAGCAAACCACATGAAGACAGTGCCATTAGGGCATTACACAATTGATGAGCGGTCAGACCACTTAATCTCATTTCTCGTAGTCCGAGGGTCTTAAAGGCGCCTTTTCTTCAAACTCCAAGCGGACCTTCATGTGCTGTCTGGTGTCACTGTCCTGAAGCCAAGGCTGGTAGAGTGGTGCGGTGTTGACCATCTTTCTAGAAGTTTCTCTCATCTCCACACAGGTTCTCAGAAGCCCAATCAGAGTGGCATCAGGTTCTTGGTCATCTCCCTTCCACCAAGGACCTTCCCGCCCCCTCCGTTGGTTGTTTCACTGCTGCAGGACGGGTTTTTTGCAGCCTTCTCCAGATTTGAACCTCCACCCACACTGTCTCCCGTCTCTAAGCTATGCAGGTGATGCAAGTGGCGACTGTCCTTCTGGAAAATTCTCCCATCTCCACGCAGATCCGCCCTGATTCATATCCCGTCTACTAATTGGTGGACTCCACACAAGCTGTTGAAACATCTCGACGGTGACCCACAGAATGCGATGCCCATGAGCCAAAGCAGAGGGTCTACATACTCGTGTCTGCTTCTGTCATAAAGCACATTGGTAGTCGTCCTTCGGGAAGTTTCTCCCATCTCCATGCAGATCCGCCCTGCTCTGATACCTCATACAGAATCCCGTCTCTGCAGACAACTCCTTTGACGTCATGTGTGGGACCTCCTACAGCCAGCTGTGTGCCTTTAGCTGACCGAGTCCAATCAAATGAACTGACCAGAGGTGATGTCCAAACAAGGATTAGAGACATCTTGACGGTGACCCATAGAATGCGATGCCCCTGAGCCAAAGCCGAGGGTCTGAATACTCGTGTCTGCTTCTATCATAGAGCGCAGTGGTAGTCGTCCTTCTAGAAGGTTCTACCATCTCCACACTGGTTTCTCTAGAAGCCATTGGGTTCTTTGGTTGCCTTTCTTACTTTGGTCTCCTTCTCCACCGGTTGCTCAGTTGGGCTGTGAGGAGAAACTCCAGGACGAGTGGCGGTTCTTCCAAACTTCTTCCATTTCAGAATTATGGGAACCTTCACTGCTCCAGAAATGCAACTCTGCACTTTGCCAAAATCCAGAATCTAGGATCTGCAGGCAACTCCTTCAACCTCAAGGCTTGGATCTTCAAGTGGGAAACCGGTGAGTGAATCTCCTAATCGGTCCAAGTCAATTGAAGCAATGACAGGCAGACTCCAAACATCTCACCGATGATCAACAGAATGGGATGCACCTCAGAAAAAAGCAAAGGGGTCTGAATACTCAGGTCAACGTGATACGTTATCTTCTGACTGGCCGCTCTATCACTGAACACAGTGGTGGTCATCCTTCTGGAAGGTTCTACCCTCTCCGCACAGGTTTCTCTGGAGCTCAGTGGCCATTGGGCTCTTGGTCGCCTCTCTCACTTTGGTCCTTTTCCACCAAATCCTTAGTCTGGCTGAGAGAGAAGCTTCAGGATGCGTCGCGGTTCTTCCCAAACTTCTTGGTCGTTCTCCACCAATTACTCAGTCATGCTTGGAATTGCGTTCCTCCAAACTTCTTCCATTTCAGAACTACGGGAACCCTCATCCCTCCAGAAATGTTTTTGCTACATTAAATCACAATCCTGTCTCTAAGCCTTGTGGCCAACTCCTTTGACCTCACAGCTTGGATCTTCCTCACGCGTGGGACTTTCTACGAACCGGTGTGCTAATCAGTGCGGTCAATGGAAAGGAGTCGGTTGCTCCAACATTCTTCCATTTAAGAATTCCGGAGACCCCTGCGCACTTGGGAATCTTCAGGGCTGTATATAGCCCTCCACACGATCCCCTGTCTCTAAGCTCTGCAGATAACTCCTTCGACCTAATGGCTTGGTTTGTGCTGACCTGTGGGACCCTCTTTAGACCAGTCTGTGCCTCTCCTAACTGGTCCCGGTCAACAGGTGGTCTGCGAACGTCTCATCGATGATCAACAGGATTGGCAATGCACCTCAGACAAAGCAAAGGGTCTGAACTTCCATCTCGCGTCACATCTTGACACTTCGCCGTTCCACCTGAGCGTCTTCTGTGCCGATGGGACATGAGCCCCCCCGCCGCCGTGACTTCCCCGGACATGAATATGAATGTTTCCCTTCTATAAATCACAAAGCCGAGAGCGGCGCGCAGGTGTTAATAAACAATTAAGATCTCATTAGGAAGAATGAGAGAAAAAAAAAAAAAGAGACGATTTGCCACCTGGATGGCACGACGAGTTCATCGGCTATCATGCAGTTCCGAGTCCTGATGGGCCAGGCTGAGCTGGGCATTGCAGGTGCCCGGTGTCGCTCCCCATTACTCGGGAAGGAAGGCCGGCACTTTTCACAACGGTGGGCGCCTTCCGCTTCACTCCACGAGTGGGCTCGCCTTGACTGTCACGACCTACAGGATTGTGTTGTGTGACATTACAAAAGGCGACTTACGGCCGAGAGCAGGGGGTCCGCAACTCCGCAGTGGAGGCTGCAGCTTTTCATTCTAACCCTGTTCTCACTGAGTGACCGGTTGCTGCTGCTAATTCCATCCTTCCATCCATTTTCCAACCTGCTGAATCCGAACACAGGGTCACGGGGGTCTGCTGGAGCCAATCCCAGCCAACACAGGGCACAAGGCAGGGAACCAATCCTGGGCAGGGTGCCAACCCACCGCAGGACACACACAAACACACCCACACACCAAGCACACACTAGGGCCAATTTAGAATCACCAATCCACCTAACCTGCATGTCTTTGGACTGTGGGAAAAAACCCACACAGACATGGGGAGAAAATGCAAACTCCACACAGGGAGGACCCGGGAAGCGAACCCAGACGGGTCTCCTTACTGCGAGGCAGCAGCGCTACCCACTGCGCCACCGTGCTGCCCTGCTGCCAATTCCCTTCTTTTGAATTCATTTTCATTGACTTGCCCTTGATGACTCGGACCCCTTAATTGTTTCTATCCATCCATCCATTATCCAACCCGCTATATATCCTAACTACAGGGTCACGGGGGTCTGCTGGAGCCAACACCAGCCAACACAGGGCACAAGGCAGGAAACAAACCACCGGGCAGGGCGCCAGCCCACCGCAGTGTTTTGTTTTCCTTAATACAAAAATGAGATATAAAATGAGCCAAAACAGGACCAGCAAACTGTGACCATCATACAATATCTGAAAATAAAAGAAAGGTGAAGGTCTCAGGAATGTTGATCTGCTCCAGGACCCCCAAAACATTTTAACAGCGCCTCTTAGAAAGTCAACAATGTCAGACATGTCTGCTCTTGCACCACGAGAGCGGCAACAAGCCACGGAATTAAAGGACGGGTTTAATTAACGACTGGTTGGAGTTTGAGGCCCTGACTTAGGTGGTCTTCACGTTTTGTTACTGTTTAAGGAACAGAAATGAAGCAGCTCAGAGGAACAAATCTTAAAAAACAAGTCGATTAAAACGAATTCCAAACAAGTTAATTAGCAGTAACTGGTCACCAATTAAGAAACGGGTTAGAATGAAAACCTGCAGCCACTGCGGCCTTCCAGGACCCGGAGTTGGACCCCCCTCACTCTAGAGGGTCCCACAGTTGACAACACACCAAGCCATGAGGTCGAAGGAATCGTCTGCAGGGCTGAGGGGAAGAATTATAGTGACGCACAGACCCCCCCCACCCCGGTTGTAGACGTTGCCACAAGCAGCTGTGGTGACCTAAAAGCTTTTTAGCAAGCCGAGGTCCACCCTGCCAAGCCGCCATCAGTTCAAGAAGACGCTCTACCCTGTGATGGTGCGGGTCGGCTCCCTGCTCCCTCTTCACTTTTTGGGAGCCTCTTGAACCCGACGCCGTAAATGGGAGGCGCCTGGCGGATGAGGACAAAACACACACACGTGAAGCAAGGGGATGGTGTAAACGTGATCAGTGCTCAGAAAACAGACCGATAAATAATCCATTCAATGGCGGAGGGGCTAAAATCATAATAAATCAACCCACTAAAAACGATGTTACAATCCACTGGCAGGACACCCTCCTCACTAAAACTGGTGGCTCCTGTGCTTATCCCATCCAGGCCTGGCAGCGGAGGAGTCGGCCTGCTGACGGGCGCAGCTGACCATCCTCATGGCGACGGCATGGCCCCTCTCTCCGGACCCCAACAACCAGGGTCCTCACATTCGTGGCCTTCCACGGCGACGTGCTTCACTTGGTGCCCGTCGCTTTGGGCTCCCCGAGTTGCCCAGTCAGAGCAACTCCCCCCCCCCCCCCAGCGGCCTGCTCCCTTTTGCTCGCCCACACTGGTCTCCTTCCACCTCCTGCCCCCCTCCTTTCTTTTGTCTCGATTCATCATCCTCCCTTCTCACACTCAGGGCTTGTCCCAGGAACCACTCGCCTCACTACCACGCCCCCCAAAAGGTGTGAATACAGCGATTATTTATTTTAAACGCCTTCAACTTTACCATGAAGGACACACAGCAAAGGGCCGAACTGAAGTAAGCCCACAGCGCCATGCTCAGGAGACCACGTCACAAACACGAGGAGGGCACTCCCCCCGCTTGAACCCAGAGTGGCACCAGCAACAACTCCACACAACAGGGGCCGTCGTCTTTGGTGTCGTGAATCTGTTTTGTAAATTAGAACTGCATGGAGTCGGGGCAGAGCCAGCCTCGTCTGTGCCACGCTTGCCATGTCTTACGTGTCAATATAAATTCACTTGTCGTACTGTATTTCTATAATCGTTGCGCTTATTAATAGAGTGTATGATTCTGTTTCTTAAAATGAGTGGGCTTCAGCTACCCTGATGCAAGTCTACTAGCCAAGGACCCCCCCACCCCCCATACAGAGACAGGTGAGGTAAATAAAGCGGGGGCCTCACCAACTGAGTGAACTAATCACCGACATCACTAATAATGGAACCTGCTGCCCCGTGAGTGCCCACCCCACATGCTGAAAGGAACGGCCTTAAATCCACTGCCCTGTTTTGCCAATAAATAAATAAATAAAAAGCAATCAGGCGCACTTCAGCAACACTCCAGGATTTCACAAATTAAGCACAAGCACTCGAGCCTAATCAGAATCAAATCGCTGCTTCCTGAAGAAAGGACCTGCTAAGAAGCGCGAAAGGTCAACAGCGGGCAAAGTCAAGTCCCCGAGAAACCAAGCAGTGCCACCTAGTGGCCAAAGAAGGCCACTCAGCCCATTTCTAGTTGTGGAATACTGGTGGGTACTGTGGTCTTCTGGAGTCTACAGACACAATCTGTACCATGGGAGGAGGACTGATGGGCACAACTTGCACCTGCTGCTAATAAGACCCAAATGATCAGGACTTAAGGGGAGATGACCAGGAAAGATGAAAGCTAGGGTCGTTGTTGGTGAGGCCAGCAGGGGGCGCTTACCCTGTGGCCTGTGTGTATATCCCAATGTCCTACTGCTGTGACAGGGACACCGTGCAGAAAAAAATGTCACCAAGGTCCTGAGTCTCTGTTGTCATTAAAGATCACTGGGCATCTTTGGAAACTATTAGGGTGTCCCCTGATGTCCTGGCTAAACTGCCCACCACAGCCTGGTCATTCTAGAACCCATAATCAACCACCACTTCTTATTGGCTAACTATCACTCTCACTCCCTTACTATTTATATGTCTTTTTTTTAGCTTCTGTGAAGTTTCATTTCCAAATAAGATCTACCTACCTATTATATAGTGCCTTATCTAGCCATCTTACTATATATATTGTAGGAGGAGAACGGGCATCCCAGATGAGCCAGGGAAAAATACATTACCTAGACAGGAGGCCATAATGGAAGGAGCAGGTAAACGGGCTCACTGGGAGCAGTTCATTCCACCACATGACACGTGGCAGTGACCCTTCGAGCTAAACCCGATCAGGACACCCGCAGCGTGGCACTGGAGCTGGAAATCTGGAAATGTAGCCCTATCAGGGTCTTTGGGAACCACCAAAGGGAGATGCCAAGGGAGGACTGCCCTCCACACAACCTGGAAATGCTGGGGATGACCTGGACAGGAAACCAAAAGCGGTTCCCAGGAAGCCTGCTGCCTTACTTGAATTGAGTCAGAGTCGGAGGCAGTGGGCGACAGGAGGACGGAGGAATTGTGATTGGTTGATTTGTGCATTTTATGTGTCTGTGGAAGTGTGACCATTGGAGAGGTGCTGTGTCTGAATAAACATCTTTTATTTGAACCGGGAACTGTGTGAGGTATGGCTGTGTCTGTGGCACTCTGGCACCCCCTTGTGGTCACAATATATATATCTCTATTATATACTGCCTTATTTGTCTATTATATAGTTGCTTATCTATCAATCCATCTATTATATAGTGCCTTATCTATCTATCTATCTATCTATCTATCTATCTATCTATCTATCTATCTATCTATCTATCTATCTATACTAAAAGCTATCAATCTATTATATAGTATCTTTCATATCTATCTATCCTGCCTACTTTACTAAAATTAATCTATTATATAGTGCCTATTATATTCATTTATCTATCCATCTATCTATCTATCCGTCTATCTTGCTTACTATACTAAAAGCTATCTATCTATCTATCTATCTATCTATCTATCTATCTATCTATCTATCTATCTATCTATCCTGCCTACTATACTAAAAGCTATCAATCTATTATATAGTGCCTTTCATATCTATCTATCCTGCCTACTATACTAAAATTAATCTATCAATCCTGCCTACTATACTAAAAGCTATCTATCTATCCTGCCTACTATACTAAAAGCTATCAATCTATTATATAGGGCCTTTCATATCTATCAATCCTGCTTACTATACTAAAAGCTATCTATCTATCTATCTATCTATCTATCTATCTATCTATCTATCTATCTATCTATCTATCCTGCCTACTATACTAAAAGCTATCAATCTATTATATAGTGCCTTTCATATCTGTCCTGCCTACTATACTAAAAGCTATCTATCTATCTATCCATTATATAATGCGTTATCCATGTATTATATGGTGCCTTCTATCTAAAGGCTAATGTGTGGTGAGGGTACTGGCACAACAATGGCTGCCACTGCATCATCCAGTTAGAATATAGCCCTGTATAACTGTAACTAATTATCATCCTCATCACTGCAGTCTGCTGGTGTAACACTGAACCAAACGAGAGACCCTCTCCCTATCCCCGGCCGCTCTAGGGTTTTAGGATGGGGGGTTTCAGCTCCGTTTCTCGCAGGGCTTCCTTGTCCTCTTGATGGTCGTGGTGTCTACCAAAGGTGCTTAATTGTGAGCAGGCTGGGTGTTAGCAGAGGGTTATGCCAAGCTGTCGATCTCAAATGGTGACAGTGCTGCATTTATGTATGTATTTATTTATTTATTTTTAAAAACAGCTGGTAATGGAAGCCCCCCACTGCAAACGGTAATAAACTGGTTTAAGGAAGCCAAATCCCCCCCGAGTCCCACCTGACTTACTCAAAGCCACGGCTATTCCCAGAAGGAAGACAGGAAGGCAGCGTCAGGTTTAAAGAAATATCATAAAGATCAAGTAAATCCTTTTCATCACTCAGCCGCTAAGCTCCTCCAGCGAGTTAATGTAAAATGGAAAGGCAGCAGACGGAATCGATGGCGACGCGATGGTCTGCGGCTCTCTGGCAACACTCAATGAAGGCCCCATTGTTTGCCGGCTTTGTCTTTCTCTTTCTTTTTTAAATCAGATCCCATCAAGTGCTGAACATCTCTTGCTTACATTTCCCCTTCACTGCTCCCACCTGTACAGCACGGAGGCCTCAGACGCTCGCCACGTTAAATTACTAGTGACACCGTCGCTCCTTTTAAACCATCACAAGTCTCAAGAGACCACTGGGTCTGGATTTTTTCTTTTTAGTAAATCTCGGTCGCTTTACCTGCTGCACGTGAGGTGAGAGCTCAGAAATGTTTTGGAATGCTGGGCGCCCTGGCACCATGCCACTTGGGGGGCACAGACAGCAGGCACAGTGACACTTGGTTACCAAAAGTTACATTTTTAAAAAGTTTTTAAAATTTAAATTGTCAAATTCCTAGCCCCCCCCCCCAGACAAATACATTTCTATCTAAAGTAAGGAAAGCTGTGTACCTGTGCAGACATTACTGCCCACCCTGACACGAGACCTCCCTGCTGGCACAGCAGCGGACAACATCTGGACTGGATGGGCTGCTTCCAGCTGATCACAAACAGCTTAATGAACACAGGGGTACTGTTAGCAAACTGGTGGGCCGGAAGACACATGTAGGAAAACAAAAGGGATGGAGAACAGGAAACCAAAACGAAGAGCGAAAACTCAAGGACGAGAGAGCAAGTGAGATGTGGCAAGTGGAGTGGGCACAAGTCTCTTTGGAAGTTTTGGCATCCACGGGTCAGACCAGGAAAAAGAATCCCTAAGCCGCCCCCATCGATCTCGTTGCTTCGATTACGTACAGGTCACGACCTCAGAGGCCACGCCCCCAGACACGGACCTAACGGCGGGATCTCGAGATAGAGACGCCCAAGATGCTGCCAACCAAAACGCGGCATCACGCAGTTAGTGAATAGAAACGGAATCCTCAACCTCGAGAACCCCCAACACCAGTATGAATGATTAAAATGACATAATCAGCATAAAACCAAATCACGACACACGGAGCACACGGATTAGTCGCAGAGCGAGTCAGCCTTGACGCCACCTGCACTCGGGGACTCTCCGCCGCTGGTTGCCGTTTATCAGACACAACTGCCACTCCTCGGCCAGCGGTGTCCCCTGACACCCAGATGCAGATGTGGTGGTCTCAGGGTTACTTCTGGAGCCACAGCACTGCACGTCAGAGGCACTTCCAGGCTTCCCATAATAGGAACAGCGCATCCCCCCGGTGGCACCCAAACAGCCCACTAGGACTGTCCATCAGCGCCCAATATGCCCTCCCAATGTTCTAAGCAGACCCCCCCCCCCCAGGTTGAATACGTGGCCTGGAAAGCAGTTTAAAAGCTCAGGTGATGGTAGTCACCTACTCAACCAGGGGGTGGTGCTGTCTGTTAAGGGCTTCTCTGTTCCTCCCTCTGTATATCTATCCTGCCTACTATACTAAAATTAATCTATCTATCTATCTATCTATCTATCTATCTATCATATAGTGCCTTTCACATCTATCTATCTGTTATGTAGTATCTATCTATCTATTATATAGTGCCTTTCACTCTATCTATCTATCTACATTATAGTGCCTTTCACATCTATCTATCTGTTATATAGTGCCTTTCACTCTATCTATCTGTTATGTAGTATCTATCTATTATATAACGCCTTTCACATCTATCTATCTATTATATAGTGCCTTTCACTCTATCTATCTATCTGTTATGTAGTATCTATCTATCTATTATATAATGCCTTTCACTCTATCTATCTATCTATCTATCTATCATATAGTGCCTTTCACTCTATCTATCTATTATATAGTGCCTTTCACTCTATCTATCTATTATATAGTGCCTTTCACATCTATCTATCTAGCTATCTATCTATCCTCCCACCCACCTGATCTTACTTCCATTGTCTGCCCTCCTGGACACGCCCCTTCCTGCCTGGATCCCATATAAGTCTAAGGTCGGCCATGTCTTGAGTTAGTTCTGCATTGGACTCATCGCTGTCTCTTTCTTTTTCCATTTCTTTTCGTCATACGCGCTCACAGACGTGTCCGCCACCTTTTACCGTGTCTGCTTCTTGTCTTACAGCCTCCAATCTGGCCAGTCCATCCACACATCCACCCCTCATCACGGCCTCCCCACTCTTCATCCCAGAGGGAGTGGTAAACCCGCAGTCCTTTGCGGTTCATTGAATGCACGGTCAGTTGGTGAGTTTCTGTAACTTCTTTTTGTTTTTGGTGCATTTTTGCCAAAGCGTTTTCTCCCGCAGGGGGATTCGTCGGCTCACCTCCCCTCTGATTTCAAACCGACTTCCTTTCGATGTGATGTCCCACCGAGTGATACGCAGAGACAGATTTATTTTTGTGTAGGAGTGTGACTTGATGTTATTTCAGACCATTTAGGGGAATGGGGTGGACGAGCTTGCGGAGCCGAGTGGTCTGTTCTCGTCACAGTCGTTCGGACGTTCTAAAGACTGGAGGGTCTGCCAAGGCGGTACTGCAGCTAAGGGGCCCTGAGACTTTAGAGACCCCAGCTGATTTGTACTTTGCATTCTCCGTGGGTATTTCCGCGGTTAAATGTATGACCCACCTTAACAGAAGTGTGTCCCCCCGCTCGCCTCTTCTTGCACTTTTCCAGCTTTATTAAACTTCTGACGTGTTTTTTTTCAGACTAAACCCTCCGGTGGTCTCTTTCGGGCACTTTAATCTCGTTATTCCGATCTTGCAGCTTTATCTTAACAGTTACACCCTTAACCCACTTGCCATACACAACTAAAACATCAGCTTTGGCACCTTTGACGTGCCGCGCTCTTCTCTTTGCTCTGCCCCTCGTTCCCGAGGCGGGCGCTCATCAAAGCGCTGGCGGATGTCATGCATAATGTGACGGGACGGGAATTTTCCTTTTATCTTTCTTTACATGCAAAAGAGGTCCACATCCCCCCACTTAAATAGGATGCGGGCGTTTAGATTATGTACAAGATTGGGAACGTGAGCACGGCTCGCACGCTTTTATCTGATCACGGCACGGATTACATGATAGAAGTGTGCAGTTTGATAAAACCTGACTGGGGGCTCAAAAACATCCTCATAAGTTCTGGGCGTCTCAACACGCGACTGCAAATCAAGTTGGGTCGAAGAAAAAAAACGGAATCCCACCTGAAACTCAGCATCAAACGACCAAAGACTCCCATGACGTCACATGACCCACCACGCCAAAGACCCCGAAAATGGTGGCAACTCGTGTGATTGTGGACCATGTGCTCCGAATCAGCTAGATAACCGACAATGACAGCGCCCCGGACCCTCCGCTTCCGTCACAGCCTTGTGCTGAAATCATTTCAACTCGTTTTTGAAACCATGAAAGCAACACTTGACACCCCAGAAGGACAACGAATTAAAATGGTCTGAACTCTCACAGTGACGCGAGCATGCAGACCCTTTGCCTTCTGTCGATCACCACTGAGATGTCCAGAGTCCTCCTGTGAGTCAAGTCACTTGTTTGAACTCATTAGGAGACGCAGACACCGCCGGTCCATATAGGAGGTCCTGCACATGACGATGAAGAAGTCGCCTGCAGAGCTTAGAGACGAGCATGAGGGGACCAACAGCAAAGTGGCCTCCATAATCCTAAAGTGAAACAAGTTTGGAACCACCATGACTCCTCCTAGAGCTGGCCACCCCACCAAACTGAGCAATAATGGGAAGATGGGGGGACTTGGATAGGGAGGTGATCAAGAACCTGATGGCCACTCTGGATGAAGTCTGATGAGACTCTGTGGAGATGGGAGAAACTTCCAGAAGGACAACCGTCACTGCAACACTCCACAGATCGGGGTGGTCAGGCAGAAGGCTCTCCTCAGTAGAAGACACAAGGAAACCCACCTGGAGGTCGACTCTCAGACTGTGACAGACAAACCTCTCTGGTCTGAAGACCCCAAGATTAGCAATGGAAAGTCTGGAGGAGGGCAGCGTTCTTTATGATATGGAACTGTACGTCAGGGGAACATGTTTAAGGTGTGTATTTGTTCTCTTCTTTGAATGAATAAAGATTCCTTAAAAAATAAATATCTATCTGTCATATAGTGCCTTTCACCTCTATCTATCTAATCCTGCCAACTATGCTTATCTATCTAGTATATAGTGCCTTTCACATCTATCTATCTATCTATCTATCTATCTATCTATCTATCTATCTATCTATCTATCTATCTGATATAGTGCCTTTCATATCTATCTATCTAATCCTGCCAACTACGCTTATCTATCTATCTGTTTATCTATCTATCTAATATAGTGCTTTCACCTCTATCTAGTATATAGTGCCTTTCATATCTATCTATTATATAGTGCCTTTAATATCTATCTATCTATCTATCTATTATATAGTGCCTTTAATATCTATTATATAGTGCCTTTCACATCTCTCTATCTAATCCTGCCAACTAATCTATAAAGGGCCTCATATAGCGCCTTACACACACAGCCACAGAAGTGGGGGGGGGGGTTCAAGACCAATGTCTACCTAATGTCTAATAAAAAGTCAGAAGCTGGACCCGCCGGTTGCTAAAGCACATTTCATCAGTCCCGCTTACACTGGGTGCCACCTTATCTTATCACGCCAAGCTCTGCCACAGACCCCGCGTACCCAGAGGGGACCATTCCAGGTTCTTGTATGACGTGTCGAGTGAATCAATTTCGTACCCACTTCCACCCCCTTTCCATCTCCAATTCTCCAATCACTCAACATCTCGGGGGGGGGGGGGGCCTCGCAGATGTGGCATTGAAGGACATGCCAGTCTGTTCTGGTTTTTTGATGCCATGCTTGGAAGAGAGAAAAAAAAGGGGAAAAAAAAAGGCTTATTTTTGTAAAAACTCCAGCCGCTCAGATTGGCAAGGCTGCAATTAGCAATTATGTAATCATCAATTACAATTATCGCAACTGGTGATTATGCAATTATCACTTGAAATCCTCATTTTTAACCTTGCCAGTTTGGCAGCTAAATGTGGGATCGCTTGTGCTGTGATGGAAGGGCAGGAGCACCTGACTGGATTCCAGCTGCCTGTCACCCACGCAGCCTCGGCAAAAAGCAGCCGGGACCCTTGACGTGACAGCCGCCCCTGTCCCCCTGCCACCGCTTGCTTGTTCTCGACTGATTTGCCCGTGCCAGATTCTCAAACACATCCAAATCAAGTCCGTCCCATCGGCCACCCGGGAAGAATATCCAGAAGATCAGACCTGGCAGTTGAACCACCGGGACAGGGCATCTGTCGGCAGCTGCTTGGGTCGTCTTGGCATTCCCGACTGCTCCGGAAGTATATTGTCTTCGAGTTGGCCGCACAGCTTCCATTCCTGCCAAGTTTATATCTCCACCGTGGAGCTCCGAGGAGGTGGAGCTGACAACGCAGTCCAGCTGCAGACCTGCAGAGCCACGTCCAGGTACACCTAAGGCTGGGCTTACTGACGTAAATAACGACCACTGACCATTAAGGGGCTCCGGCCTGCAGAGATACCAGTCTCGCTCAGCCGGTTCCCCAAGTTGCCTGATTCCACGGGCATGACACAGGATGAGTTCTTCCGATTGAGACGCTGGTGGAGATGTTCTTCCCGGCCAACTCCTATCCGACACCCCGTGTTGGCCACGGACTCATAGGAATCGCTTCTCCAATGTGGCGGTGAGGATGATGAGCCACCATTACCACAAAGTGGCTCTGGGGGTCCGAAAGCCGCAATGTTACAAGATGACTTTGGCAAACGTAACGCATTGGTACCTGGATCAGGTAACAGCTGGGATGGAGAGGCACTAGGGAACGTCTCAAGTATGTGCCTGGGACCTTTGCCCGGCCAGGACGCCTTTATTATGGGAGGACCGGGAGAGAAGTAATATCTCCCCCGGAACACGAGCGGGCAAACCCCCTGGATTGCATGAGGGCCACGGGCTTGGAGCTTGGTAGCTCAGCCCTACTGGGCCCTGTGGCCACCACCACGGGGCGCCTGGACTGCAGCACATCTCACCAGACCCAGAAGTGCTGCCGGATGATCGTCAGGGGGGCAGCTGGACCGCTATAAAGGAGGAACCAGAGTCGGGAGGTGGAGGACAACGCATACGGGAGAGGAATGGAGGTGGCAGAAGAAAAGAAGGAAAAAGAGAGAAAAGGACTGAGTATTAACTGCTGTGGAGCATTGTGAGCACCGTGTGTGTGTGTGTGTCTGTGCCATGGAAAGGCAATGAAAAAGAAAATAAAGGCGTGGGCTTTAGGACTTGTGTGGTCTGCTTGTCTGTGTTCGGGATAGGGGGCTGTCCGACCCCCCGATCTCCCATCCACAACATCTGTAGCGTACAGTAATGGCAAGGCAGGGCAAAAGCCAAAATGCTTGATTTGCCAAAAGGCTTAAAAGAAGGCAATTCCATGCCAGGCCAAGGGGTGGCAGAGTGCACCGATCCCCTCTCTTAATCTCCCCGCTGACCAAATGCGGGGAAACTTCCGCCTGACTCCCGTGACATCACTTCCTGTTTCCACCCCAGAAGACGTCGCCTTTCCAGACCAGCAGGAGAGCCCGCCTCCTAATGACCTCATTTACACCCCCCCCAAAGAAGTCGCCGCCCGATGACCTCATTTCCACTTCCGGTCCCCCCTCCTCCTTTTCAACTATACATCCGCCACGTTTGGGACTCTTGTCCCATGTTCTTCTCATGTTTGTACACGTGAGGCTGCCCCTAAACCCTTTTGTGTTGCGGTTGAGGTTTGTTTCTTTACCGCACCCTGTTCAATTCCATCCACCTTTCGCCATCGCTTGGCAGGGGGCACGCACTGGCTCAGCTCCGAAATGAGACGCCACCTTCCAGGAGGGTCCTCTTATTTGTACTGGGCGGGGCTTCCTTGGCTTTGTTGCCCTCAAGGGGCGGTTTCTGGAGAGGGTGAGGCGGAAAAAAGGGAGACCATTAACCACAGCGCCCTCTCTGGCCCCTGGGTGGTACTACTTACTTTGGGTGAGCCCACATGACGCTCTATACAGCCGCCTCCTGGTATCCGCTTCTTATACTAATATTAGCATGTGACCTGCGCACACCCTCCAGATTACTTACAGCAGCACGAACACTTCCATGTATTTCACGTATCGTGCGATTCGACGAAACGGGGGCCGAATCTGGCGGAGCCGAGTCATTGTGAAGTACAAATTCCCAGACGAGGTACGACGCGGACCACTCGAAGTTGATAAATGAGGCCTGCACAGACATACTGGTCTCTCTCTCTCTCCTTTTCTTGCCATTTCCCATCCTGAGAGAGGGGAGGAACAGGCCGTGCCAGGCAGGAGCAAAGGCCAAGCCGGACCGGAGACTAATCAGCGGAAGACAGACGGCCGCCTGGTAGCTTATTGTCAGGTTGTATTGTTTTAACCAACAGGCAATGTGCCCTGCCATTCTGGGTATAATGCAGGAATAATTTGTAACTTCCTCTTGTGACGGATGGCCAGGGCCATTACCAGGCCGGGCTGAGGGAGACAGCACGTTTTGGGGGATCATCTTCCACAGCACACTACAGGGCAGACCACCCCGGGTTGCTACAGCACCACAGATACCCATAGTTGTAGTTTGGAGGGTCCCATGGGCGCTGCCAGGGGGGCAACTGCAGGTACGGCCAAACCCCACACTCGGAAGTGCTGCCGGAAAGAAGGTCAAGGAACGCCTGGAGTACTTCCGGGTGCACTAGAAAAGTCGGGAGGAGGTGGGCAAAGCTTGTGAGGAGGAGGAGGAGGAGGAGGAGTGGAGGCGAAAAGAGAGAAAGAAATCAGGACCATGCTGTATTGTTCTGTAACCGGTGGGGGTGGGGAGGGGGGGTCGGGGGGGTTTGGAGATGGCGTTTCCTCACCATAAATAATAGTGTGTTGTGTGGCAGGACTGGGCTCTGTGTCTGTTGTGTCCTTGGGGGTTTGGGGAGCTTTACGCCCCCCCTGGTGCGCACACACTGTTCTGGTATTCATTCTAACTGCCTGGGGTCAGAGATGTGAAAGAAAAAGGGGGCCGTATTGAAACAGGGCAGCAGTGTGGTCAGAGTACAGGATTTGGGTCATTGTAAGCGATGTACCGTGTTGGCCTTTCACGGGTTGGCACCCTACTGAAGCCTCAAACCACAGACATAATGCAACCCAACACAACTCCGGGGATCAAATGAAGGTTGTTGTTCTTTGTCACCAACCTTCCCAAGTGAATACAGCCAATCATTTAATAGCACAATGCTCTTCTACCTCTTCTGCCCACCTGGTGATTGTCGCCCACTACCTTCCCGACTCTTCTTGCTTCAGGGGCCACCTGGGGCACTTCCAGGGTCATCTGGAAACCTGGGAAGTCTTCCTTCCGACAGCGCCCTCTCGTGGCACTCAAGGGCCCAGCCAGTAGCTGCTCCTTCTCAACTCCAATTCCCATGTAACCCTGCAGGAGTCACTACTGGCACCAGCCTGCAAGGACACTGCCACCTACCAAGTGACGGAATGTTTGCCCACTTCTTCCATAAGGATAAGGATCACTAACCACCCTGAGCTGTGTTGCAGCTCTTTCTGTGCCATCCTTCCATTTTGGCCTCCCGGCTGAGTAATGGTTCCCTCTCCATTGCAGTCTTGATGCCAGTGCATTCACCTTGGCATCCACAGGATGGAATGACAAGTAAAGCAAAATAGCATCTATGATTTCAATATGCAGCTACATCTACCTATCTATCTAATAAAGAGTACAAAGGGGAGTAGGGTCACCCAAGGCCCCCTACCGTGAAAAAAAAAACCAACAACATCCCACCTGGGCAGCATGGGCTCCGTGGCATCACGTAATATGCTTGCGTGACTCACAGCAGTTCCAGTGCCCTCGGCCCCTTTTCAAAAGTGAGCATTCAGCAGCCGAGAAAGCAGATCGGCTGCCCAGTCACTTCAAATCAAGCGTGCCCTTCAATCACAAGGTTCTGAGCGGGCACCCTGCCATTTCAGCTCTCCCGGCACTGCGTGGCATGTCCATGGGCTCCTCTCAGAAGGAAGCAAAGTGAGCAATGACAGCTACAATCTCCGAGCGCTGGCTGGCGGAGGGCTAAATGTTCAGCTGGAGTGCAGCCTTTAGTGACAGTGCCGAAGGGGGGTGGGCTACAAATGGAGCAGGTGCAGCACTTGGGGGGGGGGGGGGAGCTCACTATTCTTAATACATTTATTGCATCAGAGCCTGCTTTGTCCAAATAGGAATTCCAAAATGGGGGGCATTGAGCATACTACCAGGTTCACTTTTAGCTTTAGCAGTGGTCTTATTACGACTATGGCAGGGAAGCAACCAATCCACCATAGCAGTTAGTCTTTACCACCAAGACCAATGAACAATCAGGTAGACAAGCGGAGTGTGTTTGAATATTCAGCGAGTAGGGGGCATTCTCAGGGCTGGTGTAACTAATTCTACCCCGAGCTGAGAGGGGGCACTGGCACTGTCATCCATATCGTTTCCTCTTTCACCTGCAGACCTGACGTTCAGAACGTCGAGGATCCCTGGCATCACTTCACCTTCCAGCCTGGCCTCTTCTACTCAGGACCCCACATAATGACCGGGGTCTCAATACTCCGGTAGTCTAGCCGACGTGACTCGCGTCTGGAAAGACGTTACTTCCAAAATCACTTTTTTTTTTTTCCTTCATTATACGGGAATCACCAGCTGAAGCCCGAAACCTTCATCTGTGTGTGCCTACCTCTTTCACAGTGGCGTAGTCGGCAGGATTCTGATTGAGCAATGGCGGGAAACCAACGGACCTCACCGCCCTTGGTGGTGGCAGCCCTTACCGCTGCGTGTTCAAGTCACCAACCAATCCCTAGTGGAAGTGAAGGCCCGACAGGGGGCTTGGGTTAAGCACTCTGTGAAAAAGGGGCTCTGGGACCTCCCCCCAGCCAGCTGTTAATGATATTAAGGCCTAAAGATGATTCTGTGATCTTTTTATTGTTTTTTGACAGAATAACAATGTTATGAACTGAGGGTCTGCAGCGCTAATGGGTTCCAAGGTGTCACATTTCAGTCAGGGTTCCCCCCCCCCCGGCTGGGGCTCAAATCTGTTTGATGTCGTTTTTCTGCATATTTGAGCCATTTATCTAAGTTAATGTTACTTTTGTTTATTATCTAACCCCTCCTTCCCCATTGCTTTAACACAATTGGGACTTCATGGCTATCACGAGTAAAGCGCTGTGTAGTGAGGCAGACCAGAGAGACGAGCAATTGTGCGAACCCCTCCAATCCCACCTGTCCCTCGACCTTGGCTACTACAGTTGTGGATAAATGTCCATTTTGTAGGCTTTATGAAACTAAAGTACACGCTAAGGCGCAATCAGAACTTCCCAGCGAAGCCCCTCCTTTAGTATTTTGACGCGACTGGAAATTCACAGGGAATGTTGACTCAACGCAATCAGGACTTCACGGCTTCAAGAAGGAAGTGGCTTGTAGTTCGGAACAATGGTGTGGCACACCAGGGAGGCGAGCAATTCAGCAAACTCACCTCCCTTCCCTCGACATTCGCTATTATAGTTGTGGAAAAACATTCATTTCATAGACTCCATGAAACAAAAATACACTGTGACGTGATTGGAATTTCATGGGGAACCCCCACCCCCCTTATTACATTGATGCGATCAGATCTTTACAGGGACCAAAATTTTTCTTCTACGTGATCGAGACCTTACAGGGGTTATTACTTTGACACAACTGGAACTTAATGTAGATCAAAATGTTTCTTCTGTGCGATTGAGACTTCACATGAGATATTACTTTGATGAGATCAGATCTTCACGGGGATCAAAAGTTTGCTCCTACGTGATTGGAACTTCATGGGGGGATATTAGTTTGACGTGACTGGAACTTCCCCGGGACCAAAATTTTGCTTCTACGTGATTAAGACTTCACAGGGGATGTTACTATATAACTATGATGCAATTGAGACTTCATGGAGATCAAAATTTTGGTTCTACGTGATTGGGACTTCACGGGGGGATATTAGTTTGAAGTGATCGGAACTTCACTAGGACCAAAGTTTTACTTCAATGCGATTGAGATTTCACATGAGATATTACTTTGATGAGATCAGATCTTCACAGGGATCAAAATTTTGCTCCTACGTGATTGGAACTTCATGGGGGGATATTAGTTTGATGTGATCAGAACTTCACTGGGACCAAAAATGTTCTTCTACGTGTTTGAGACTTCACAGGGGATATTACTATATTACTATGACATGATCGAGACCTCACGGGAATCAAAATTTTGCTTCTACGTGATTGGGACTTCATGAGGGGATAGTTGTTTGACGTGATCAGGACTTCACCAGGAACAAAATTTTACTTTAATGCGACTGAAATTTCACATGAGATATTACTTTGACGAGATCAGGTCTTCATGGGGATCAAAATTTTTCTTCTACGTGTTTGAGGCTTCACAGGGGATATTACTATATTATTATGATGTGATTGAGACCTCCCCGGGACCAAAATTTTGCTTCTACGTGATTAAGACTTCACGGGGGGATATTATTTTGATGCGATTGGAATTTCAAAGGGATCCAAATTGTGCTCCTACGTGACTGAGATTTCACATGAGATATTACTTTGATGAGATCAGATCTTCACGGGGACCAAAAGTTTTCTTCTGCATGTTTTGAGACTTCACAGGGGATATTACTATGATGCAATTGACACCTCACCGGGAACAAAATTTTTCATCTATGTGATCGAGACTTGACGGTGGATATTACTTTCACACGACTGGAACTTCATGAGGATCAAAATTTTGCTTCTACTTCTACGTGATTGGGACTTCGCGGGGGATATTAGTTTGAAGTGATCGGAACTTCACCAGGACCAAAATTTTATTTCAATGCAACTGAGATTTCACATGAGATATTACTTTGATGAGATCAGATCTTCACTGGGACCAAAAAGTTTCTTCTACGTGTTTGAGACTTCACAGGGGATATTACTATATTACTATGACGTGATCGAGACCTCACGGGAATCAAAATTTTGCTTCTACGTGATTGGGACTTCATGAGGGGATATTAGTTTGACGTGACTGAAACTTCACCGGTACCAAAATTTTTCTTCTGCGTGTTTGAGACTTCACAGGGGATATTACTATATTACTATGACGTGATCGAGACCTCACGGGAATCAAAATTTTGCTTCTACGTGATTGGGACTTCATGAGGGGATATTAGTTTGACGTGATCAGAACTTCACCAGGAACAAAATTTTACTTTAATGCGACTGAAATTTCATATGAGATATTACTTTGATGAGATCAGGTCTTCATGGAGATCAAAATTTTGGTTCTACGTCACTGGGACTTCACGGGGGGATATTAGTTTGAAGTGATCGGAACTTCACCAGGACCAAAGTTTTACTTCAATGCGACTGAGATTTCACATGAGATATTACTTTGACGAGATCAGGTCTTCATGGGGATCAAAATTTTTCTTCTACGTGTTTGAGGTTTCACAGGGGATATTAGTTTGAAGTGATCGGAACTTCACCAGGACCAAAATTTTACTTTAATGCGATTGAGATTTCACATGAGATATTACTTTGACGAGATCAGGTCTTCATGGGGATCAAAATTTTGCTTCTATGTGATTGGGACTTCACAGGGGATATTACTATATTACTATGACGTGATCGAGACCTCTCCAGGACCAAAATTTTTCTTCTGTGTTACTGAGAGTTGACAGTGGAAATTACTTTCACATGACTAGAACTTCACCAGGACCAAACTTTTACTTCAATGCAACTGAGATTTCACATGAGATATTACTTTGATGAGATCAGATATTCACAGGGATCAAAATTTTGCTCCTACGTGATTGGAACTTCATGAGGGGATATTAGTTTGACGTGAGTGGAACTTCACCGAGACCAAACTTTTTCTTCTGCGTGTATGAGACTTCACAGGGGATATTACTATATAACTACAATGCAATTGAGACTTCATGGAGATCAAAATTTTGGTTCTACGTCATTGGGACTTCATGGGGGGATATTAGTTTGAAGTGATCGGAACTTCACCAGGACCAAAGTTTTACTTCAATGCAACTGAGATTTCACATGAGATATTACTTTGATGAGATCAGATCTTCATGGGAGTCAAAATTTTGCTTCTATATGTGATTGGGACTTCACAAGGGATATTACTATATTATTATGATGTGATCAAGACCTCACGGGAGTCAAACTTTTGCTTCTACATGATTGGGACTTCACAAGGGATATTAGTTTGAAGTGATCGGAACTTCACCAGAACCAAAATTTTACTTTAATGTGATTGAGATTTCACATGAGATATTACTTTGACGAGATCAGGTCTTCATGGGGATCAAAATTTTGCTTCTACGTGACTGGGACTTCACAGGGGATATTACTATATTACTATGATGTGATTGAGACCTCGCCAGGACCAAAATTTTTCTTCTGTGTTACTGAGAGTTGACAGTGGAAATTACTTTCACACGACTGGAACTTCACAGAAATCAAAATTTAATTTCTACTTCTACGTGATTGGGACTTTGCAGGGGTTATTACTTTGACGTGATCAGAACTTCACGGAGATCAAAATTTTGCTTCTATGTGACTGGAACTTCACCGGGACCAAAATTTTTCTTCTGTGTGTTTGAGACTTCACAGGGGACATTACTATATAACTATGACATGATTGAGACCTCAAGGGAGTCAAACTTTTGCTTCTGCATGATTGGGACTTGACAAGGAATATTAGTTTGACGTGATCAGAACTTCACGTGGATCAAACTTTTTGTTCTACGTGATTGGGACTTCACAAGGGAGTAAAATTTTGCTTCTATGTGGTTTGTAGTGTGGCGCACCAGGGAGGCTGGAGTAAGACGCGGGGTTTTGAAGTTATCCGTTATTTGCTTCGGAACTGCTTTGATACCAGCCGTGAGGTCTGAAAGCTGGTATCGATACCGAAGTCAAAACTTTAGTGCCGTTCCAGCATGCGAAATAAAAACGGTAGACGGGGCGCTCGCACTTTGTCCCTTTGTAAAGAAGACGACTTCTTTTGAGGTGTCACCGCTGTTTTCTACAGCCACTGTATACAGTACAGTAAGTGACTGGTGCTAATGGAAACTGTCATCTGTGTGTGGCAGATGGAAATAATTAATGGCATGTTGAAGTAGCAGAGGAAAGGCGTCCCAAGATATCATTCAAGAGCAAACCAAGACAAGAATCCTCCAGCCCTTGACCACAGAGTACGAGCCGGAAATGGAAATGGATGCCTGTTGTTCTAGCACATGAGGAACCAGCAGACATTTAAAGATCAGAAAACAAAGTGACAGAAAGAGATGTGACACACGGGGGATACAAGAGAAAGCACCAGCGGCTTCCTAAACATACTACGAGCAGTTCATGAATGAACTCTTTGAAGATATTGATTTGATGCCGTTTCTCTTTTAACAGGAATACACCGACTGGCCATCTCTGTCTCCATGACTGACCCCAGGGGTGCGCAGCATGTGCCGAGTCGCCAGCTCCCCTCTTATAGCGCGGCGTATCGCTCCTTCCTGATTCTGCCTTTTGTTGCAAACCCAGTCAAGGTGAGGAGGCGCAGCTGCACAGGAAACACTCAGCTTGATGGATGGCGGAGAGTCGCCAGAGCTTTTCTCATGGCTGGTGACTTTCCAGTGCAGCAATTATCATTGCAGAATGTATAATAGCCTAATTAATTACAAGTGTCAGCACGGCCTTTGTTTCGCTAGAGCAGGACATTGTGCCAGTGTCTCCACAACTCTGAAAGACGAACGAGAGAAAATACAAAGTACAGCGCCATCAGTCAAGCAGCGTCCGGAAACACCCGAGTTTGGGTCCACGGCCTGCCAGTCATATTGTCACAATGGGGGAAGACAGAAATCGGCCCAAGTCCGTAACACCCACTCTCCCACTACCGCCAGCCCAAGCGTTAATTATGGCTCTTTTCCTTTTATTGTTTTAGCCCTTTCTGTCAATTCTTGATCACCATCCTATGTGATCTTAACATCCCTGCCCCATGTTAGTTGTATGGATTTGCAAGCACTTCCACTCCAAGCAGGGAGGGGGTGCTCTTACTAACACCTTCTCCTTTTCTGTCCACAGTTCAGAGCGCCGATGACCTCACTTCTTGATCCAGGAAGCCCAGTGCCTTCTGGGAGGCTTCAAAAAAAAAAAAAACCTCGCTTGCCACCAGAAGTAGGCATTCATTACCAGACGCCCCAATCACCCCCACCTGACCCCCACAACCGTAGCCAAGAGATAATGATCTGCGGCTGGTTAAACGACCTTATCACCTGAGGACGCTTGTTTGAAAACACATCAAAACCTCCTTACATTGCACCTGTGAGTCCCATTGATTCTCCAACCATTTGTTAAACGGGGTTACTGGGCTTTGCGCTGCCCAAGTTGTGTTTATTTTACAATAACTAATTATCAGCAACTCCTCAAATTAAATACATTTGACCTCAGATGACAAACAACACCCTGACCCACCTTAATAACAGAACAGGTGCCCGAGTGTCTGTCCGGTTGCTATGTCTTTGTTACTCCAACAGTTGGTGCATCACAGAACATTTGTTGTGATAAACTGTATTGTGTTTGCCATTCCAACATTTGGTGCCTCACAGCACATTTGTAGTGATAAAATGTATTGTGTTTGCCATTCCAACAGTTGGTGCATCACAGCACATTTGTATTGATAAAATGTATTGTGTTTGCCATTCCAACAGTTGGTGCATCACAGCACATTTGTATTGATAAAATGTATTGTGTTTGCCATTCCAACAGTTGGTGCATCACAGCACATTTGTAGTGATAACACGCATTGTGTTTGCCATTCCAACAGTTGGTGCATCACAGAACATTTGTAGTGATAAAATGTATTGTGTTTGCCATTCCAACAGTTGGTGCATCACAGCACATTTGTAGTGATAACATGCAATTTGTTTGCCATTCCAACAGTTGGTGCATCACAGAACATTTGTTGTGATGAACTGTATTGTGTTTGCCATTCCAACATTTGGTGCCTCACAGCACATTTGTAGTGATAATATGCATTGTGTTTGCCATTGCAACAGAATCATGCAACCTGATAAATGCTACATGTGTTGTTTCAGGCGGCACACAGACTTGTAGTTACTCAGATGTCTCTGGTCAAGTCAAGTCCTTTCTAGTCAGCTTCCTCTAGGACAGGCCGTATGCTTTTCTCAATATGGCTGCCGATTTGTGGTCCTCCCTGTGCTCTCTTCATGGCCGTGGTGTGTGGAAGAGGCACAGACAGGGAATGGAAAAGTGACCACCTTTAGGCAGTCCTGACCAAATTCTTTGGCCAACAGAGTGTCGTAGTACAGAATGGCCTCCGATTCAAAACCAAACCCACACAGCTATAGTGCGGGTGCACACACTACCTTTCTACACCTGCCCTCAAAGAAGTGGATACAATTTGTTTAGCTGAAGTTTACCAGCTTCCCACAGGTGATGTCTCATAGAATATCCTGCTCAGAATCCTCCCTTTGCCAAACAGGTTTGAGTCACAGCTATAAATTTGGCCACCTGAGTCAGCCCTAAAGACTTGAAGGTTGTTAGATAGACAACAAAGTACACCAAGCCTATTGAAACACGTAAATTACAACTGGTATGTCTAGTGTCACGCATGTGCGAGTAGGAGGACGTTGTATGGACCAAGCGAAGGTAATTCCATGCCAGGCCAGGGGGTGGCGTGGTGCACTAAGCCTTCTCCTGTTGTCTCTGCAGACCAGCCACACGAAAACCTGGCTGACTCAGCATTGAAGACGCCACTTGCGGTTCTGGCACCCAGGATGACATCACGTCCGGTTCTGGCACCCAGGATGACGTCACTTTTGGTTCTGGCACCTAGGATGACATCACGTCCGGTTCTGGTACCCAGGATGATGTCACTTTTGGTTCTGGCACCTAGGATGACATCACTTCCGGTTCTGGGATGACGTCACTTCCAGTTCTGTCACCCAGGATGACGTCACTTCCGGTGCTGGCAACCAGGATGGCATCACTTCCGGTTCTGGGATGACTTCACTTCCGGTTCTGTCACCCAGGATGACGTCACTTTTGGTTCTGGCACCCAGGATGACATCACTTCCGGTTCTGGCACCCAGGATGATGTCACTTTTGGTTCTGGCACCCAGGATGACATCACTTCCGGTTCTGGGATGACGCCACTTCCAGTGCTGTCACCCAGGATGACGTCACTTCCGGTTCTGGCACCCAGGATGACATTACTTCTGGTTCTGGCACCCAGGATGATGTCACTTCCGGTGCCGGCAACCAGGATGAATCACTTCCGGGTCTGGGATGACGTCACTTCCGGTTCTGACACCCAGGATGACGTCACTTTTGATTCTGGCATCCAGGATGACGTCACCTCTGGTTCTGGGATCACGCCACTTCCAGTTCTGTCACACAGGATGACGTCACTTCTGGTTCCCCGCACCCAGGATGATGTCACTTTTGGTTCCCAGGATGACATCAGGAGAAGGCCACTTCCGGTGCCCCTAACGTACTTAAAACTGCCATTTGGCCAAACCCTCAGCAGTTCATGTCTGGACACTTCTGTCTACAACCCATTTGCAGCCCTGGATAATAAACGGGTGGCTGCCCCAAACCTTTTTAAGTGTGTCGAGTCCCACTAGCTTACACATAAAAACATACAAAATACAACTTCTTGTCATGGGTGGCCGGGATGCCTCTGCCTTGGAAGGACTGGGGGTGGGGGGTGGTTGCTAACTATGGACAGCGCATCACGTTCCACCCGGAACACTAGATGGCAGCGATACCTCAGACTCCCGCAGGGCTTCATGGGAATTGGAGTTCCTTACAGCCCTGATGGGATCCTTTGGAGGGAGGGGGTGTGCCCTGAGCCTGTGTGGGCGGTTCTTCCAGCACACCTGAAGCGAGTGACCTGTCTAAAGACACTACTCCGGGAGGAGAGGGACTAAAGTATGGTGGTGATTGTGCTTTGGGACTGCGTTGTGCCCACAGGCGACGAAATAGAAAAACGTTTTTGTTTTTATTAGTGCGCCTCCCGGGTCATAGGGCCTTTTGTTACACACTCCAGCACAATATTCAGTATTTATAAATGTATTCTGTTGCCTGTCTTCGACAGTTAAGGTAGCAAGTAAAAAATAAAACCAGGGTTTACGAAACTAAGCAGATCTGAGCCTCGTTTCCGAAGGCTACGACTGGCAGAACAGAGCTAGAGGTGTCTCCTGAGCTAATATAAGACGGTCCTACTGGAGACGCAGCGCAGTTAAGCTTCCAGGCCAATGTTTTCAGGTCAGTGTTGAAGGCTGGTGAGGGGACAATAATAATTCTCTCAAAGCCTTGGCAGCTGATTCAGTCAAGCAGCAAAATAACCCGAGTGCTACAGGATCGGCCTGGCATTTCTCTCGTGCTGCAGCCAAGCTTGCTCGCCGGCATCTTTAGCCTTTTGACTTCACCCTCCTGAACGCTGCCAGTCAGCCACACGGGGCACCACGGCAGATACCGCTCTTACCGGGATCTGCTCGAGGAAAAGCGTGGGAAGACACAAGCCTGTGGAAATCTGCTCAGCTTGGCTGCATATTTATTTATGTCACAAGAGCTTGTTGTCCAAATGATATCCGTAGCCAGTTTGTAATTGGTAACGTCCTTGGAAATCACGTCAGGGGTGCCCTCAAGGGTGGCGCTACCCGCGTCCTGCTTCTTTTTTTTTTTTTTTTTTTGTCTTTGTAAAGCTCCTGGTGAACGGTATCAAAATAAATTACCCTCAAGGTTGATATCAGCCAGAGAAGGAGAAATCTGCCCCAAGGAGAGGTGCACAAACACGCAGGAGAGGACCGTCTAATGTGAGCCGCGCCTCAGCAGGAGTTTGAATCGGTGACGAAGGCCAAAGGCCCACAGATATAAAAAGAAAACAGGAAGGAGTCCGTTCTTATGTCATGTGCTGCTGCCTGGAGACTCCAGATGGCAGTACAACCAACAAAACAGAGCTTCCTCTAACCTCGTGATGGCTTCTCCTTCAAAAAATATAAAATAAAACTAAATATATAAGCAGTTTAGAGGTGAATCAAAGCGGGGAGCGGAAAAGTGCGACCTTCAGAAACCTTCCAGCAGCTGCCTTGCTTTTCATTGTAGAGGAACAACTCTGCTCAGACGCACTCCTCTGCCAGCCGAGCCAGGATGGCAGCGGCCTGCTTTTACGTTACCATGCAGACACATTTGTGCTTTCAAATTACACTTCTAATGACATTTTATTCCTTGCACGTGGTGATAAATGGCCGGCAGTGTATCCCGGGCCAACACCCCCACGCCACTAGGTGGAGTCCTCCCTGCAAAATGGAGGTGCCCCGAATTCCCGCAGGGCATCATGGACATTGGAGTTTTCCTTCACAGCCCTGCTGGATACCGTAGGGGCCGCCAGGGGACGCTGCAGGGAGGCACAAGGATTTATATTTTCATTATATTGTAGCGGGGTGCCACCATCGAGAGAGACGTGAAGAGAGCAAACCAAATGAACAACTTCTTTAACAGGTTTGACCACCCTAACCCACTCTCACCTCGGAGTACTGCACCCTCCACCCATACCAGCATAGGAGAGACATCCCCACCCACAATTACAGCAGCGCAGGTGAGCAGAGAGCTGAGGAGACTTCGTGCCAGCAAAGCAGCAGGTCCAGATGGAGTATCGCCACGACTGCTGAAGGTCTGTGCGCTGGAGCTGGGGAGTCCTCTACAGCGCATCTTCAACCTGAGCCTGGAACAGGGGAGAGTCCCGAGGCTTTGGAAAACATTTTGTATCACCCCAGTCCCAAAGATATCACGTCCTAGTGAGCTGAACGACTTCCGGCCTGTCGCTCTGACGTCACATGTGATGAAGACCATGGAGCGGCTGCTGCTTCACCACCTAAGGCCACAGGTCCAACACACCCTCGACCCTCTGCAGTTCGCATACCAGGAGAAGGTGGGAGCGGAGGATGCCATCATCTACATGCAACACCGATCCCTTTCCCACTTGGACAGAGGCAGTGGTGCAGTAAGAATTATGTTTCTGGACTTCTCTAGCACCTTCAACATCATCCAACCTCTGCTCCTTAGGGACAAGCTGACAGAGATGGGAGTAGATTCATACCTGGTGGCAAGGATCGTGGACAATCTTACAGACAGACCTCAGTATGTGCGTCTTGGGAACTGCAGGTCTGACATTGTGGTCAGCAGCACAGGAGCACCGCAGGGGACTATACTTTCCCTGGTCCTGTTCAGTCTATATACATTGGACTTCCAATACAACTCGGAGTCCTGCCACGTGCAAAAGTTCGCTGACGACACTGCTATTGTGGGCTGCATCAGGAGTGGGGAGGAGGAGGAGTATAGGAACTTCATCAAGGACTTTGTTAAATGGTGCAACTCAAACTACCTACACCTGAACACCAGCAAAACCAAGGAGCTGGTGGTGGATTTTAGGAGGACCAGGCCCCTCATGGACCCCGTGATCATCAGAGGTGACTGTGTGCAGAGGGTGCAGACCTATAAATACCTGGGAGTGCAGCTGGATGATAAATTGGACTGGACTGCCAATACTGACGCTCTGTGCAAGAAAGGACAGAGCCGACTATACTTCCTTAGAAGGCTGGCATCCTTCAACATCTGCAATAAGATGCTGCAGATGTTCTATCAGACGGTTGTGGCGAGCGCCCTCTTCTATGCGGTGGTGTGCTGGGGAGGCAGCATAAAGAAGAAAGACGCCTCACGCCTGGACAAACTGGTGAGGAAGGCAGGCTCTATAGTAGGAATGGAGCTGGACAGTTTGACATCTGTGGAGGAGCGACGGGCGCTGAGCAGACTCCTGTCAATCATGGACAATCCACTGCATCCACTGAACAGGATCGTCTCCAGACAGAGGAGCAGCTTCAGCGACAGACTGCTGTCACCGTCCTGCTCCACTGACAGACTGAGGAGATCGTTCCTCCACCACACTATGTGACTCTTCAGTTCCACCTGGGGGGGGTAAACGTTAACATTATACAAAGTTATTGTCTGTTATACCTGCATTGTTATCACTCTTTAATTTAATATTTTTATTATCAGTATGCTGCTGCTGGAGTATGGGAATTAATAAAGTATCTATCTATCTATCTATCTATCTATCTATCTATCTATCTATCTATCTATCTATCTATCTATCTATCATATAGTGCCTTTTATTCTATCTATCATATAGTGCCTTTTATTCTATCTATCTATCTATCTATCTTATAGCCTGGAAGTACTACCTCATCACGGAGACGGAAGAAATGAAGTACTTCCGGGCTGAAGAAAAAGAAGAGTTTTTGATCTGGACCTTAAACCTGGACTGAAGGACAGAGGCATTTCCGGGTCAAGGACTTTAAAAGGACTGTGGGAAACCCCAGCAGACTGAGCCGGAGTTGAGAGGGTGTGGAACGGAGCTGCTGGGAGTGGAGGATTGATTAGCGTATTGTTTAGTATTGATTTATTGAGTATTGTGGAGTGGAGGTGCTCAAGATTAAATATAATAATTGGACTTTTACCTGGTGTCTCAACATGTTGTCTGAGGGTTCAAGGGGTCGACAGCGCCCCCATCTGTCACAACGTGTAGAACGAAAGGGCAGTAAACTGGTAAATTAGACCAAATGGGATGAAGAGCCCCGGCCTATCCGAGTGGGGGGACTTCACAGACTGAAACTCATTCTGCTGAATAAGGCCTGCGTAGGCCTCACAGCCATACTAGATATTCTTCAGACTGCATCCCATTGTCGTATGAACTTCCAAGTTGACTCCTCTTGCGTACACGGATGTTGGAAAGCATGTGCTTGATCTGTTAATAGGACACTGTCACACAACTTAAGGGCTTGAGTGATTGTAATTGTTCACCAAGACACGAGATGGCGCTGTCTAATAACGATCTCTCTCTCTCTCTCTCTCCTCCCTCTGCGGAAAGGAAGGCTGACACCGTTCCATCGGTGACGTCACTTCATGGGTCCAACCACCTGGACCGGCCGCTTCCTCCCAGCATCCTTCTTAAAATGGAAGCACCACCCATCTTGGCCAGTCTGCCCGAATGATTGAAGAAGTCGGCACAATTCAGCACGCGCTTTGCTTCCACACGATTGTTGAATTACACAGGGGTTTCACTGCAAGGTGCCCCAAAAGACGTTTATCGTTCAAGTCTTTTGTTTTACAGACACCTGACATTCGAAAAAGCGAGATCAGCGAGCGCAAAGAGAGTACAGGCCAGCAGCAGACTCACGGAGGACCCCAAAGTCCAGGCGTATGCTGAGCACATCGCGGTACGCCAGCAAGACCTGGGCACTGGGCAGAAAATAGGGTTGAATGGTATACTGAAAAAGTACCGAAGACACCAATTTTTAATTCAAGTATTTTGTTAATTTCGGTACCGGAAGTAAACAGTAGTAAATCACGCTCAGTCATTTTGTAGCGTGATCGCCTGTTCTTCGATGAAATATACGTGTGAGATCTATCTCGATTACCAATGGGGACAACTCTCCACCCTCCTGATCTTCGAGCAAATATATTAATAGAAACGGGCCAGATACTCCAAGTGGAGTGCGGAGAGGTCAGGAGGCGCGCAAGGGGGCTGCTGTGAGCCGGGGCGGGCTGGAGGGGTCTGTGAGGAGTTACCCATGACTTGCTTTGGTACTTTGGTCCAAATTTGAGTACCAATCCGACACTAGCACGAAACAAGAACCGAGGCTCAACTCCTTCCGCATCACTTGGAGAAGCGAGGTTCTGTTAGCGAACACGCAGATAAACGTCTGAGCAAAAAACCAGGATAGGCACGGAAGAAAAAAACAAATCAAAACATAAAAAAGTATGAAGCGAAAACGAAAACCGAAGCTCAATACGAGAGACGATCATCGTCGTTCGAGAGGACAAGAGGGAGGAAAAACCGAGAAAAGAGCACGGTGATAAAGTCTCAATACAGACTGAATAAGGATTTGCACCCATAGCCCTCCTTTCATTCTGTTGTGTCAATTATGCATGGGTCACGACCTCAGAGGCCACGCCCCTAGCAACGCTGGATGCCAATCTAACGATGGAAAAAAACACTAGAGGAGTAAAAAGTATACCAAATCACGACACCGGCATTGGCAGTGCTCGAGAGGGCAGGTACTTAATCCATCTCTACACCCTTCTCAAGCACAGATGGGTCACGTTTCACACATGGCTGGTGGTCAGATATCCAAAGACCTCCACTTTGGACAATTGGCACCTGGCAAGATGCCAACAGGAAGACCCTAGATGTGCCACAAGGACGTCTGCAAATGCAATTTCCCCACCGGCACGTGGCAGTCAGTCGCCCCGGACAGTGATGAAGGGTACAAGACCAGAGTAACCGAGGTGATGAAGAAAGCTGACGATAAGACAGGTCCTGTGTGCATGATGGTAGAGCGCCCTCAGCGTTCCGCTAGAAACGGCGTGAAAAGGACTGCCACCCTCGCACTGGACGATGCTGCTATTACCAAACCACCAGAAGGGCGGTCTTCTCCTTCCTATCGGAGGAGTTCTGTAATCTTACTGGGCAGAATGGCAGATAGCATCTGCATTCTAATACAGCTACAGATCTTCTTCTTCCCCATTTCTATGTGGGGGTCAATGGGCCTGGTGAACCTTCTCCACACAGCTCATTCCTGGACCTCCTCTCTGGTCGGACCCCTTTCCTTCATGATCTTCTTTCACTTGATCCATCTATCTCTGCTTTCTCTTCCCTATTCCCATCCCTCCTTCGCCCACATCTTCGCCGTATCTCCTCGTCACATGTCCACACCACCTCACCCTACTTTCCTCTCCTTTCTTAGATATCTTGCCCACTTTTGTGGTCTCATTTCTTATTCTGTCCTTCCTCTGTAACTCCACACACGCCTCTCCACCTCCTTCTCTCCTGCTGTGCTCCCTTTACTGCCCATATATCATTGCTGCTCTTTCCGTGGTCTTCAGAACCTCACCTGATACCTCCTTCTAGCTGTATGATCCACTCTGCCCTCTGTGGGACATCCACTGATCCTAGATATCTACACAATCTAAAGCCGGTGCCCAAACTAAAGACAACCAAATTCTCAACCTTCACCAGAAGCTATGGGTCAATCTAGGCCTTGTTTGGCTTACTGCAAAGCAGGAGGCAACACTTTGGCCACCCAACGTACTTATGAAGACTCAAACAAGACAAACTGTGAGGCCGCTGCAGTGGGTCTCACACATACACACACACACACACACACACACCCCTGATCAAGCAGGTGGAGATCTGCCAGATTCTGCAACAACAGGCTCTCTCGGCCAGCGAGCGCTGGCTCACATATCCTTCCTCGCTGGAACTGCGTCGTGTTGGCCTGAACAAAGAGGGAGAACATCTTGAACTGCTCCCGGGGGATCTAATTAGCAGCATTAAGTTTGTTGTAAGTGACAAATTCATGAAGATGTATGGCTGTCGAAAGACACTCGCGACCTGGGAGCCGCCGCTTCTTAAAGGTTGGGGCCGAATCTTCCGTGACTCCAGAACTCCTACAGCCCCACCATGTACTGAAAGTTCCCCCAAGGTCAGATATTCAAACAATCTGTGCGTTTACACACACACACACAACACCGAGAATAAGGAGAGTAACCCGGTTGAGGGCAGGTACTTGAACACCCCCGTTTACACCCGCCAATCCACTTCTCGAGTTCCCCTTTGGCAAAACGCTCTGAAGTCACAAAAACGCCCTAAAGTGGACATTAAACCTCGTCAATGGCCGCCGTGAACCCAAAAACAAGCATGTGCCCTGTGGAGCACTGTATGGCACACCAACATAAATGTGGCGATTTCTACAATATGGACACAAATCACTTCAACCAACAGAAGCAGCAAGCGTTTGCCTGAAGACATTGGTGGACACTTGCACGGCTTCTTACTGCGTGTGGACTGCGGAAATTGAGAAAGTGGCGTACAAAAAAAAAACGGCAAGGGGTCAAAACCGGAAAGACGCAAAACAAAAGACTCGCTCAGAGTCAAGAGGCGCCAGCCAAGGTCGGGACACGAGAGATTCAACAAACACAAAGAACGTCCAGTAGCGCGACTCGAAAAGGGGCAATAAGACCTTTCAAGTCAGGGTCATGACCTCCATGGACACGCCCATGACAACGACAGGCACCCCCCCACCCCCCCCAATAATGACTGTGGCATATCTCAGTCGGGATTCTCTCTTCCTGGCTGGGTTTGAAAGTCTTTTTATTTTTATTCTTTATTAATTAATATTAATTGATGTTGTGGACCACCAGGGGTCTCCCCCAAACGCCAACACAGACAGACTGAGACACCTCAACACACGTTTTATTCGGGTGGCGAGAAGCGTTTTTCTCTTGCTCCCCACTTCACAGCACAGTGCAGTACAGTACAGAACTACAAGCACCAAATTATACGACACACCGTCCTTTTCTTCCTCTCTCTTCCTCTTCTTCGCCTCTACTCCTCCTTCCCGACTCGGGCTCATTTCTGCGAGGTCAGTCCCGTCCTTTTGTATTGGCCAACCCAGAAGCGCTTCTGCTCTTACGCCCACGTGGTCTGCAACCACTTTGGAAACGTAATGCCGTACGTCTCTTCCACAGCACGGTACCCAACAGGGCTGCGATATCGAACTCCAAGTCCCATGGTGCCCTGCTGTAAACCAGGGGAGCTGCCATCTAGGAGTTTGGGGGAGGCAGTGCCCTAAAGGGGCTGCCTTCCCCCATTCCTTCCACTGCTTGGGCGTCCCGGCCATCTCTTACAATGTTAACGTTACTTTTGTTAATTATCTGCTGTAGATTCTTTGTGTGTGTTTGATGGGTGGTCCCCCAGGACCTTCACACCTTCATATCTGAATTACGTAAGGCACGGGGACCTGTGACGTCACTTCTGCTTCATATAAGACTGAAGCACGTCGGGAGTCGTCAGTCAGTGGGTGACTTGCGTCAGCACCACATGTTACCGGAATGGCCAAATCCGTTTTCTTTTTGTTGTCTTCTTGGCATTGCCAACCTGCCATTAAAACGGGCGTCCGCCCCGTGGTGCCCCCAAACCTTTCATCGTTAGTCCTGTTTTTTTACCTTATGACTTCTACAGAACAGATAAGCATCATCACTTGAGGGGGCAAAAGGCGAGGCGGCCGACGTTCTAATTAGGCTTTACTTCTCCACTGGCAGTTGTTAACACAATTAACTCCCGCTAGACCAGCCATCCTGGTGCCATAAGTGCCTGAAGTGGAAAGAGGCTTCTGGGTCCTCCTCCCGATTTCTTAAAAGTGAGGTAAGGGTCCCTCTCAGAGTTTCAGTCGGGATGATATTCATGATATTCATACATTCATTCAGGCCAGAGCGGAAGCGGGAGGTGCCAGTACGTAACCATCTACTACCGCCATAGCTGTGCCGCCATAGCGGCCCACGTCGAGCCCTGGGTGTCAGAAAGCACTCGGGCAGCTCAGCACAAACACGAACGCCAATTTTTTGCATTTGATTTGAAAAAAATCTCATCCCGCAGTTCTTCAAAGATGCTTCACCCTCAGCTGAGAAGGACGCGGTGCTTGACGCATCCTCTGCCAAGCCGGCCTCCCCGGGAGAAGCACTTTAAAGAACTCAAAGAGATGGAGTGGGCTGCTGATTTCATTAGAAAATGACTTTCTCAAGAGTCTTCAGCGTACTTCAATGGCGGCGAGCACCTTGGGCACCGGCAGACATCACAGGTCTTATTAAACAGAGGTCAGATCTGCTCAGCAAGGCAGGCTTGGCACTGCTTTCCATATTAGACCTATCTCGGCAAAAGAAGATGCGCTTGATGAGCGATTATCACGTGAGGAATGTCATTTAATGAAATGGCATTCGATCGTGAAGAATGCAGACATCAAGGCAGACATCTCACGGAGACAGGAACGTCTTCCTCAGGACCACACGGGGCAATCCGTTCACTTCTTCAGTCCACCTTTCTATTAATGAGTCTAGGCAGAAAGTGGGAATCAACTCTGGAGATGATGCCAGCCCGCCACAGGTCACACACACTGACATATCGAGCCGTCAGACCCCCCCCCCCCCCCCAGCTCACATTTTTGACATTTCGTTACGTTGCAGCATTGTGTTAAAATCATTCTGATTCATTTGATTCCCTCATCGAGCACCGCTCGATACCCCGGAACTGACAAAAGTGAAAAGGGACTTTTACGAATCTTTGCTTGCTTGCTCAAAACATCTCGTGGGACATCGGTGAAGTCCTGGGGGCGTTTTTTGGGTCTTTCGACATCAGACACCCTCTGAACATGAAAATCCGTTTTATTGGGAATTTTTGCAAATTTATTAAAAAATAAACTGAAATAAGGGCGGCACGGTGGCGCAGTGGTAGCACTGTTGTCTGGCGGCACGGTGACCTGGGTTCGCTTCCCGGGTCCTCCCTGCATGTTCTCCCCGTGTCTGCATGGGTTTCCTCCCACAGTCCAAAGACATTCAGGTTGGGTGCACTGGCGATCCTAAATTGTCCTTGGTGTGTGGATGTGTGTGTGCATGCCCTGCGGTGGGCTGGCACCCTGCCTGGGATTTGTTCCTGCCTTGTGCCCTGTGTTGGCTGGGGTTGGCTCCAGCAGACCCCCGTGACCCTGTAGTTAGGATATAGCGGGCTGGATAATGGATGGATGGATGAATAAGATATTTGAAAATACACATACTATATAGGGTGGCACGGGGTGGTAGTGCCGCTGCCTCGCAGTTAGGAGACCTGGGTTCGCTTCCCAGGTCCTCCCTGTGTGGAGTTTGCATGTTCTCCCCGTGTCTGCGTGGGTTTCCTCCCACAGTCCAAAGACATGCAGGTTAGGTGGATTGGTGGTCCTAAATTGTCCTTAGTATGTGGATGTGTGTGTGTGTGTGTGCCCTGTGGTGGGCTGGCACCCTGCCTCACGCCCTGTGTTGTCTGGGGTTGGCTCCAGCAGACCCCCGTGACCCTGTGTTAGGATATAGCGGGTTGGACAATGACCGACTGACTGACTGACTAAAATGAAATATCACACTGACACAACAGAGCTTTGGTCTTGATACAACCAAGTCCTATTTGTCATCGAGATGTTTCTACACCGTGTTTGGAGTCCACCTGTGGTCCATTCAAGTGACTGCACATGATTAGGAGCGGCTATATAGAGCAGGGGTGTCCAACTCCGGTCCCGGTAGGCCGCAGTGGCTGCAGGCTTCCATTCTAACCGTCTTCTTAATTAGGGAGCGATGCCTTATCTCTGTTCGAGGTATGGGAAGGGACAGAGGAGGCACACAGTGGGCCAAGGACACTTATGTCTATTAATAATTATCGTGACAATGGTGTAATATCATGAAGGGATACAAATATCCAAAAAAAAAAAAAGCCATTAGAAGCCAAATGTTACGATTGCGAGTAATTATAAAATCTGGGAAACTGACATGTCAGCCAGCCTGGGAGAACACAGGTGAGCTAAGATGACAGGCCATTAACAGACCAAGTTGTAGAATTTGTGAAACCCCATCCCATACCTGAGCAAGAAGGGGGCGGGACTGGAGCTGTGGCTGAACAGGATTGGTTATGAAGTAGGGAGTCGGCTTATCCTATTGGCTCGGGAGGCACATCAAGGATGATAAAGACAGAGGTAACAAAGAAACTCTCTCTCTCTCTCTGTCTCTCCCTGACATTTTCCACCTTGAGAAGACCACCCCTCTCTCTCAGAGGCCATTTTCAGACAGGCTGTTTGGCCCTATGTAGATGATCGATGCCAGAAAGATTGAGGGTATCAACAAGTTTATGTGCCACCTGAAGCTACAAGTCTAGCACGATTGGGTGGGATGGTTGATAAAGCCACCTTCTATTTGCTTTCGGTTTATGGCGCTAGTTATAATATTTCAATAATAAAATGTACTTTTTATAACTTATTTGCAATGGTGATGGACAGGTTGACAGACGAGATTAGACAGGAGACCCCGTGGACTGTGGTGTTTGCTGACGACATTGTGATCTGTAGCGATAGTAGGGAGCAGATGAGGAGACCCTGGAGAGGTGGAGATCTGAGAGGTGAGGAATGAAGGTCAGTTGGACCACCAAGACAGAATACATGTGTGTAAATGAGAGGGAGGATGAGGGGAGTAGAATTTGCGAAGGTGGATGAGTTTAAATACTTGGGATCAACAGTACAGAGTAATGGGGATTGTGGAAGAGAAGTGAAGAAGAGAGGGTGGAATGGCTGGAGAAGAGTGTCAGGAGTGATTTGTGACAAACGGGTATCACCAAGAGTGACAGGGAAGGTCTACAGGACGGTAGTGAGACCAGCTATGTTATATGGGCTGGAGATGGTGGCACAGGAGGCAGAGCTGGAGGTGGCAGAGTTAAAGATGCTAAGATTTGTATTGGGGGTGACGAGGAAGGACAGGATTAGAAATGAGGACATTAGAGGGTCAGCTCAAGTTGGACGGTTGGGAGACAAAGTCAGAGAGGCGAGATGGCGTTGGTTTGGACATGTGCAGAGGAGAGATGCTGAGTATAATGAGCGATGGGTACTAAGGATAGAGCTGCCAGGTAAGAGGAACAGAGGAAGGCCTAAGAGGAGGTTTATGGATGTGGTGAGAGAGGACATGGAGGTGATGGGTGTAACAGAGCAAGATGATGAGGACAGAAAGATATGGAAGAAGATGATCCGCTGTGGCGACCCCTAACAGGAGCAGCAAAAAGAGGAAGAAGAAGAAGATAATACTAGAATACATGTGTAAGCTTTTACTCCTGCCAGTTCTGATTGCCTGAGGGTCATAGAAACGAGGGCTATAGTTGGATTTTGGGGGCACTTTTTTAAAGTCCACATAATAAAGATTATAAAGGGAAATGGGATAACCCTAGGGGCCCTAACACGACAAAACAATAGTGAAGACCACCCCATGGTCCTTGATAGCTACTGCCCGATTATTTCCTTACCTCTACAACATAAGCAATGGTAGGCCAAGAAACTTGGGTCAGTGCCTTTAGAAATTCGAAATGGAAGCAGCACCATCATGGTGCCCACCCATAAGGTGAAATTTCCCACTCTAATGGATAGAGAAGGGTGTCAAACTTCTACCCTGCACTACCCGCTCCCACAATGCTCCTCTGCCGCCCTCGGGTAGGTCTCACTCCTACCTCTGGTTGTCTTCCTTATTTGTGCAGAATGCTACCGCTGCCACCAACAGGTGTGACTTTCGGAATCTTCCAGAAGTTTAAAAGTCAAATTTGAGCCCCTAAGAAGTCTTCATCAATTTTCATAGCATAGCAATTCATTGATCGTTCAGGAAAAGGATGAAATTGAGGGGAAAAAAAACCCAATAATAGTGATGTTGGCAAATCCATGGAAGGGAACATCGATGTGTAAAAATGTAATTATCTATTTAAAAAAAAAAAAAAAAAAAAAAGTTGCACCGTTTTGAGAAACTCGCTCCCCCACTCGGTAGATTTAATTATCAGATCAATCATAACTTAATATATTAAACATTTCCCAGAACAGGAAGAAATTACCGCTGAAATGAAAACAATAGATTTACTTTCAAATCGGAGTCCTTTGATATTTGCATTTAAAACTGCAGCTACATTTTTTACTTTTTTTTTTTTTTTGATGGTGGGGGGGGTGGGTTTACAATATTTAATGCATACGGTTAGAATCCGCAGGAATAATTATCCCACATATGCTGCAAACTACATCAGTTTCAATTAAATTAATGATGCGGCTATTCTTTCGTTACAGCTCCTTTTAAATATTTATGGCTGCCAGTCCGATTTATTTATTTGCACAGACGGCGGTGTTTCTATGAAAAGACGGGGTGAAAAGAAAATAAAAACAAATATAATAGATGGATATGTTGGGGGAAAAAAATAATTCCGCATTTTCTAGATGAGATGGAATTTGAGCGCGTGTGCGCGTAGACGCGTCTCAGCCCTGATGATTATTTCTAGTGGCATTTGTTTGCAGGGCAAGTGGCACCAATTTCACACATCCTTATTGGCTAATTTGAGCGTGCGTTTGCCAGCAGCCTTTCTGGCGTCTTGATGTCTGTTTTTATTCTGGTGATTCACACTTTCTGAGTAGCAGTCACAACAATCTACCACTATCGACGTGATTGTTGTTTTTTTATTGTCAACTCCACACTTCCACCCCAACGAAATTACAAACAAAAAAAAAGCCAAATAATAATCACACCAGAACAGGCCTGGCGAAAAACACTGAAAAGTGCTGTATGGTCGTTAAAAAAACAAATCAATTAAATATCACTTTGCAAACAATCCTTATTTGATTATCACTACTAAAAAGAGTTCTTTTGTTCGTTTCATGAGAAACAGCTTAAGACTTCATCATACGAAGAACAACAAAGATTCTCTTGGTTTTCTGTCCATAACTACTATTGATAAATATATTAATGCTGGAGTCTGATTCTGAGCCGATTCCAGCCTTGGACCCGATGCTGCTGGCATGCGCTCAGGCTTTTACGGATCTAGACCAGAGTTTTCTAACCGCCAATCTGCAGGCTGTTAACCGTTCCGTTAGAATATTTTTGCCGGTCCAGAAAACTCAGCGAATTCCTTGGTCATGTTTTTTTTAGCCAGTGTGAACACATTTCAGGTAACATTTCAAACAAACAAAATGCGGTATGTTCTGTCCGGGCGATCAAAACTCCAAACTCGAAACCCCCAGCCGCCAATCAAATGTTAGTAAATGTGGATGCTGAAAACTCAAAGGAGGGCGAGTGTAATGTTAGTTACACTTGACGCTCAAAACTCCAAGGGGGGTACTACCCCCAATGCTCTTAGAGCTTTGGATTTAATGGTAGTAAACCTTGACTCTAGAAACTCCCAGAGGGAACCCCCCAGTTCCCGGATCTAATGTTAGTGAAACAAAAACACAAGAGATACCATTCAAACACCCTCTCCTGCACTCTGATCTTCAGATCTAATTTTGTAAATCTACACACTCGAAACTCCCAGAGGAAACCCCACTCTGCGATCTAATGTTAATAAATTCTGATACCTGAAAATCGAGGGGGTATTATGCAAACCCCTGCCTCCCACTCTCAGATCTTCATATCTAAAGTTAGTAAATCTAGACACTCGAAACTCCGAGAGGGAACTCTGCTCTACGATCTAATGCTACTAATTCTTGATGCTTAGAACTCCATGGGGTACCATCCAAACTCTCACCTAATCCTCTCAGATCTTCAGATCTAATGCTACTAAATCTAGATGCTCAAAACCCCAACTGGGTACCATCCAAACACCCTCTCCTGCTCTCTGTTCTTCAGAGGTAATTTAGTATATCTACTCAATTGAAACTCCCAGAGGGGAACCTCACTCTGCTATCTAAAGTTAGTAAATTCTGATACCTGAAAATCAAAGGTGTGTTATCCAAACCCCTCCCTCCCACTCTCAGATCTTCAGATCTATCTTAGTAAACGTAAATGCTCGAAAATACCAGATGGGACCTGGCTCTCCAATCTAATGTTATTAAATTCTGATACCTGAAAATCGAAGGGGTATTATGCAAACCCCTGCCTCCGACTCTCAGATCTTCATATCTAAAGTTAGTAAATCTAGACACTCGAAACTCCAAGAGAGTACTCTGCTCTACGATCTAATGCTACTAAATCTTGATGCTTAGAACTCCATGGTGTACCATCCAAACTCTCACCTCCTGCTCTCTGATCTTCAGAGGTAATTTAGTACATCTACTCAATCGAAACTCCCAGAGGGGAACCCCACTCTGCTATCTAAAGTTAGTAAATTCTGATACCTGAAAATCGAAGGGGTATTATGCAAACACCTGCCTCCCACTCTCAGATCTTCATATCTAAAGTTAGTAAATCTAGACACTCGAAACTCCGAGAGGGAACTCTGCTCTATGATCTAATGCTACTAAATCTTGATGCTTAGAACTCCATGGGGTGCCATCCAAACTCTCACCTAATCCTCTCAGATCTTCAGATCTAATGCTACTAAATCTAGATGCTCAAAACCCCAACTGGGTACCATCCAAACACCCTCTCCTGCTTTCTGATCTTCAGATGTAATTTAGTACATCTACTCAATCTAAACTCCCAGAGGGGAACCCCACTCTGCTATCTAAAGTTAGTAAATTCTGATACCTGAAAATCGAAGGTGTATTATACAAACCCCTGCCTCCCACTCTCAGATCTTCAGATCTATCTTAGTAAATCTAAATGCTCGAAAATCCCAGATGGGACTTGGCTCTCTGATCTAATGTTAATAAATTCTGATACCTGAAAATCGAAGGGTTATTATTCAAACCCCTGCCTCCCACTCTCAGATCTTTAAACCTAATGTAGTAAATCTAGATGCTCGAAGCTCCCAGAGGGAATGCCGGTCTATCATCTAATGTGCGTAAATCTTGATGCTCGAAACTCAAAGGGGTACTATCCAAACATCCACTCCAGCTCTCTTATCTTCATATCTAAAGTTAGTAAATCTAGACACTCAAAACTCTGAGAGAGTACTCTGCTCTATGATCTAATGCTACTAAATCTTGATGCTTAGAACTCCATGGGGTACCATCCAAACTCTCACCTCCTGATCTCAGATCTTCAGATCCAATGTTAGTAAATCTAGATGCTCAAAATCCCAAGGGTTACCATCCAAACACCTTCTTCTACTCTCTAATCTTCAGATGTAATTTAGTAAATCTGGATGCTCCAAACTCCCAGAACCCCACTCTGTGTTCTAATGTTAGTAAATCTTGATGCTGGAAGCTCCGAGGGGTCCTATTCCAACTACCAATTTTCAGATCTTCAGATCTAATGTTTGTAAACCTAGATGCTTGAACCTTCCAGAAAGAACCCTGGTCTACGATCAAATGTTAGTAAATCTTTATTCTTGAAACTTGAAGGACTTCTATCCAAACCCTCATCTCCCACTCTCAGATCTTCAAATCTAATGTAATAATTCGAGATGTACGAAACTCCAAGAGGGAACCCCACTGTACGTTCAAATGTTAGGAAATCTTGATGGTCAAAATCCCAAGGGGTATTTTCCAAATACCCTCTCCCACTCTCAGATCTTCAAATCTAATGTACTAAATCTAGATGCTCAAAACTCCAGGAGGGCATCCAGGTCTATGATGTAATGTTAGTAAATCTTGATCCTCAGAACTCCATGGGGTACCATCAAAACTCTCACCTCCCACTATGAGATCTTCAGATCTAATTTAGTAAATCTAAATGCTCGAAAATCCCAGAGGGGAACTCAGGTCTCTGATCTAATGTTATTAAATCTAGATGACCGAAACGTCCACAGTGAAGCCCGCTCTCTGATCTAATGTTAGTGAATTTGAATGCTCGAAACCCCAAAGGGTTACCATCCAAACACACCCTCTCTCCCACTCTCTGATCTTCAGATCTAATGTTAGTAAATCTAGACGATCAAAATGTCCACAAGGAACCCCGCTCTCCGATCTAACGTTAGCAAATCTGGATGATAAAATCATCTCTTCTATTAAGAAATTAGACTTAACATACTCTGGTGGGCTGGCGCACTACCCGGGGTTTGTTTCCTGCCTTGCACCCTGTGTTGGCTGGGATTGGTTCCAGCAGACCCCCGTGACCCTGTAGTTAGGACAAAGTGGGTTGGATAATGGATGGATGGATGGACTTAACATGAGAGTACTGGCACTTATGTGTTTTCCGGAGGACATCATGTGAGGACTGGCATTCCAAGATGCTAGATGGCAGCCCCCCAGGTTATGATGCCCCTACAGATTTCCCACCGGGCACACTGGAAATTGTAATTTGCTGCCTAAACCTTCTTGTCTTCTGTGGGTGCCACCAGGGGGCTGGGAACTGCTCCCGGGCCATAACTTTGGGACACCCAATGTACTTCTGGGTTTTATATAAAAGGAGCATGCCTGCCTCAACTCTCGAAGCCAGAGTTAAGAGGAGGAGGATGATGTTTGCTGTGAGGGAGCTGAGGATGAAGAGACAAAGAGACATCACACAGACAGTCAGTGTTGCTGAGAATTGTAACTATAATTGTGTTTGTGTTGTGAGAAACTCTTCCCTAATAAGAGTTTCACACAATAAAACCCCTTTGTTTGTGGCAAACTTGTGTCCAAGCTTCTGTGTAGGGAGTTTGGGGAGCTGCAGTGCCCCGTGGTGACCACAGTTTCCACTTAAGTCACTGGTTGGGCAAATTATGATTCCGAGTAAATACATTTATAATATTTTCTTCTTCCCCAATCACAAAGAGCTCCTAAGTCTTCTGCTGGTCTACAAGTTCAAAGGATAGAAAATGGACAATCTAAAGCAATGAAAATAATAATTAGACAATAATGAAAAACGGCCATCAAGGGGTTATTGAGTATTTGCTCATAATTCGTTGCCTTTATTTTATTTTTGTCACCTTTCAGAGCAGCAGGAGATGACTTTCTGTTGCTCTCGCAGAGGACTGGGAGTACAGTGCAGTAGGCCTGCCATTATAAACAGAGGGCCTGCTACTGTCAACGGAACACTCTTCCCTTTCAGAAGCCTCGCTAAAATCAAATTCATATTTACCGTCTGGGCTACACTTTACCACCTTGCAAATTAGGTCACTAAATTTGGCAGTATATCCCCCCCCCCCCCCATCTAGAAAAGAAGGGGGTCAAAAAAAAAAAAAAAGGCTCACGACAACTGCCGACTGAATAACGCTTAAGATGCTGCCGTGTCAGCCAAGCATGAAATCTGTAGGCGGTGGAGGGTTTGTGCTGTCAGGAAGTGCGAAAGACCCCCAAGAGCACAAGCCCCCCCACCCCCCAACAACCCAGAGCTTTATTTACAGGCAAGAGTCAGCTTTTGCATTGCCCGGCAACTGGCGGAAGTGAAATTCATATCAGGCTGACTGGAAGTCTAGCAATTCACATTGCAGGTGGGGAGAAGACAACGCGGGCAGCTCAGCCAAGCTTACAAGGTGAAAATGTGCTGAAGCTGCCAGCTACCGCAAGATCCCAGCTGAGGTTGTTTTTTTTTTAATTTAATGTCAGCTGCAGGCATGCATGTACTTTACATTGTTAATGAGTCTTGGTATTCTTAGACTTGACATCATACTAAATCAGACAGAAAGTAAGCATTTGCATTTTCTAAATGTATGCCACATGACAACGTCCGGCAGCCCCCTCTGGCACGACGATGCCAATCTGAATCTCCAGCAATTGACACATCAGCTTGAGCGGGAAGAGCTGACCCCCCTCACACGAGGTCAGACTGAATCCATCACAAGCTTTCGGTTATGTAGTGCCCATAAAAAGGAGACGCATTCTGTAGAGTCTTTATTTGTTTTACATTACGTCCGTTCACAAACCCAGCACCTAATCAGTCTTCTTGCGGCGGTGCCCTTCTGATTGAGGTCATTCGTAAAGATTTTATTGTGTTATGTTTCAGCTGCTGTAAAGAGATCCAAGCACTGCAGATGATTTTTCTTGATGTTAAAACTGTTTGTTAAAACTCTTCTTCCACTTGGCCTTTGTTAGTAGAGAAAGAAGGCATTCTCACATTCTACTGCAGTCGGGCAACTTTTACAGACAAGTACCACTTAGAAAATGAACGTGGCAAAATGATCTTTTAAGAAAGGTCACGGTCTGATGATCATTTCCGGTACTTTCCACATGTCTGGAACCACTCGTGCATTTATTTACACCTTCCAAGTCTGTTCTGTCAAAATGAACATTGGACAAAGAAAGGCTACAAGGTGTTCACCGTGGCCCTTGACAAGCTCTGATCTTCAGATTTCATTTAGTAAATCCAGAGGCTCAAAACTCCCACAGGGAGCCCCGTTAGTAAATCTGGATGCTCGAAATCCCAAGGGCTACCATCCAAACACCCTCTCCTGCTCTCTGATCTTCAGAAGTATTTTAATAAATCCAGACACTCAAAACTCCCAGAGGGAACCCCGCTCTGCAATCTACTGTTAGCACGTTGTACATGTAGACACTTTAAACTTCCAGGGGGAACCCAAATCTATGATCTAAAGTTAGGTAATATGTTGATGCTCGAAACTTGAAGAGGTACCATCCAAACCCCCACCTCCCATTCTCAGATCTTCAAGTCTAATATTAGTAAATCCAGACACTCGAAACTCTAAAAGAGAACCCTGCTTTCTGATCAAATGCGGTAAAATTTTCCAAGGGGTACCATCCAAATCCCTGCCTTCCACTTTCAGATCTAATTTAGTAAATCTAGACGCTCGAAACTCCCAGTGGGAACGCCGCTCTGCAATCTAATTTTACTAAATCTTGATGCTCAGAACCCCAACAGATACCATCCAAACACCTTCTCCTGCTCTCTGACCTTCAGATCTAATTTAGTAAATCTAGACACTCAAAGCTCCCAGAGGGAATCCCACCCTGTGAATCATGTTAGCAAATGTAGATGCCTGAAACTTCCAGAGGGAACCCCAATTGTGATCTAAATTTAGTAAATCATGATGCTCGAAACTCCAAGGGTTACCATCCAAACCCCTGCCTTCCTCTTTCAGATCTAATTTAGTAAATCTAGACACTCGAAACTCAGAGACAGAATCCAGCTTTCCGATCAAATGTGATAAATCTTGAAATTCTGAAAACTCCAAGAGATACCATCCAAACCCCTGCTTTACACTTTCAGATCTAATTTAGTAAATCTAGATGCCCGAAAACTCCCAGAGGGAACTCCGCTCTTTTAGTAAATCTTGATGCTCAGAACTCCTAGAGGTACCATCCAAACCCTCATCTCCCGCTCTCAGATCTTCAAACCTAATTTACTAGATGCTCGAAATCCCAAGGGTTACTATCCAAACACCCTCCTACACTCTGATATTCAGATCTAATTTGGTAAATCTAGATGCTCAAAACTCCCAGAGGGAACTCCGCTCATTTAGTAAATCTTGATGCTCAGAACTCCATGGGGTAACATCCAAACCCTCACCTCCCACTCTCAGATCTTCAGATCTAATTTAGTAAATCTAAATGCTTGAATCTCCCAGAGGGAACCCCATTCTATGATCTAATGTTAGTAAATCTTGATGCCTGAAACTTGTAAGGGTACAATCCAAACCCTCGCCTCCCACTCTCAGATCTTCAAACCTAATTTACTAGATGCTCGAAATCCCAAGGGTTACTATCCAAACACCCTCCTACACTCTGATATTCAGATCTAATTTGGTAAATCTAGATGCTCAAAACTCCCAGATGGAATCCAGCTCTATGATCTAAAGTTAGTAAATCTTACGTGCTCGAAACTCAAAGGAGTACTGTCCAAACCTCTCATTCTCAGATCTTCAAATCTAAAGTAAACCCAGAAACTTGAAACTCTGAAAGAGAACCTTGCTATCGGATCAAGTGCGGTAAATCTTGAAATTCTGAAAACTCCAAGGGTTACCATCCAAACCCCTGTCTTACACTTTCAGATCTAATTATATCTAGACGCTCGAAGCTCCCAGAGGGAACTCGACTCTCCAGTCTAATTTTAGTAAATCTTGATGCTAAGAACTCTAAGGGGTACCATCCAAACCCTCACCCCCTGCTCTTAGATCATCAAATCTAATTTAGTCAATCGAAATGCTCGAAACTTCCACAGGGAAGCCCACCCCCTGATCTAATATTAGTACAACTTGGGGCTCGAAACTTGAAGGGGTGCCAACCAAACACACATCAGAATGAACCATGAAGGAAACGGAGAAAGAAGAACACAGTCACCAAGAAGATCCATGCCTTGTGATGCAGTAATGTTACCTTAGGAGACGGAACGGCGACAGCTCCTAACCGTCTATGGATCCTCCTGGAATGTTGAGGTGGTATCATTGATTTTACCACACTCGCTTACTTTTATTTGCTTCTGCTTTTGTCACATGAGGAATATTTAAGAGTATTCAAGACTAGTCTATCGCCTGCTCCCCTTGCTCTCATCTGGGTTACAGAGAAAACAGGAGATGCCATCTCATATGAGAAATAAAGCACAGTAGCAGCCAGTCCTCAATGAGGTCGGATCTGTAATCCCAGGTGGAGTTTCCATGCGGCGGTAGGCTGTGTCTCCTTCAAGGCCAGGTCGGTGTAAGATAAAGAGGACAATAGTTCGGGTGGAGGACATATGTGTGGGTCTACACAACAAAGAATCTGGGCATAGGTGTAAAGGCACCTATGTTTTAGGATAAGGTCACCCCAAAACCATTTCCACGATAAGAGATCGAAACTAAGTGAAAAAGACGTGCGTAATACTAAGTGACCCAATGGAGGAGGGCCGAATAAATGAGCCAAGAAGAAGCACGAAACTGCTAACTTCCAAAGCCAGAAGTCAGGTGGATGCCAGAGGGTCGCTGATTCGCAAAGTGAACCATCCAGGGCGCACATGTGCCCTCTTTTTACCGCATTACATTCTCTCTTCGTTCGATGGGCGAAACACAAGTATTTACAGAGCTGGCCAGCACAGTACAAAACGAAACACAATCCTCAAACAGACGTGGTTTCCCTCGGAAGACCTTGCTGTCTCACTGCTTCACATGCCCAGAGTGGACGATCTGGGTGACTGCTTTTCGTCGAGTTCAACAGTTTGGCTTCAAATCTGTGAGAATGAGAGTGTGCTGCCACCATGTGATCGATTGTCACCAGATGAGCAGGAGTTTTGATGTATGGGCGAGTCAAGACACAAAAGCTGGCAGCTTCCCCCGTGTCTAGTTGACCGTCCAGACTGGGAGCGTGCGTGTGAACCTGTAGCGTTTATCAAAGGTACAACCAACTAAACTTTACCTCGTCATCGTTACGTGTCACGTGAAGTTAAACTGTTTCCGACCGAGCATTATTTTTGAGGTCTGCGCCTCCCGTGAGGCTCACTAAGGCACCAGAGCAAGAATTGCAGGTAGATCATTTATTCCAGAACATTCTTGTCCTTTTTGAAGATGTCTTCCTAGTACGAGAATGCCACGGTGAATGAACTGGCATCCTAGTGCATTACTGTGCCATCCAATCTAAATGCTTCACATGAAGAGCTGGTCTTTATCAACCTATCGTCCACATGAAGGCAAACACCAAATGATCAGCCCTGATGTTTACACTGAAGAACATTACAAAGTGCTTCAAGAAGTCAGTCAGGGCCTACTTTATGCACAACGTTTTCGAGTGGACTCCGTTCGATCATCCATTGATCCATCCATCGCAGAGTACATTTAATACAGCACAGGACCCGCAGGTGGCAGATCCATACCGGCAGCACTGGCTGCAAGGCAGGAAACCATGCTGGTTGTGACAGCAGTGCATTATGGGACACATTCAGACAGACACACACACACACAGCTTGTGAGACTCAATAAAGAAAAGTCCCATCACCGCGGTACTCCTCAGACTTCCAAAGAACTCTCGGATGATTCTGCACGCGTGGGGTGTTATCGACAAGGGGGGAGTCGGATTTGGAGAATATCAGCCAAACCAAAGGGCCTCTGTGTCTGATCCCTATTGAGGGAGTGCGTGTGGAGGCAGTGCACTGTTACAAATACTGGGGGCGGAGGTGGGGGGTCCACGTCAATGACAGGCAGGACTGGTCTCGTACCACAGAGGAACTACACAGGAAAGGGCAGAGCAAGCTCTGTTTTTATTTTTACCTTTCTTTACTGTATTGAGGATGACTTGTGTTCTGTTCTGTGGATTGTATTGTATTGCCCCTCCCCCCCTTTGTTTGATGCCCACTGCGCGCCCAACCTACCTGCAAAGGGGTCTCTCTTTGAACTTCCTGTCCCAAAGTTTCTTCCATTTTTTTGGGGGGGGGGGGGGGGGGGAGTCAAAAGGCAGGGTCTGTTAAAGCCCACTGCGGCACTCCTTGTGCGATTCTAGGCTATACCAAAATAAAGTGTATTTTTTCTCAGGAGGCGTTCCTTTCGTGTGGGCCGCAAAATGAAAACGTCACAGAAAAAGATGCAAGGAAAGAAAAACAAACTTGAAATACAAAAAGGATACACCAAAAACCGTAAACGAGAATACATTGATACACTCAACCCAGGGGAACAAGTAACAGACACAGAGTCCACATTTATGGATTGGTCTCTAATGACAAGTCCAATGCTATGGTCAGAGAGAACAGAAAAAATAAAAAGCAAAGGCGAGGCCCGCTGAAGATCAAAAAAAAAATAAACAAAATCTGCTGGAGTTCAAGGCCACGAGACGGGGCAGCCATCACCTGGACGTCCTACCTAACCCTAAATGTTCTTGAGTGGCGTAATGGACGACAGGCATTGGCTGTGTGGCAAGCGGCTGGGGGTGGCACCCAGCCGGGATGCCCGGAAGGACCGGAGGAGGGATTGAGCCTCCTCCAGACCACATGGGGGTGACCGCCCTGGTGGCTTTGGGGACCACAGGAACTGAGCTTGGAAGCACTGGGGAGTGCCGGCGGAGGTTAATCGGGAGGCACTTGGAGCACATCTGGGTGATCATAAAAGGGGCCGCCTCCCTCCATTCGATGGCTTGAGTCGGGAGCGGAGAAGGACGGAGCTCGGGAGGAGAGGAAAAGAGGCGGCCTGAATGAAGGAAAACATTGGTCTCCACAGCTGGCATCCTGACCATCATTACCCATCCGGGAGGCCAATGTGATTAAGGAACAGGGGAAAACACTGTATTCAGAGCAGTGGCTTCACGGTAACACTAGGTGACAGCATACCCGGACCAGGATTCCCACACAGATACCTGCAGAGCATCATGGGAGGTGCAGTCCCAAGGGACAACCCGGTTGGGTTCCGTGGGGGCTGTTGGGTTAGGTAATCCATACATTGCAAGACTTCCAATCGACCCAAGGCTATGCCCTGGCACCGGACGTACTCTCGGGTCCAAGATAAAAGAAGCCGATCTGCCACATCCAGGCGAGTCGAAGGCGAGAGCGGAGTCAGGCAACACTCCCCGGGGAGAATTGGAGGAAAGGTGATGGAGCTGAAGAGGGGGAGGATTATAGTGAGGGGTGAGAAACGCTTTATTGTGTAAGAGTTTCGCAAAATAAAACCCCTTGCTTTCTGGAAAACTTGTGTCTGGAACTTGGGTAGATGCAGCGTCCCCTCATGGCCACAATAGTTTCGTGTTGTTCTTAAGTTCCATCCTTGAAGGTTCGATGAAGTCGGTCTCGTCAACAGTTGGAAAATCCGCTTCCATTCACACATCAGAATAGGTTTTGGCGACTCTCAGTTTGGACCCCCGGCCTCGTCCTGTCTAAGTGTACCTCACAACTCGTTTATCACCGAATGTAACCCGCCTCGCTTGAGACAGTACGGGTTGTTCTTGTGTTGTTAGATTTGCTTATTTATTTAGCTTGCACTCGGGTCCCAATCCAGGTGGTCCGTTGTGTGGTGGGTGCAGTGGATGCTCCCAACCTCCCCCGACTCCTGTATAAGCTAAATAAATAAAGTACTCTGTCTGAATTGGAGACAAAAAAATCTGGAGATATCTAGCATGATAAATATTTTGTAGATTGTCTTTATGCCTTTATTTTAATTTTTAATCCAGTCCATTCATCAGACAAGATTTCCGAATGGTAGGACACCTGAGTTGAAATTCCAAAGCGGCTAGCCTGGAGGAATACAGGTGGCTGAGACGACAGGGCAATCCGGCCCAGGGATGGCATGGGACTGGGATAAAGCTGGGAGTCGGCCTATTCCACTGGTCCAGGAGGCACCACAAAGACGCTGGATGAATATAAAGTCGGACCACCAAACAGACCCTCTCTCGGCGGCCATGCTGTCTGCGATTTCATGCAAGGGCTCAGAGATTAAAAAGACTGAGTGCCACCTGGTGGCCTACTATCAGATTGCATTTTGTGAACCAACACTCTTATTGGTGTTCTGCTTATATTTGGGGCATTGTCGTGTTACCCGTCCTGGCTGGAGTTTAAATTCCTTTTATATGACTGTTCTGTTTTATATTTATAGTGCATCTGGAAAGTATTCACAGTGCATCACTTTTTCCACCTTTTGTTATGTTACAGCCTTATTCCAAAATGGATTAAATTCATTTTTTTCCTCAGAATTCTACACACAACACCCCATAATGACAACATGAAAAAAGTTTACTTGAGGTTTTTGCAAATTTATTAAAAATAAAAAAATTGAGAAATCCCATGTCCATAAGTATTCACAGCCTTTGCTCAATACTTTGTCGATGCCCCTTTGGCAGCAATTACAGCCTCAAGTCTTTTTAAATATGATGCCACACACTTGGCACACCTATCCTTGGCCAGTTTCGCCCATTACTCTTTGCAGCATCGCTCAAGCTCCATCAGGTTGGATGGGAAGCGTCGGTGCACAGCCATTTTAAGATCTCTCCAGAGATGTTCAATCGGATTCAAGTCTGGGCTCTGGCTTATGTTTATGTTATGTTTCAGATGGGGTTCCCCCCTTGACTGGGGTTCAAATTCCTGACTTTGTAGTTCATTTCTGAGCCTTTTACTTATGTTAACATTATTTTTGTTAACTATTTACGTTACTCCTTGTTTTGGGTGTACGTTAGCCATTGTTATGTGCCATACAATACAATACAATTTATTTTTGTATAACCCAAAATCACACAAGGAGTGCCACAATGGGCTTTAACAGACCCTGCCTCTTGACAGCCCCCCAGCCTTGACTCTCTAAAAAGACAAGGAAAAACTCCCAAAAAAAAAACCCTTGTAGGGAAGAAACCTCAGGGAAGGCAATTCCAGGTAGGCTGGGCGTGTAGCGGGTGTCAAAAAGAAGGGGGTAACATGTGTTTTGTGGGTGGTTCCCCAAGAGGCGGAGCCACCTGCCCATCACCACAAGGGCCTGCCCTCAGCCCTATAAATATCTTGCGCTTCATTCAAATGCACTTGGGGTCTGGTGAGTTTTACTCTCTTTGTTTGTGCTTTTTGTGATTTTTATTTTTGTTTTTTTAACATTTTTGTCCCATTCTTTGAATATGGGATGTGTTTGCTTTGACTGCCTTAGCGTTTCAGGCAACTCCTTTTTTACCTTTTGCACTCCACAGATCTTTCTTTTTAAAAATAAACCTTTTTTTAATGTTAAAGGTCCTGTGCTTGTCCTATTACTAACTGGGTTTTAATGTTTTCCCCCACCAATGAGGTAATTTAGGACTCTTCTTGATCTCTTTTGGCACAATACTATGTGTCAACGTATCTCCTGCAAGTTTCTGCGTGTCCTGTGGGTGGTTCCCCAAGAGGTGGGGCCACCTGCCCATCACCATCCAGGGACTGCCCTCAGCCCTATAAAAGGGCAGAGAAAAACTGGGGAGTCCCTTGCGGTTCATTGAATGTGCTTGGTGGTTTTGGTGAGTTATAAAGATTTATTGTGCTCTGTTCGTAATTTCCTGGATTTGTGACCCTAATGCTCGGTATGTTATTCAAACGCTCCATTTTAACACCTTTGCCAAACTGATTCTTCAGATGGACTGGATGCACACACACACACACCCCAAGTGGCGTTTTATTATACAGCACGTTGACGTTTACAGCACGGGTGATCATAAAGTGCTTAACAAGATGCGTTTTCATTTACATTGCTTACTAGCACCAAAGTTCATTTTATGGCTGACTTAGTGCCTTTTACGGTACACCACATAGTCAGTCATATCTTCATTTTAGATGGCAGCTTTCACACCGAATTGCGCTCCATGCAATCTGTCTGTCTTTCTTTAAAGTAACGTATGATGTGCTTCATATACTCCCTTGGTCACCGTTATAACAAAGAAGACGGCAGGCCACCATCCTTTATTCCACTGACCTCCTGTCTTCCCATACTCCGTGTCGCTGGGAGCCAATGCCTCACAAAAACAGTCTAGAGGGACTGTACTTAGCACCACTGCTGTTAGCCAATTAGAAAAAAGGTTATAATAACAATAAACACAAATAAGACGGGCATCAACAAAAGGCCCAGTTGTGGAATAGGGAGATTGGAAGTGAAGAGAGAAACGCTATATGATGGTGGCGATGCCTCTCAATCAAGCCATCTTAGCACTTGTTCTGCCGCTTGCTCCCCGATCCAAACCTCTACGTGTACAGCACCACCTCAGCTTGGAGCGATGCCATCAACGTATGCCGTAAATGAAAAGGGGTCTGCGGCTGGGAATGGGGGTGGGCTGCCTCTCAAGTCAACAACACTCAGGAGGGCTTCAGTGCCGACTGGCAGCAGAGGAGAAAAGCCTGGCATGTCCTGCGGGTCACACAAAGTGAGAAACAAAGCCCTCAATATAAGTCATTAGAAGTAAAGTAATGCCGCAATTACTGTAGCAGAACCTTTAATTCAGATGTTTTCAAGCGTGCATCCAAACAAAACTAAAGTCGCAGGCAATCACTTTAATAAATGTGGGTAATTAATAGCAGTTTGTTCTGTTGCTATCTCGTCAGCTCAATTTTACCTTTTCAGTTAATAATGAGGAAATAATTTCCAAGCTCTGGGGGTTAATGATATGTAACCGCCAGAGCTGCTAATTACATGTTACAAACTATTTATCAGAATTGCCATCTGTGCTGCTTGACGACTTTCATTGTACACGCTAAATTACTTTTTGGATTATCTTTGTAAAGCAAGTTTCGGTAATTAGAAGACTGCTGGCGTTTTTCCTTTTTGGCATTGCCAACAGACACCAAAAATTGGACGACTGTTTAATCCCCGTCTGACACAACTCGCGTTAAGTCAAATCCATCCCTGTGTCCCACACGCGCACTGGGCAAAATTGTTTTCACACATCTGTGTCAGCGACGTCGGGTTCAATCTGACCCCTCAGTCGATGGATGGAAAGCTAAAAGCAGTAGTGGAGTGGAAGGGCGAGTGCCACGCTAGATGAGCCTCTTAATGTGTCGTATAGGAATTGCAGCAACAGTCAAGGCACAATACATCATGAGAGATGGCAAGCACAGAATGCTGTGACGGTTCTCACACACGTGCGCACGGGAGGCGGCTAAAGAATGAGGGCAATTCCACGCCAGACCCGGGGGTGGCAAGGTGCACTAATCCTTTCTTTCTTTCCACCGCAGAACAGTTACGGGTAATCCCGCCTGGTCTTGATGATGTCACTTCTGCCCCCGCCCCCAAGGACATCACTTCCGGCCATGGGTCCCAATGTCATCACTTTCGGTCCCAACAACACAACTTCCAATTCTGGCCCCCATGACATCACTTCCTCTGCCATCCCTTAAAGCCGCCATGCAGACAGTTCTATTGTGGACTCGAACCTGTACCATCGTATTTTTCAATTCTCCAATTTATACGGGAGGCTGCCCCACACGTTTTTACGGCTCCTGCCTATTCATTTGACACCATACACCAGGTCAGGACTGTGCAGTGGATAGCAGCTTACGAGATGGCAGACTGAAATAAAATAACCTTTAACAACATTACATCAATGACTTATTGATAAGTTGGATATTGCGTCTAATGTTCCTGCATTGCACGCTTTACGAAAGAATTTCCACACACACGAAAATGACCAAAAATGCACGTGAACCCTGCATATCTGATGCTGCGTCCACAGCATTACACTCTTTTTTAAAAATGGAGCTTTCATGTCATTTAAAAAAGAATCACTGCCCGCACTAAAATGAGCAACAATGCACGTGAACCCCTCAATCATTGGCTATAAAGCCAGAACGGTGTATTTCTGACACATCGACCACAACACTACGCTTTCATTTAAAAAAAACAGCATTTTTAAAGAAAACGATCTCAGTCCACACCAAGCGTTTTCACATCAAATATGAAACACACACTAAAACAGCCGAAAATGCACGTGAACTTCCCTTTCACTGGTTGTTAAGCCATAACACCACATTTCTCATGCTACGACCACAACACTGCAATTTCATTTAAAAAAAAACGGAGTGTACAGTCCACGCTGCCATTTTCACATCGTTTACGAAAGAGTTTACTAAAACAACCGAAAAATGCACATGAACTCCTCGTTCATTGGCTATTAAGCCATAACGCTGTATTTCTGACACTACATCCACAGCGTTATGCTCTCATTTAAAAATGCAGTTTTTAAATAAAAACAAACACCATCCACACCAGCGCTTTCACATTTATTGTAAAAGAGTCTCTTCCCACACTAAAACAACTGAAAACGCATGTGAACCCCTCCTCTTTCACTGGCTATTAAGCCATAAGGATGTATTTCTGACGCATTGTCCACAACCTTATTCTTTCATTTTAAAAAAACATTTTAAAATGAAAACGATCTCAAGCTACACTGCCGTTTCCACATCATTTATGAAAGAATCTCCGCCCACACTAAAACAATCGGAAAACATGTGAACCCCTCTTTCATTGGCTGTTAAACCATAACACCATATTTCAGATGCTACGTCCAAAACACTACGCTTTCAATTAAAAAATGGCATTTTTAAATGAAAACATTTTCAGTCCACACCTAGCGTTGTCACATTATTTACGAGAGAATCTCCACCCACACTAAACTAGTCAAAAAAACACAAGTGAACCCCTCATTTATTGGATGTTAACCCTTAATGTTATATTCCTGACACTACGTCTTCAACGCTACGCTTTCATTTAAAAAATATCATTTTTTAAATGAAATCGATTTCAGTCCACACCTGATATTTTTTAAATGAAATCGATTTCAGTCCACACCTACCATTTTCACATCGCTTCCACGAGAATCTACACCCACACTAAACTAGTCAACCCCTCATTTATTGGATGTTAACCCTTAATGTTTTATTCCTAATGCTACATCCTCAACACTACGCTTTCATTTAAAAAATATCATTTTTTAAATGAAAATGATTTCAGACTACACCTACCGTTTTCACATCACTTACGCGAGAATCTACACTTACACTAAACTAGTCAAGTGAACCCCTCATTTATTGGATGTTAAACCATAACACCGTATTTCTGATGCTACATCCACAACCCTAATGTTTATTTTTTTAAAAATTGTTTTAAAATGAAAACGATCTCAAGCCACACTGCCGTTTACACATCATTTATGAAAGAACCTCAGCCCACACTAAAACAGTTGAAAAACGTATGTGAACCCCTCATTCATTGCCTGTTAAACCATAACACCATATTTCAGATGCTATGTCCACAACACTATGTTTTTATTTAAAAAACTGCATTTTTAAATGAAAACATTCTCAATCCATACTAGTGTTGTCACATTGTTTACGAAAAAATCTCTGCCCACACTAAAATAGCCAAAAAACACTTGTGAACCCCTCATTAATTTTCTCTTAAACAATAACACCATACTTCTGATGCTATGTCTACAAGACTACGCTTTCATTTAAAAACAAATGATTTTCCTCTATGATTTCAGCGGCCAGTCATTTTAACAAACACCTCTCCTCCACCTTCAACTGCAGACTTTCTGCCTAACTTGCACTTTAGATACACGAGGTCTACAGCCCCCTGGCACCCCCTTTCCTTTCCACTCACACTGTCATACACGGTATCTCCAGCTGCCAATTCCCTCTCTGGCTCACGCTCTCTCCATGGCCCTTTTAAGGACCTGTGCCACTCCTCGCCCAGCTCATCCCTGGCCGGGGAGACATATCTGTAAGAATAAACAGTTTGAAAGTGGAGCCTCCTCTCGTTTACACGCAACAGAGCTTTCAAGGTGGTCCCCCAACCTACCATCACCACTACCAAGTGCAAGAGCAAAGCTGTAAACATTCAATATGGACCCAAAGTTTCAAAAAATAACATCTCAACTTCCCCATGCTACTATTAAAGTTTACTAAATATAATATAATCTAATAAAAACAAACCATTTCAAAACTTGGTTATGGCACACGGGTGGGCCAGGCGAACCGCCCTGTTGATTGTCACACCTCGATGACACCATATGCACCAGCCAGATCTCTGTAGGCAGCCGGCACTGCTGTAAAGGGTAAAGGGTCACCCTGATAAAGCATTGCTCTGGAGCACCCAGTGCAAGGAATTCATCTTCATGTCACCCCATGCCCAGCTCTCTCATGTCCTGTTTGTAGTATATTGCTGACCACTAGCTTGCAAAGTGGCACTCAAGGTGGCACTGGCATTGTGGGCATTTTCTCTGCGGCAGCATACCAGAGGTGGATTTTTTTTTTTCTCTCTCTCTCGAGTCGAGAAGCAGCTCAGCTCCTTATACAGCAAATCCTATTAAAGTTACCTTCATTATAACCCTCAATTCATTAGCAGATCCAAAACGCTGGGCTCCCAGGGATGGCAGATTAATAAGGATGGGATATATTTTAAGACATAAACTCTGCTCACTGTCCTTAATCTCCTTTACACTTCAGAAGCTAAATTAGAACCTCTTGTCAGGCCTGACGGGACCTCATTAACAAAGTTACAAAAAAGAAAACCGTCCAGTGACAGGCCGTCCCGTGGCCCCCCCTCCCCACCATTAACCCTTTGTCACTATTTATGCTGACACTCGGGTGCATCTGGAAGTAGGTCAGCTCTTGCTAGTTAATCTTTTTTTTTTGGTTTTCGCTGCAATTAGTGGGTGACGGCAAACTATAAGGAAAGTAAAAAAACACAACCCATGAATAAATTAATGCAAAGTTTCAGAGAAGAGGCCGCACTCAACACTGCGCAGTATTCCCACTTGCCCAGGTTACGGAACTGGCACGTTTCACACTTGGCATAAACTTGAAGAAGAAGGCACTCACCTGTGCCTGGAAGCTCTTGAGGACAGGTGCAACCATTTCACGAATTTCCTGCAAAAGAAGAACACAACAAAGCCGATTAAGGACACAGAAAAAAGTTGGCCGCAAAAACACTCTGTGATTTCTGAGATGCCTGTCGAGCAGGAGCGACACGCGAGATTGACAACGCTCGTCTAGCTGGTGCCAACAGGGGATGAGTAAGCAGTTGTTCCCGATTCGTGACGGGCAACGGGGACTTGAAATTGTTCCTCTAGAATGAGGAGTTCCCCAAACACAACACATCCATTACATCGAAGACTCCCCTCGATGTTCAGAACGGAAAGTGCCAGTCCGCGCCATTTACTGCCCGTCCACTTCATGTCCTGTCCCCATGATGGAGAAGCCAATATCTGCACGGAACCAAAATGTCCTTAGTACTGCTTTTTATTAATTGGGGTACCCCAACTCTACATGATATTCTGTTTTTTTATTTTTTCAGTATTCCGATGAATGAAGGTAAATCAAAAAATAAAGTCAATTTGAAAAATTACGCGGTAATCACAACAGGTAGAAATTTACACAACACGCTCGCGGTGGCTTATGGGTAATTCAAACAGGCCATTAGTCCAGTTCGCAGTGGCTTATGGGTAGTTCAAACAAGCCGTTAGTCCAGTAACGCAATGGCTTATGGTTAGTTCAAACAAGCCGTTAGTCCAGCTCGCAATGGCTTATGGGTAGTTCAAACAAGCTGTTAGTCCAGTTCGCAGTGGCTTATGGGTAGTTCAAACAAGCCATTAGTCCAGTTCGCAGTGGCTTATGGGTAGTTCAAAGAAGCCATTAGTCCAGCTCGCAGTGGCTTATGGGTAGTTCAAACAAGCCCCACTTAGCACTCTGCGATTAGTCCAGCTCGCAGTGGCTTATGGGTAGTTCAAACAAGCCGTTAGTCCAGCTCGCAATGGTTTATGGGTAGTTCAAACAAGCCATTAGTCCAGCTCGCAATGGCTTATGGGTAGTTCAAACAAGCTGTTAGTCCAGTTCGCAGTGGCTTATGGGTAGTTCAAACAAGCCTTTAGTCCAGTTTGCAGTGGCTTATAGGTAGTTCAAACAAGCCATTAGTCCAGTTCGCAGTGGCTTATGGGTAGTTCAAAGAAGCCATTAGTCCAGCTCGCAGTGGCTTATGGGTAGTTCAAACAAGCCGTTAGTCCAGCTCACAGTGGCTTATGGGTAGTTCAAACAAGCCGTTAGTCCAGTTCGCAGTGGCTTATGGGTAGTTCAAACAAGCTGTTAGTCCAGTTCGCAGTGGCTTATGGGTAGTTCAAACAAGCCGTTAGTCCAGCTTGCGGTGGCTTATGGGTAGTTCAAATAAGCCATTAGTCCAGTTCGCAGTGGCTTATGGGTAGTTCAAACAAGCGGTTAGTCCAGCTCGCAGTGGCTTATGGGTAGTTCAAACAAGCCATTAGTCCAGTTCGCAGTGGCTTATGGGTAGTTCAAACAAGCCCCACTCAGCACTCTGCGGTTACTCCAGTTTGCAGTGGCTTATGGGTAGTTCAAACAAGCCGTTAGTCCAGTTCGCAGTGGGTTATGGGTAGTTCAAGCCAAGCCATTAGTCCAGTTCGCAGTGGCTTATGGGTAGTTCAAACAAGCCCCACTCAGCACTCTGCGGTTACTCCAGTTTGCAGTGGCTTATGGGTAGTTTGAAGGCGCACGGTGTAGTGCTCTGCCATTAGTCTAGTTGAAGCCAAGGGTAAATGAACACGGATGCAAGACTGCACCACCTGTTGAAGAACCTGCCGTACTGAGATTTTTTTTGTTAGAGGGAGTGAAACCTGCTGAAATTTACCAAAGGACGTCGACTCAGGACAGAAGTAAAAACAGCTCCTTTATGAGTGGGCAGAACGATTTAGAGCGGGAACAACAAGTGTAAAAGAGGAAGCTTGATCAGATCAACCATTCACACTGCGCACACGAGCCCACATTGATATGGGGAACGCCTTCATCAGAGGAGACCAACGGATGACGCTGTCCGCTATTGCTGCACATTTGGATATCAGCTATGGACCTGCACCTGCCATAGTGTCTGATGACATAGGGGCAGCGTAAAGTTTGAACAAGATGGCTAGCGAAGCACATTTTTTGGCAGGTTTCATTCTCCCCCTACGGCGTGTTGTTCCACAAATGGTGCAATGCAAGGTTTACGAATGGGTAGAAAGGTTTAAACAGTACACTGATCTGCCCATCCTTCGCACCACAGTTGAGATTTCCTTGGGCAGAGGAGTGAAACCTGCAGAAATTCACCAAAGGATGTTGGCGCGGAAGCTGTTTGGGTAAACTTTACAGTATTCCAAGTCATCACTCACTATGGCACTTGAAAGTCCACAGCTGGAATCCAATAGTGGGCAACGCAATCCGTCGGCCTTCTCTGATGAAGGCATCTGCCATGTCGATGTGGGCTCGTGTGCGAAGCTGACGGTCAACCAGAGTGATCTTCGCCGGTTACACTTGTTCTTCCCGCATTAAACCTCTCGACCCACTGTCACTCACGTGCACCTTGGGGACAGCTTAAAGGCTCTGGTGGTGTGGCACTGTATCTTAACGTCTCTTCTCTTCCTCCTTCTTCAAATCTGATGATTGCCAACCTCGCCACTTGTGGTATCCGCCCCCCTGAACCCGCCTCTTCCTGCCTGGCTACCAGTTAACCAGCAGTGTCTCCATCCTATATCGGTCTGATCTGAGACTTGCTTCCTTCTCTTTGCTGGAAAGCTGCATTTCTTTTGCCCTATAAAAACGGGGTGGCCGTGTCACCCCAACTCCTAATCTTTGTCTTCTCCTCTTTTACAACATTCATAAACTTCTTGCATGTTTTCTCTTCCATTCTGAGCCGACACCCTTTGGTGAATTTCAGCAGGTTTTACTCCCACTGCCCAAAGAAATTTCACTACGGTGCGCTGTTCAATAAATGGGCAGCGAAGTGTCCATGTTTATTTGCTGCGCTCTGCGGGTTCAAACTACCCATAAGCCATTGCAAACGTGTTGTGTGGCATCAACTTCTTTCCATTGCACCTACTGCGTCATTTTCAAATCGCCCTGACTTTTTCATTTATCGTCTGTTACACGCATGCGCATGGGAGGTAGCTAAAGGGCACAAATGATGCCAATGCCACCCCCAGACCAGGAGGTGGCAGTCTGCACTAACCCCTTCTCTTTTTCTCTTGCATGCCACCTGAAGAAAATTCCACCTGGGCCTGATGACGTAACTTCTGATTCCAGGCCCGATAACATCACTTGCAATTCTGGGCCTGATGACGTCACTTCCAGTCCCAGGCACAATGATGCCACTTCCGATTCTGGTGACATCACTTATAATTCTGGGCCCAATGACGTCACATCCAGTCCCAAGCACAATGACCTCATTTCCAATTCCAATGACATCACTTACAATTCTGGGCCCAATGACGTCACTTTCGGACCCAGGCACAATGACATCACTTCCGATTCTGGTGACATAACTTACAATTCTGGGCCCGATGATGTCATTTCCAGTCCCAGGCCCAATGATGTCATTTCTGGTTCCAGGCCTAATGACGTCACTTCCAGTCCCAGGCCCAATGATATTACTTGCGATTCCGGGTGTGATGACATCAATTATAATTCTGGGCCAGATGACGTCACTTCTGGTTCCAGGCCCGATGATGTCACTTCCGATAACATCACTTACAATTCTGGGCCCAATGACGTAATTTGTGGTTCCAGGCCAGATGATGTCACTTGCAATTCCAGGTCCGATGACATCATTTACAATTCCAGGTCCAATGACATCACTTGCAATTTTGGGCCTGATGATGTCACTTCTGATTCCAGGCCCAAAGATGTCACTTCCAATTTCGGGTCCGATTACATCACTTCCAGTCCCAGGCCCAGTGATATCACTTACGATTCCGGGTCTGATGACATCAATTATAATTCTGGGCCCAATGACGTCACTTGTGGTTCCAGGCCAAATGATGTCACTTGCGATTCCAGGTCCGATGACATCGCTTACAATTCTGGGCCCGATGACATCACTTCTGGTTCCAGGCCTGATTATGTCACTTCCTCCACCCGACTTTAAAAACGCCATTTTGTTAGCCATGAGGTCAGTTCTGTTTTGGACTCAACTCCATAAAGACCAAGTGATGATTTTTGCTCTCTTTTTCCGGCAATATCTTCCAATTATACAGGGTGGCTACCCCCAAACCTTCTCTTTCATTTACAGTGACATCAACTGGCCCGGAACCGGAAATGATGTCGACAGGTCCAGGCGGAATATCCCTCGGGTGGTCTGCAGTATGAAGAGAGAATGGGTTAGTGAAGACTGCCACTCTCTGGTCTGGGGTGGGATCGCCGTCAATTGAGCTCTTTAGCTGCCCCCCCCCCCCAAGAACACGTGGGACATCACGTCGATTTTGCTTTTCTGGCAGCACAATTCACCCCAGTAAGCGGAGGTCCGGTGACGACGGCGCGATAAAAACGCTCTCACTTAGGTACGCCAGCCTCCACCCCACCGAGTCAGCCAAACGACGTGCCAGAGCCGATGTGCGTCCACACCTGCTAAAGTCGCCTTCTCCCTCCTCGAGGACCGCCGGAATGCTCATTACGAGACGCCTCTGAAAGCCGACAGCTGCTCCTGACGCCGATTTACACAGGCGCAATTCACAGTGGCCTTGTTAATTGAGATTCTGCCTAAAAACAAAGGTAAGCATTTTCTCTTCCTTTAAAAAAAAAAAGCCCAAGTCTGCAAATCATTTACATTTATAAAAGAGAGAGAGAGAGAGAGAGAGAGAGAGAGAGAAAGAAAACATCAAAACACCAATAGGCTCCTAATTGAGCTCAGCCTGCCAGTCATATCAGGCTGAATATAATTAAGCAAATTAGCGGACACAAACTGCACGCATGGAGACTCCAGAAGGCTGCTCACCCTGGCTTCTTTGGGATAGCTGTGGACTTTGGAGTTGATGTTGTCAACCCAATCCCACCCATCGGCACCGTTATCTCGTTTACAGGGTGGGCAGAGAGTCCTTGGCGTGACTCTAACATCAGATCTGGCCTGTTGCATTGTGTAACCACAAGGTTCTGCAAACACCACCGCTGCCTTTTCTAGGACACTGAGCAGAATGACACCAAGGACGCGGAGCACTAAGGCAAGGAGTGGGGACCACCACGGAGGAAGTGGGCGTCACTGTGCCCCAAACCTCGGACACATCTGACGCAAACACAGTCACTGGTTCAAATACAATGGTTTTCTGTTATGACCACCAGGGGGCGTAGCAGTGCCTCCAAACCACACAGTCCTGGGTTCAAACACCAGATCTTTATTTTATTTTTAATACCTCCACCGTTCTCCAAATTCCTCATCCACACTCCTCCCAACTCTTGCAGCACTGCACACTGGAAGCACTCCCAGGGTCGGGCGAAAGCCTTTAAAGAGGGTGTAACGATCCCTACAGCTTCTCCAGGAACCCCAACAGGGGACTATAATTCCCAGCCTGCCCTGCAGATTTTCCAATTCTGCCACTGTGTATACAGGGGGGAGAACATGACTTTTGGGACACAGACACCCCTGCCTGACCTTCCATTAGAACATTAGAGCAATCTGGATGAGAACATACAGCCCAACAAAGCTCGCCAATCCTATCCACTTATTTCTTCCAAAAAACCAAGAAACCATCTCCATCCAAGCCAGGACCCTTGCCCATCCAATATGGCGTTCACAACCTTTATAGGTCTTCTCCAACGGTTCCACACAGCACAATACATCCAGGGATGGTGAATCCTTCCTTTTGCTCTGCACTCCTCCACGTAAGTGTTGTTCCTCTGCCCCCCGACTCCGACTCCTCAAGGATTCCTTTTAAGCCGGACCCTGAAAGTGTTTCTGGTATTTGAACAAAGTTTCTACAAAGCAGGGACAGTGCATCCCTGTAGCTCCCCCTGGGGGCACCCATGGCATACAGCAAGGGTTTCCCCCATGGGACTATAATTCCCAGCCTGCCCTGTGGATATTCCAATGGGTATCCCACCAGTGGGATTCTGCCATTGTGTGTACTGGGAGGGTGCATGACTTTGGGAGACAGACACCCACCCCCCCCCCACCCCCCATCCTGGAAGAAGCCAACCTCCATCCTGGCCGGGACACCTGTCTGTCCAACACAGCAGTCACAACCTTTATTGGCCTTCTAGAACTGTTCCACACAGCACATTACAGACGGTGAATTCTTCCTTCGTCTTCCTCACTCCTTCAGCTCCCCAAGGGCTCTTTATAAGCCGGACCCTGGAAGTACTTCTGGTGCATGAGGAAGGTACTTACGGGGGTCAGACAGACATTTCTACCAAGCAGGGACAGTTCATCCCTGTAGCTCCCCCTGGTGGCACACATGGCATACAGCAAGAGCTGTCCCACGGGACTACGATTCCCAGCAGGCCCTTCAGGAAGCAACATAGGAGTGGCACCCTCTACCATGTTGCGGGAGGCTAACTAACTCCAGTCTTTCCCTTATAATGGTTGGAATGCCAGTGCATTCGTGTTCTTCCACTCCGGCCGTCTCCCTTTCTGTCAAGGGACCACCAATGCCGGATAATCCCACATGGACCCGCCCCTTCCGCTACTTCTGATTGGCTGGTTTAGTGAGGTGCTTGGATTGCTTGAAGACCTTCCAGCTTAAAGGGCGTCATAAGGTTTCCACAGGTGAACCTATGGAGGGATCATTAGGAAGCTTTGAGGGGCGAGAACAGACGACCCTCTACCCTGCTGGTCTTCCCCCTGAACCGGCGCCCAGCCAAAATCTAACCCCATTCTTCCTATTGGATCAACGCTTCACGATTTCCCAGGAATGTAACCCCTGTGGATGACGAGACTGGGATATAAAAAAGGCGTATTCACTATCACATATGCCATCAGAGGGTCTTCCTCCCAGGTATGCTGTTCCACCCCAGACAGAGAAGGGGGCACCACTGAAAAACTGTGTTGGCTTCCCTTGTCCTCCCTAAATGTCCCTGGGCTGGGAGGAGGCGTCACTTCAGGACCGAGTGACCCGCGAGATGGAGCTCCGCCATGACTGGAAAGGACCTCCAAATGATTTGGCGGCTGCCATTTTGTTAGATTTTAATGTCATCGGCCTTTTGCGGACCGGCCAACATTTATTGTGTCGAGGCTGGTGTGCCCTTGGACGACCACTGTGTGCAGAACATGGCTGAAGGATCCTAAGGGTCAGTACTGGCACGTGGATGGAGTGCAGCAGCACCCAGTTCTGATTTCCTTGTTATGCAAATTACACTTCTGTGCCTCTCATTTAAATGACTGCATAATTAATTAGCTTATAAAGTGATTGACCAATCGAAAAATGGGAAACTTTGATAACTGATGACTGGGCAATGTCGCTGCATTCCAAGGTGGTGGTTTTTGGGGGAAGCAAAGCAGTGTCCACCCACAAACGCGGTCACCCTCAACCAAACATGCACATTTGAAACACACATGAAAAGTGACGAGAGTGAAAGGCGCTATACAAAACACAGGCAGACTGAAGCGCAGTGGGGGGGGGGGGGCCTGATTCCTCGAGTTTAATGCTCACGACAGGCTAGAAAAGCATGCGCGGTGACAAGTAAGGTACGCGCCACGGTGGGTGGAGGGTGGGGGGGGTATTGCGGTTTTGGTGGTCTTTACCTCTGGCACATTCTTCTTGAACTCCCGGCTGAGCTCGACCAGACGCTTGTGGGAATGCTCGCTCTCTTCTTGCTGGGCCACCAGCTCCGATGCCACCGAGTTGAGCTCTTTCTGTAGGTAGAGAAGAAGAAGAAGAAAGAGAGAAAGAAAGAAAGCGATGAGGGGCGAGGGCATGAGAGGCTGGCAGCCTTGAAAGGAAAGCAATGTTCGATGCATGCAGCAGCCATAAATAATTAAATGACAATACCCTGAATGGCTAAAGAAGCAGCCGGCCTTTTTAGATAATCAGTATTTAAAATAATCAATAAAGCTGCTTCAGCAGGCGGAGGCGGCAGGAGAAGCAAAGGTTCATAAATCAATTCCAATCAACCCAAAACCCCCCTGCTCGCCCGCCTGCCCGCCCATCACCAAAAACCCCTCTATACAAGCAAAAAGAAAACAAAACAAAGTGACCAGGCCGTCGTGGAGCGCCAAGAGAAAACTAGCGCGGCCCAACGGATTACCAGATTTGTTCCACTCTCTCATCAGTGGCCCTTCTCCTTTCAGGATAGCTGGGCAAAGGAGCAGCATCGTGGAGTTGGCACACACACACACACACAGTCAGAAAGGTGGAATATTCCAAGCTTCCTTGTGTTGTTTCCAAGTCATTCCAGCTGATCATATAATCTATTGGGGGGTGGGGGGGGTGGGCGGACGATAAATTCTGACAAATGACAAAGGCCGAGAGGATCCAATTTCGGGTTTCACAAAGTGAGGGGCTGCACTCGCCACCCTAAATGCCACAACCGATGTTTTTTTTTCCCCTTCCTTGCTGGCAAACAGTGTTTGATCAGCGAACTCACAGAGTCACACAGCTGCAATTAGGGGGGTCAACCTCAGGGGCTTACGTGACTGTAATGACCCTCCCGATCCAGGGGTTGGCGCTGTCATCTAATGCCTCTCTTCTGCCTCCTTCTGCAGAAAGACACGATCTGACGGAACTGAACTGCCACCTTCCTCCGCCACCATGGGACAGTGTGACGGCGACCATCTGAGGTCAGGTTGAGGTCAGCACGTTGGCGCACTCACCACACGATGAAACCGCTTGGGATCCCAAGTGGCAACCCTCCCCCAGGCAGACACGCGGTCCCAGACACGTGCAGCCAGGTGTTAAATGGGCATCCCCTTGGCCTGGTCCAACAATGAGGGTCCTGTGAGCTGATCACCCTCAGGTAATCGCGCCATGTAACTGACGCTCCCTCACAATGCAGGTCATGTGTCTCATTTGGGACTCCATGAGCAACACAAAGTCAAACCAGCGGCCCCCAAGGACCCTCTAAAGAGACACAGGAGTCCAGTCTTCGTCTCAGGTCACTGGATAGCGTCCATGTCTCACAAACAGGGAGCACCAGGACTCTAAAGACTTCGTCCTTTTGCAGATATCAGCACCGCCACACACCCCTTTCCAGTGACCTCATGACCACCCCATGCTCTCCCAATCTGTCTACTGACTTCATAGGAAGAGTCACATGACTGTCACTGCCGAAGGTCAGTAAACCTCTCGATGACGCGGTCGACACTCTCTCCGCAGACAGACACCCTGCTGTGCCTAAGAAGTCAGTAAAGGCCTGGCTCTTTGCTTTTTATCAGGACCCTCATAAGTCCAGGACTCTCAGACCCAAAGCCCTACGTGAAAGTTGAACCTGAATGTGCCTCAACAAACGATAACAGAAGAAGCGATGTGAGAGATCGAGACACGTGTGGCCATTTCATCAGAACGTCTGAGAAGGGAATCTATGAAGAGCGCCAGTCGCTCAATCAATGACACCAACCCACCCCTCGACATTTTTGATTTTCGGCACACTTGTTCTAAAGACCACATCCAGATTTTGCAATCTATTTTAATTTGCTACTAGCTGCGGTACCCATCTCAGACAAGCAATAGAACAATTGAACAAAATTTGCCTTGCCTTGCGTGTACCTTTGATAGATAGATAGATAGATAGATAGATAGATAGATAGATAGATAGATAGATAGATAGATAGATAGATAGATAGATAGATAGATAGATAGATAGATAGATAGATAGATAGATAGATAGATAGATAGATAGATAGATAGATAGATAGATAGATAGATAGATAGATAGATAGATACTTTATTAATCCCAATGGGAAATTCACAAAATTTTGGTGCCTTTCGTCGGGAATTTGCGTGTGTGAACATCTCTTCGCTGACACTCCACCCCTCCAGCGTCCCATAAAGCCTGCTGCTCAGACTCTGTCGGTATTTTCGAGACGCCTTTCTCCCCTCCCGTCCGCTTTTATACTCTCCGTCTTTGAAGGCGACTGTCAACTCCCTTGGCGACTTCACTAACGCCCCCTCACCGCCGCTACTTTCCCTACGGCTCAGACGAAGTGGCATCCTCATCACCTCCTGTCCAGCTTCCTACTGTCCGTCTCTGAAGGCGACTCTCTCAGCGAGTGTCTTAACGTTTTCACGAACCAGTAAGGCTCTCGACGAGTTTGACACCCTCCCCGCCGACAGTCAATCAGTTCGCTATTGGACACCCATCGGAAAACGACGTCACTCAAACGCTTTCGTTTACTTTTGGATTCCAGGTCTATAGGGTCCCCCTAACCCTTACTTACTGTGTCCTCTTGTTCCCGGGGGTTTACGTCTCCGTTGACCTGTTCGCCCGTTTTTTTTTTTTTTGTTTTGTCTTTTATTGTCGACTTTAATTCTTGCCTCTCCAAAAACATTTTTGTTTCATTTCCGCTTCACTTTTCCATGCTTCTCTTGGGTGAGCACAGTAAATAAGTCGCACGTCTGCTTTTTCTCGCCGGGTTAGGGTTAGAGTTAGGGTTAACAAATCCACTCAGGACGAGATCCAGACCCGTGGGCGTCAAGTTCGGCGAAAACGACCCTCAATTTTTCTGGGGCCGAAATCGAATTGGCAAAGCGACCGACAGATGCCTCCAAAATGGTGTACAAGAGTGGCGCCCTGCTGTGTGGCGCCATTCCACGTGCGTCACAAGGGTACTTATGCAAATTTTGTCAACGGATGTCCGATCTGAGCTGCCCCGTCTCAAACACACACACACCCCTCAACACAGAGGAGCGGTCAGCGGTTCGTTTGGGTTCACTTCCGGGAGAAGCAAGCCCACCCAAGTATAAGGGTCTGAGAAGATACAGGCTAGGAATAATAAAAAAAACAACACGCGGGTAAGGAGGAAGAAAAACATAAAAGGCGATTATGACAGGTGGAGATGGAAAGGAAATAACGGGCAGATGTGCGGGACGGGCAGGGGAGCGGGGCACCACAAGTTTCTGGTTCAAGGTGGGCTTCTCCCTGTTTCCCAGCGAAGACTCCTTTCCTTTCCTCGCCACCTCCCCCCCAACCCAAAAAGATGATGCAGATGGGATTATGATTATTATTTTTTTTTTTATGTATCGCATCTAATTGCAATCAACAGCAGACGTCTGACACTGTGACAGCATCAGCAGATTTGCTGCTGAGAGCACAGAATCTTTGTCTAAAAATAATCAGACATTCTGCACGCTGCTCTTTGTTATAATGGTAATCGATGCTTGAGGCTTTGAATTCCATCAATTTATAGATCCACTCTGTTCTGCCTGGTGACTGCGGACCGCCGCCTCCCCCCAGAGTGCACACACACACACACACACACACACACACACACACACACACACATAGACGAGGCCGCTTTCAGACAGATACATGGGTGGGCCGCAGAGAGCAAACACAACGACGCAAAGAGGCGTCCGCTCACGGAAAAGTCCCACAAGGCGACTGTCGGGGCCACGCGTGGGCACAGACAAGCAGACCACCCCTCACACACACAGACGAGGGCACGCTCAAGACTGACACATGGAGGACCGAAGGGAGCAAACACAATAACAAAATGAGACACACGAAAGACCACCAGCCCTCCTCACACAGGCACACATTCTGCCTGACACATGGTAAGCAACACGAGACATCCAGACACACAAAAAAAGCACAAACACACACACACACAAGCCCTCACGCCGACACACACTCTCTGACAGCTACAATACAATAATCAAGGACTTTGTTAAATGGTGCGACTCAAACCACCTACACCTGAACACCAGCAAAACCAAAGAGCTGGTGGTGGATTTTAGGAGGACCAGGTCCCTCGTGGACCCCGTGATCATCAGAGGTGACTGTGTGCAGAGGGTGCAGACCTATAAATACCTGGGAGTGCAGCTGTATGATAAACTGGACTGGACTGCTAATACTGATGATCTGTGCAAGAGAGGACAGAGCCGACTATACTTCCTTAGAAGGCTGGCGTCCTTCAACATCTGCAATAAGATGCTGCAGATGTTCTATCAGGCGGTTGTGGCGAGCGCCCTCTTCTACACGGTGGTGTGCTGGGAAGGCAGCATAAAGAAGAAGGACGCCTCACGCCTGGACAAACTGGTGAGGAAGGCAGGCTCTATTGTAGACACGGAGCTGGACAGTTTGACATCCATGGCAGAGCGACGGGCGCTGAGCAGACTCCTGTCAATCATGGAGAATCCACTGCATCCACTAAACAGGATCATCTCCAGATAGAGGAGCAGCTTTAGCGACAGACTGCTGTCACCGTCCTGCTCCACTGACAGACTGAGGAGATCGTTCCTCCACCACACTATGCGACTCTTCAATTCCACCCGGGGGGGTAAACGTTAACATCATACAAAGTTATTGTCTGTTTTACCTGCACTGTCACCACTCTTTAATTTAATATTGTTATTATCAGTATGCTGCTGCTGGAATATGTAAATTAATAAAGTATCTATCTATCTATCTTATACTGCCTCTAATATCTATCTATCTATCTATCTATCTATCTATCTATCTATCTATCTATCTATCTATCTATCTATCTATCTATCTATCTATCTATCTATCTATCTATCTATCTATCTATCTATCCACTGCATCCACTAAACAGTGTCATCTCCAGACAGAAGAGCAGCTTCAGCGACAGACTGCTGTCACTGTCCTGCTCCACGGACAGATTGAAGAGATCGTTCCTCCCCCAAACTATGCGACTCTTCAATTCCACCCGGGGGGGTAAACGTTAACATTTAACATTATATAAAGTTATTGTCTGTTTTTCACCTGCATTATTATCATTCTTTAATTTAATATTATTTATTGTATCAGTATGCTGCTGCTGGAGAATGTGAATTTCCCATTGGGATTAATAAAGTATCTATCTATCTATCTATCTATCTATCTATCTATCTATCTATCTATCTATCTATCATATACTGAGAAGACGCTATATAGCGCCCGACCCGATACAGATTGGACACGGAAGGCAGGTGTAAAATACAAAGAACTTTTATTTCTCTTCGTTTGTGGGCTACACCTTCCCCGTACCCACAGCCACAATACAGTCCCAAGCACACTAACAACACAAAAGCACTTTTCTCTTCCTCCTTGGCACCACCACTCCTCCCAGGTAACCTCGTCCTCCTCCTTCCGACTCCAGCCGCTGAGTGGTGGTCGCTGGCTCCTTTTATAGTTCACCCAGAAGTGCTCCAGGTGCTTGAACACCGAGTTCCGGCTGCACTTCTGGGTGTGATGCATACGCTGCCCACACGGGCTAAGGAGTCCCAAACACAGCACCCCCTGGCGGTGCCTGCAGGACCCAACAGGGCTGTACCCAACTCCAATTCCCATGGAGCCCTGTGGGAAACCGAGGCACCGCTCCACCCCAGGGAGGCAGCCATCTAGTGCCCAAGGGGAGGTATTGCAGTGTCCAGGGCTGCTCCCCCTGGATATAGTGTGCAGGGGCATCCCGGCTGGGCATGGACCCCGGCCGCCTGCCACAACATATAGTAATATGGAGAGAGATTTTAAGAGTGTCCCGTATTTCTAATTTTCTAATCTGACAACCTGAGGTGCACATATAGAGATACACATGTAGCCCCACATGCGCATGTGGCAACTGCAGACATAAATAACACACACAATCACACACACACACACACGTGGCAGGTGCCAACAACAATAAAGACGTACACATGTAGCCACACACACACAGACATGATGCCATCACACACATGTATCCACTCATAAAGTGAAGCGGGTATGCACTAACATGTAGAGACACATGTAGCCATAGGCACACGATGCAGGAACACACATGCTAACATGCACATGTAGCCAGAAATGCACACCAAAAAAGAGAGAACTTTTATTTGTTCCCGGGGGAAAAACATACGTATCACACGTTTGTATCCACTCACATGCAAACAGCAAGCAGGTCCACACAGAAATCCAGACCCACACGTGATCACACACATGTCCGCTCACACAGACGTGAAGCAGGACACACCGAAATATCTGCTTGCAGACGCCATGGCGCAACAAGGCTGAAGATCCTTTAGACATTCGGGGGTCAGGCACACAAAAACAAACCCACGCAGGCAGAGAGAGACGACCGAATGGGCACGCAGCATACTGATAACCGCAGACCACACTAAAAGCGCACCCCCTGTAAATCTGCAAGCACGCAAAGAGACACGCAGACCGGGGGGCACGCGGGGAGCTCCCGCCATCCGCTCCCGACTCCCTGCAAAGGGCAGAGATGGCTCAGATTAGCTCTGCCGCCGCGACGCCAAATTGGAGAGGGATCGATCAATAAATCAAATCACCAGAATCCAACCCGGCCGATGGCAGGCGCTCCGTCTAGCCAGTACATTACTGCTGGCACCTGGGGCTGGTGGGGGGGGGGGGGCATAGTGGTTTTTAAACTGGCTGGTCGCCAAGCAATGCTGGCACCGCTGCATTATTTCACTTCCCCTCAACTCCTTGACGGTTCCCAACACGCGGCCGAGACACAAAGGAGAGCGGCATCTGTCTCTGGCAGCCCAGGCAGCTCTTCTGGAAGAATAAGCGCCGGCGACGTAAAGCGGCTCTGACAGGGCGTCCCCGAGGTGGATCTCACCTCATTGGAGCACCGGGGCTTATGGCTCTCCTCTAATTCAAGCCGACTTGCTCCCTGTAGCCGTTCCTCCAACACCGTCTCACCCAGCCCCCCCCAACCAACCAACCCCCCCTTCAACGGACCGCCGGAAAAAAAGGCAGTTTCCTTTCAACTGTGGGATCTCTCTCTCTCTCTCTCTCTCTCTTCACAACAATGCAAAATGGCAGCCCTGCTAAGGTTGAATCACAGGACCGCTGGAACATCTTATTAAATCTGTGAAACCCACCCAGACACTCGTGTGCTGGTAAACCCACCCAGTCTTTTGTGCCTGTCAGCCCTTAGCTGAGGGGTCCTTACTGGACTAAAGGTAAAGGCACAGCAGTTGGGGGATCCTGACACACACTGTGGACCCTTAGCTGCCAAATGTAGCTGAGTGGCCAGTCGGGTGGGCTTTGCCAAGACCGTAGCACTCCAAAAAACACCCTTCCGCTTTTTATTTTTTGCTTAGGCCAAACATGAAGTGTGCAGGCCTCTACCGACTTACACGTCCGACTTGGCTCACCATCTGTCTCTTTCAGGATTCGCCGAGTTACAAACTCTGCACTCACATAACACTATAATTCGCTATAATTTGCCGCTATAATTCGGCGGCACACATTAAAAGAAACGTTCTGTATTTTTCAAGTCAAACTTATTTCTTCATAATCATAAACCACGTTAGAAGATGGCAGAAGTGAACATCAAGTTTTGGTTTTTATCGGGTCAAAGTTTCATTTTCGTAAGCCGCGTGCAGACGTTTTAGCCGAGTGGTGGTGCGGAGCTGTCATTCCTGTCTCCTGCCGATACGATCTGCATGCTGCCCCGTGTGCCCACAGACCGATCGGTATCAGTTTTGACTGAAAAACGTTCTCCTCCGTTCTTTTATTACCGAGTCATTCGATCTGATAAGTGGCTGGTGCCTTTTCAGCCTGTTTCCTCGTGCCTGGGCTCCATTGCAAATTCCGCTTTCTTTGGTTTTCGGAGTATTTTCTTTTTTTATTGTGCGTGTGTGTGACACAGTATGGAGATGTGCAGGTAGCTTGGGTCTTTCAAAGATCTAAGGCTTTTATTAAAAGGTAGCCACAAGAAAGAGAATTATTAAAAAAATATTTGCTCTCGTAAACCTTAAGCGCCTTTCCTCGGTATTCGCGGGTATCTGAACGTCTCTTTATCGATGCTCGTTCACGTAAGGCCCGCTTCTCAGACTTGAGGTGCCTTTCTCGCCTTCTATCCGGTTTTATACTCTCCACCTTTGGCGGCGACTCTCTCGGCATGCGCCTTTACTCCTTTATTAATGTTTCTTCACCGTCTCTCAAACGTGTTCCCGTAAACCTTACTCGCCAGACTCTGCTTTTCCTGCCTCCTATCCGTCTTCGAAGGACGACTCTCTCTGCACGCGCCTTTACTAAATTAACATTTCTTCACCGTCTCTCGAACGCATTCCCATAAAGCTTATTTGTCAGACTGTGTCCTTATTAGAGCGGCGCCTTTGTCACCTCCTGTCCGGTTTTACGTATACTTTTCGTCTTTGAAGACGACTCTCTCAGCGCACACCTTTTCTCCTTTATTAATGCCTTTTCACCATCTCTTGGACGCGTTTTTGTAAAGCTTACTCATCAGACTCCACCCTTCGCGCCTCCTATCCGGTTTTATACTCTCCATCTTTGGAGGCAACTCTCTCAACATGTGCCTTTACTCGATTAACGTTTCTTCATCGTCTCTTGGATGTGTTTTCGTAAAGTTTACTCGTCAGACTCTCCCCTTCTCACCTCCTGTCTGGTTTTACACTTTCTGTCTTTCTGGCCAACTCTCACAGCACATGCCTTTACTCCTTTATTAATTTTTCTTCACCATCTCGCGGAAGCGTTCCCGTAAAGCTTACTCGTCAGACTCTGCCTTTCTCGCCTCCTATTCGGTTTTATACTCTCCGTCTTTGGCAGCGACTCTCTCAGCATGCACCTTTACTCCTTTATTAACATTTTGTCACCGTCTCTCGAACGTGTTCCCGTAAAATTTACTTGTCAGACTGCGTCTTTATTTGCGAGGCGCCCTTCTCGCCTCCTATCCAGTTTTATATTCTCCATCTTTGAAGACGACTCTCTCAGTGCGTGCCTTTACTCGATTAACGTTTCTTCATCGTCTCGCGGAAGCGTTCCCGTAAAGCTTACTCGTCAGACTCTGCCTTTTTCGCCTCCTATCCAGTTTTATGCTCTCCGTCTTTGGAGGCGACTCTCTCAGCAAGTGCCTTTACTCCATTTTTAACGTTTCTTCACCATATCTCGAACGCATTCCCGTAAAGCTTACTCGTCAGATTCTGCCCTTCCCGCCTCCTGTCCGGTTTTACATTTTCTGTCTTTCAGGCCGACTCTCTCAGCGTGCGTGTGCCTTTATTCTTCCTCATGTGTCTCGCACTTCCTGTTTCATCACGTCACCGATGCCAAACTGACCAATCACAGCAAAGCCAAACTGACCAATCGGATGGCTCAGTGTTTTATTATATTGCAGACACAACACAGTGTAGTCCGTCTGGTGCAGATTTATCATTACGCATGCTGTTCACCGCGACGCTGCCACTCAAATAACAACACAAAATGCAGGGGGTGAAAAGTGGACATGGTTTGGGAAAAAGTAATCACCTGACTTGAGTGTGTAAATAATCCATGGCAGGAGGACTGAGCCTGGCGACATAAGGTGCTGTTATCATAACTCCACTCACGACTTGACGCTGTGAGCAGAAAAGCCAGCAAGAAACATATCCTTATGTTTTATTTTCAATATACCGCTGTTGCCAACGTTTTCATACATCGACACCTTTGCTACTTCAAAGTCTACGTTTGAAGGCTTTTGTTTTCTCGTTGGACCCTGGTGCCCATTAGCTCCATTACAACACGCAACGGCAGGCTAATTAGTTTCTTAAATTTACAAAATATTGATAACTTTACGACGCAAGTAAATTAACGCATACCATGCCTGTGACGAAATGACTTAGGCTTGATGTATCCTTGAAGTCACCACTGGAAAAACACGGGGACGAGCCAGTAAGCGAGAGGATGACACTGTCCCTTAGTGTGATCTTTCTAGAAGGATCTGAGGATCTCCTCGCTGGCACTCTTAAGGCATGTGACAACCCACGGGGGCGAGAAGGGGGCGTTGTCACTGACTGACTGTCTTCTCCATGCCCACTGAGGGCACTTAGCCCCGCCCCCTTCCCCTCACGTGATCAGAAGCCCGAGACCTGACCAGACCAGAGCTCCTGTTAAAGAGTTGGCTGAATAAAGCCTCTTGTTAATTTATTGTGCTGCCCTTGGGGGGGGGGGGCGCTGTGTTTTGCCACCAGAAAGCATTGAAAAGGCGTTCCGACTATTTTTCTGTTGTCACGGTCTGTTCGTCCTACGCCCAGCCACAAAGGTGACAGGTTATCCTCCACACATACAGCAGGCGTTATTCTCAGGGGTCAGAGGTCACTGCTACCCAAACATAAGAGACTTAAAGTACACATACAGCACCCTCTAGAGGCCACCTGCTATCATAATCAATGACAGCTTGCTCTTCATTGCAGCTTCCAGCACGCTGTTCATTCGCCGTTGGTGGAGGAGGCCAAACGGAGCCATGAGGGGTGACTGAGCCCCCCGTGTGAACCATCAGGGCCTGTCAAGGGAATATAAACGTAAAATGGAGAGTGTCACACAGGTGCGAATGGGAAACAACTCCAAAGCTTAGCGAACGGTAATTCCACTCCTAGCCAGGGGGCTGGCGCTGCCAACCAACACCTCTGCGGAAAGAATGATCGACAGGCGCGACCCTGTGATGTCACATCCGGTCAGGTCTTCCTGTCTGCCGCCCTGAAAAAGCACGGCATCTGCCACGTTTGAACGGTCACCCATTTTGACTCTCACCTTTGCCAGATTTAAAATACGGGGACTGCTTTGGCACCCCAGCTCTTTTTCATCTCGTTTACAAGAGAGACGGAAACAACAAAACGGCGCTTCCATATTGAAGGTCTCCCCACTTCTGCTGCAACTGATGAACGAGAAGAAACCAAGTATTAATCACCACAATTAAAAATAATACGGTTATTACTTGCTAATTTAAGATTTTCTGTCATTGTTTACATGAATAAATCAATTAAGCAGTTTATGCCAGGCTTGATTAATGCCCGATCGCAGTCCCTGCTCTTTTTTGGCGTCTCGTTTCAATCCGGTTGCAAGAGATTTTCTCTGCACACGCGAGTCCACGATTCATTGCCCCCAGCGGAAAATCCAAATGCATTGGCCATTTCACGAGACGTTGACATCAAAAAAGAAAGAACGAGACGGACGGGGGTCCACAGGGGGTCCAGTCCAGCACCTCGTTTCTATGGTTGTCTACAGGTAATGCCATCTCTTGGTGCCGTTCCAAGAACAAGAAATTAAAGAATAAAGACTAATATATTTGTAGGGCCTGCTCACAAGTCACGCTCAGGGTCACAGATCACATCAGTGGTGGAGACTGAAGCGCTCCTTCTGTGAGTCAAAATTTATGGAAACATTTGAATTTATTCACAAAACGTACTTCACATGTGCAAGATGGCTTACAGGAATGTCTCGACCTGTCTGCCATCATGTTCAACGCTCACAAACCAACGAGTAACAGTACCATTTAAAGCCCGGACACACATTTCGAGGGAATAGATGATACCACAGTCCATATTCTGTCCTTCAGGTCATTGATATCATGAACTTTCCTGCTGTGCATGCGCTGCTTCACCATACCCCCTAACCAGGGTGTCAAATGAGGGAAAGTGCCATGGCAATGGTCCACCACGACCTATCCATCGACCTGATAAAAAGAATCCATTAGTGTTAACATAATTTGGACTCACCCGGTATTATCGAGTAGGGGGCGACTACAACTGTGCATGCGATAAGAAGGGCAATACCTCCTCCGAGAATGAGAGGGCGCTCTCGGTAACACCTTCTCCTCTGTTAGTCTTGGGCACCAAAGAGTTCCACAAACACATCTAAAAAATGCCCACTAGAGGGCACAAGAGGGCCAAAACCCTGGCTAGAAGAAGTGCAAGAACAGAATCGTTATAAAAAAAATTTATCAAATTTGGACGGGAGCGTCGGTAGGCTTTGCACCTTAGGAACCGAGTTACACAAACTCTCCTCTAACATTTCAGTCATTATTTACCGCTCTGATGCTGATCTTTCTGATCATAAAATAGGTCATTATGATAGTAACTGACGAGAAGAACTGCAGAAGTACGGTACCAGAGGGCCTCTTTCTCTTGCACAATTCCACACAGAAACGAATCAGCGTGTCGCCGTCTCACCACAGGCTTAAGTTTCGATTTTTTTCCCTCCAGCCGTTTTAGCACTAGACCGTTCTCAAGAAACTGTGACACACACCCATCGATGTAAAACGTCGAAAACCGGAGATCGAAATTTTTGACGAATCGAAAGCTTTCGCTCCTCCCCCATCGATGATAGAGCAAAGCACAAAGATTTACTTCACTCAACGCTCTGAAACCAAAGGCGTAAGGAAACGACTCCCTGTAACAAAGGCAAAGTTCAAGGAAGAGCCAAAAAAAAAAACGGAGCGCAGGTCACGACTCCAACGAATCGCAAGGCCCACCAAGTCACAGAAGGACAAGACCCTCTCAGCGCGTTCAAAATGAACAGCCAGGCACTGTGGGAGACCCTCTGGATTTACGGACTGGAGAACTGGTCGTGGCGGTGACTCTTGTGTATGGGACCCCTCACAAAGTGCACGGAACATGACCAGGGCAGATTATATCCACAGAGAAAACCGAATATAAAGAATGGAGCCCATAATCAACGTAAATCAAAAACGAACAAAAGAGACGCAACACTCGGATTCCTACGAGATACGACACCGCCACAAGACTGCGGACGTCACATCCTCTCATCCTCGTGTTGGGACCGATTTCTTCATTCGGTTTTTCTAGCGCCACCTTGTAATGTTTCGGATCAATTTTCGTATCATTTACAGCATCGTTTCTTAAACTACAGGATGAGTCGGGTCGCCGGTTGCCGGCTGTTGGGTTGTGACTCGCCATTGTATTCAATTGTAAAGGGTCGCGAACGTTTTACAGAATGTCTCACAGTTTAAGCAACAATCATTGCTCCTCTATGACCGGTGGCGGCGATTCAAACAGGACGACTGTTGGCGGCCTCCACCCCGGTCTGACGGTCGGCATAGATCGGGTCTCAGAGACACTTGGAAGGGAAAGACCGGGTTGCGAGAAAAAACGAGTTTGAGAAACATGGATGTATAGAGCTTCTTTTTTGATATCTACTTGATAGTCTAAGTCTTATTGAGAAAGTTTTTACCGTAATCTCGTGACGCCATTTTGTTCTTCTTGCGGACACCTCCACACTGATGGCTGTCAGTGTGATGGGTCCCAAACTTCTCCAGGGTTGTGCTACACTTTTTGACGTATTTTTCTGAGCTCCTGACTACAATTCTTATTTCACCCTTGTTCTAACGTAAAGTCGGTTCGACTCCTGGGTGAGGGACCGGTGTCCCAGCCGGAGCTGATTTGGGATCCTTACGTCAAGGTAAGGCAACATATTCAGGTCATTGTCTCCTCCCTTACGCTAGGTGGCAGCGTCCCTGGGCTACAGTACCCCGCCGGATACCCACACGGAATCATGGGAGTTGTAGTTCTTTGAGTCAGCCCTGTTGGGTGCTGGAGGGACTAGACAGCCCCACTTCACGGGACTTCAAACGTACCCGTTTCTAGATGCCAGAAGTACTTCAGGGTCTGCAATAACAGGAGCCAGGAGGGGAGACAGAGAACACTCGCCTCGGAGGATTAGCAGTGTGGGGGAAAGAAGACAGGAGAAGAATCCACAGAATTGTCGTATGAAGGTATTCCTTTGTTTTGATCCCAGGACTTGTCTGTGTATTCGTGTTTGGGGAGCCCCCTGTAGGTCACACCTGGTTTTCAAATCCTCCGAGCATCACAACAAAATTTTCAACCATTTCCAAAATCCCGTTTTCGCTTTGTCGTTCTGGGGTACTGAGTGTCGTTGGATGAGGAGGAAAAACTTAAATGTGAAGACAATTTCGGCACAAGGCAGAAACATCAGAAGATGAGGAACGCGAGAGGGTCTGAAGACTTGGGTCTGCTATCGATACTCCAGTTGCTACTTCTTTTGTGTATTTCCTTACCACCCAGCCCCTCAAAACTCAAACATGTTAAACAAAACGGGGGCTTGCCAATGCCATGGCGCACACTGGTCTTTCTCGTCTTACTGCCATGACAGTGTCACCCTAGCATTTACCCCAGTACTTTACAGGAAAACAAGAGAGACATCTTTCAGTGTTTCTCCACCGAAACCTCTTCCCGCGTTCTGTCCGTTGATTCCACGGCAAACCAGATGAGGCCCACTGAAAGCAGGACGGCCATCCCCTGCTGCAAAGTGCCCCCCCCCCCCCAGTATTTTAGATATAAATAGACGCACCGCACGTGCTTAATGAAAGGCCCAGGAATATTTCTGAAGGTGTTATTAAGCAAGTGCTTTTGAACTCTCGGAGGGTAACTGATGAATCGAAGCTGTGATTTTTTTTTTTTTTGCTAAATAAATAAATAACACGTCAGCTTCCTGCAACACTTTAAACAAATGCTGTAATTCCGCAAGGGATGTAATGCATTGATTATATTACCGACCGGATTTTAAGATGCAAAAATCCCTGCAAGGCTTGGCCTCTCCGAGGAGGAGATTTTCGATGGCGGCCGCTGTAGCTTCATTTCGGGACTGTAGGGAAGAAGGGCGATGTCACCTGGACTGCGAGGAATTCCATCCACTAAACGACTGACACGACATTTCGGAAATGACCACACTTAAGATGCAGAGCACTGCCCAGTACTTAAACTGTGAGGCATTCCGCAAAACGTACACGACCCTTTCCAATTGAATACAACTCTGGACGACCCAACAGCCGGAAACCCGCGACCCGACTCATACTGCAGTTTACGAAACTATGCTGCAAATGATACCTAAATTGATCCAAACGTTACAAGGAGGCGCTAAAAACACGTCCATCACAACACAGTGACCAGAGGATGTGACATGGCAGTGTTGTGTCGCATAGAAACCCTGGCTGGGTCGCAAATTCAAGCTCCATGTGCCACATGACTGGTACGACATTTCGGCCATGACCACACTTAAGACGCAAGCCTGTGTGAGATACGGGTCTGAACACCACCAGACAGACACCAACACTTTACAAAAACACATGGAGGACGAACCTTCCGGGGACCCACCTGCCCAGAAGTGGAAGTGCAGGTTTCCCGACGCTCCACGACGCTCGGGGCGCCCCCTGGCCACAATGGGTTTGAGCCTCCTGGCTCCGTCCCCGTGGTCCCTTCTTTATCCAGGGCGGTTGCCTCCTCGTCACCCGGGGAACGAATAAGCCGCCTCCCGGTCCTTCCAGACATCCCGTCTGGGTCTGCCCCCCAGCCTCCTGTGACACCTGCTAGTATCGCCACCGACAGTCAGAGCGGGGCACTGTCACTTAAACCGTGAGACATCCTGCAGATCGTGCACGACCCTTTCCAATTGAATACACCGGTGACTCACAACTCCGCACAACCCAAGTGACGGCAACTCATGACCCAACTCATACCGCAGTCTACAAGACTATGCCATAAATGATATGTAAATTGCTCCAAACGTTACAAGGAGGCGCTGGAATACACGTTGATCACAACACATTGATAAGAGGATGTGACGTGGCGGTGTCGCGTCTCATGGAAACTCTGGCTGGGGCTCAAATTCAACATCCATCGGTTAGTCGTGTGGCAGCGCATGCTCCCAACCTCTCCCTCCCTCTCTCTACCAAACAACTGACATTTCCGGCACGGCCACACGTAAGACGCAATACCGCCTCATTCCTAGAGTTTGAATTCGTGCAGCCACTATTTGAAACTGCTGATGTGACTGAAAGTTTCGCAGAGAAATGACGATCACTGATGGCGAGGTCAGGCTAGCATCTTGGCCTGGGATGGATGGATGGATGGATGGTGGCTCCTTACCTTGGCCAGGAAGCTATCATAATGGATGGCCGGTAGGAGACGGCCCTCCTGGAGACTCCACTTGTGCACTCGCAGGGCACCATGGGAGCTGTAATCCCGATGAGAGGCCCTGTTGGGTGCCGCCGGTCGGGATGCTTCCCTGTCCTTGTGGCGGTTCACCAGAATCGGGTGATGCTACTGGGTGCAAGATGATTGAGGAGCGGCTCCGTCTTCCCAAGCAAAGCGAGTCAGAGTGGGAAGCGGAGTAGGGCGACACTAACCTGGGGAGGTTTTAGAGGAATGAAATGAAAGGAGAAGAATTGCATCGTGGGAGAAGAAGAAGAAAAAGAAGCCTGTGGTTTTTAAAGAGATAGCAGGCCATGTCTATAGCCTAAAATGAGGAGGTAAGCAAAAGTTAAACCTATCCCAAAATAAGAAGAACCAAAATCTTTTCACAGAATGTAAAAAGAACTCGTCTCAGGTCGAAAGGTGTTCTACAGCCTGCACAACGCCGGCGACACACCACGACAATTCCGCGTAAGGAGGAAGTACAGTGACAGCGCTCCAGCACACTGGGACTTGACATCCGCCATTGGAGCTTCATTCTAACCGAGCAACAACAAAACAACAATAGAAGCGAGAGGAGCTTTTCGTCCCAATACACGGATTAAAGGGCACGTTCTGGTGGGGTAATCCTTGTATCTGTTGTGATTTTTCGATTTTTTTATTTTATTACGTCTATTCCTGGCAATCTATATAAGGAATCTTGGCTTTTGATATGCATCGCTGAAATATCACGAGTTGTCGTCAATCGATGGGTAAGACAGGAGCCAAGATGGAATGTTGGGGTACCAACCTGACCACCCCATGTACTCCACCTAATAAGTTGGCTTCAAATTGACAAGTGTATGATGGTGCAACAAGGAAATAAAAGCAAAATGTAGCCCCAGGCTGTAGTTAAGGGGCTCTAGAGAGTGGACAGGTGGCAGGGTGGGGCCCTCCATGGGCGTCATCTTGGAGCCGTGGGTGGAAAAAAACAAACAGAAGGGTCAGCAATGGCAGCACCCCCTGGTGTCCCGCGGTGGTAGTGCTTGCCATACATGACTGAGTCTTATTTAATAAACTAACAAAGAAAAAGCTTCAGTTCCTAATTCCCATCTCAAACAGTCAGCTCCACTAGAAAGTTTGAGAGCGCCTTCATTTCCCTGTAGTGTATGACTAAGTCGCAGCTCACAGAGTGTTGCGGTAAAAGGAGAAAGAGGGACAGTAAGTTCTAGATGGCGTGGCACACACACACACACAACAAACCAATTGGAACTTTTTTATTTTTATTCAAAACAATTTACATGAAAGTGCAGCGCGGGTGTAGATGTACTCGCTGCGACCAGGATGGGCACATTTATGCAAAAACGTTCCCGCCATGGACATGCAAACACCTCAGTAGACAGTGTACCAAATGTAAAACATTTGGCATCGACAGCGGGTACGCTGGCACCGGGGATGAAACGATTGTGTAAGGCTGCATAATAACATGTCTAGATCCTCCATACCAATGAGAACATCCATCTGTGGGGCCCTCGACTTTAGTTTCTTTTTTTGTAAATTATCGCACGTTGAAATTTTGAGGTTATGGGACGCTTTACTCGTGAGATCAATTGCAATTTTAACAGAGCCGAAAATAGCCGGACTATCTTTCATTCTCCATTACAGCCCTGCGGCCATTGAAACAGAACAGTGCACAGAAAAGAAGAATCCTGGAGGCGCAAAGGGTTAACTCCGCGTTTCAGTGAGGGTCTCAGCGGCGAGCTCGGATGTTAGCGTACGGGCAATCCCATATACAGTAGAATGGAGGACGAGTCTGTTCTTTCATCTGAATAAAATCTGACCGACCGCAGATGCTCCTCTTATCAGGTTCATGTAAATTTAGAAAGCAATTAGTGTCACTGACAAATTGATGTGTAGAGTCAATTTTCAAAAAAATTTAAATCATTATGATTAACACGACTGGATACTCGGCACGGCTAATTTCACTTTTTCAGGAGGCGTTTTCAAACTTCATTTTACCCTTCCATTGGTACGGAGCGCTTCAGGCTCGGCCGGCTCAAGTCCACTCCTGATGGTGCCCTCCGCGTATGGCAAGAATTCAGTTTGGTGGCTAAATTGAAACGCACGCCGTTGAAGAAAACACGAGCAGTAAGACTCGCTGGCGCCACCCACAGGCCCACCTCTAGGCACCAGAAATTAGGCCGTGACCCTGTCGGGGCACCTCACTCATTCAACCGTATCCTTCATGGTCTTCCACTTGAATTTCCGAAATGACGCCCGCTAAGTGAGATCGGCGGCGGACTGAGATGCCGTCACCTTACTCATCTTAAATGGATCCACCTGCCACTGTCGTCCCTTGATCTGCCCTCCATAACCTTTAATTACAGAATGGAATACCGGTGCCCACCTGCTGCTCCGACCCCGACACAGACACAAGTGCAGCGCACAACGCACTTTTATTTGCACACTTGGCGCCCTCCTTCCTGGCTCCCCAAAGCACAGTACAGCAGAAAGCACCAAACGGCGTAATGCACGGCCCTTTTCTCTTCATCTCTCTCTCCCTCTTTGTCCGCCTCCACTCTTCCTCACGAGCTTCGTCTGCCTCCCCCCGAGTAGTGGCATCTCCCACCTTTTATAGGACACCCAGAAGCACTCCAGGTGTCCAACAAGCTTCTTCCAGCAGCATTTCTGGGCTCAGCAAATGTTCTGGCACCCCCTGGTGGTGCCCATGGGCCCCAACAGGGTTGAGCTTCTATGCTCCAAACCTGCTCCAAACTGGGGTGGGCTACCCTCTAGCATTCCAGGGGAGATAATGCCCTTAATAAACTCTCTCCCCCCCTGAGACCTTCCCCTATGGTGCCATCCCGGCCATCCGCCAAATAATGTACAGAAAGGTTTACGAATCTCCAAAAAAGTTTTCAGGCCCCTTGCTAGGTGGCATTCCAGAAAGTGTGCTCAGGTGTACCCACAGCTTCCTAATTAGATGTTTCTAGAACTTGATGGGGGTCCACCTGTCCAGTCAGTCGCAACGTGGCCTAGAAAGGTACCCGCTTACAGAAGCTCCCATCCATTTTCACTCATTCAGGACAAAAACCAAGCCGTGAAGTCCAAGGAACTCTCTGCAGACCTCCATGGTCAAGGTGTAGTGAGGGGTAGATCAGGGCCATGGAGATCAGACCATTTCTACACCTTTGAGTGTTCCAGGATCTCCAGAATTGTGAAATGGAAGGAGTTGGAAACCACCAGGACTCTTCCCAGAGTTGGATATCTGGGCAAGAAGGTCCTTGGTGACCATGAACCCCATTTGTCACTCTAAGAGACCTTCAGAGGTCCACTGCTGAGATGGAAGGAAAAACCTGTCGGAAGGATGTCCACCACGGCAGAGAGGCTAACTGACACCTCTTCCGGTTTCAACATGTCGTGCTGGCACCTCGGTGTTCATTTTCACGACCCGCTCTCCGGCCGACTGTCACTATATTACATGAATGAAGGGTCTGAATACTTCTATGAAGAAGCCTTTTCAGTTTTGGATTTTTAATGAATCGTTTTCACGTTGTCATCATGAGTGACTGAGTGAAGACTGATGGGACACGATGAGAAAATGTCTCTAATTCAAACTAAATGTTGTCACACATGTGCGTACAGAGGGGTAGCTAGAGGGCTCAAAAGAAGGCAATCCATGCCAGACCTGGGGGTGGCTGGCAGAGTGCACAGATCCTTTGGCTTTTCTCCCTGCAGATCAGCCACAGGAAGTTCTGCCTGAGCTCGATGACATCACTTCCAGTTCTGGGGGTGGGGGGTGGTTGTGAGAGATGGGGGAGGGGGGTGGAGCCCAATGATGCCACTCCCAGTTCTGGGCTCAAAGTCGCCACTTCTGGTTTGTGGGAGATGGGGGTGGGGGGGTGGAGCCCAATGACATCACTTCCAGTTGTGGAGGTGGAGGGTGGAGGGGTGTTGTGGGAGATGGGGGGGGGGTGGAGCCCAATGATGCCACTCCCAGTTCTGGTCTCAAAGTCGCCACTTCTGGTTGTGGGGGGTGAAGGGGGTTGTGGGAGATGGGGGGGGTGTGGTGTGGAGCCCAATGACATCACTTCCAGTTCTGGGTGTCTGGGGAGGGCAGTGGCTGGGGGTGGTGGAGGGGGTTTGTGGGAGATGGGGGGGTGGAGCCCAATGATGCCACTCCCAGTTCTGGGCACAATGTCGCCATTTACAGTTCCAGGCTCGATGACATCACTTTTGGTTGTGGGGAGTGGAGGGGGGTTGTGGGAGATGGGGGGGGTTTGGCTGCGATGGGGGGTGGTGGAGCCCAATGATGCCACTCCCAGTTCTGGGCTGAATGTCGCCACTTCTGGTTGTGGGGGGGGGGTGGAGGGGGGTGTGGGAGATGGGCAGGGTTTGGGGGTGTGGTGGAGCCCAATGACATCACTTCCAGTTCTGGGCCTGATGTCGCCACTTCCGGGTCCAGGCTCGATGACATCACTTCCGGTTCCAGGTGGGAGGGGAGTGTATTATGTGGGTGTGGTGGAGCCTGATGACATCACTTCCTGTTCCTCTCCAGATGACATCTTTTCCCCTGACCGCCATATTCCTCCAGTTATCTCGGCTCTATCTGTAAAAACCTGTTGTTCAAGTTGACCTTTGTTCTATCAGGCAAACTTCAAGGGTACGGGGTGGCTGCCCCAAACCTGCCATTTCACACGGTACAGCACGATAAAGTGATGCAGAACAAGATGGGGTCTGAAGACTTTCTGAATGCCCTCTATGTCACATCTGAACGTCTCTCCTTCCACAGCGCGGGAGACATCTACCATCAGGCCAGACGTTTATGACTTATGATTTGAAATGACTCCAACAGAAAGAGATCCACTCGTTCTTTGTCAGCGCCTTCTTTTCCAGTCTGGGGTCACTGGAAGCCAAAGCCAAACCTGCGCCAGCGGCAACACTTACTGAACAAGAAGCAAACTTGGGACTCGGCCCTGTCAAGCGGCGCCCTGCACTGCGCATCTCTGTGAGACCTCGAGGCGTTTTAGGAATTGTAAATGGCGCGTGCGCACGCACACACCAACACACGCACGCACGGCCACACACAGGTCACGACACTTGAAAAGTAAGCTGTGCGGGGCATCAGAGGAAGCATCAGCGAGTAGAAACGGCGAGCTGTGGCCAAGATCAGTTCGTGAAGGTGCATCTACTGTGCCGGAAGGAAGGTGAAGAAATCCGCACAGCACGCGCTCCACCTATTCGTCTTCTACTCCAAGCCCAGGGTCAGGGAGGGTGAAAGCCGATTCTAGCAGTAAGAACCAACCCCAGAGGAGACGCCAGGCCATTCAAAGGGCACCACTGTTCAGACCACCCACACTTTTACTGGGCCCAGTTTAGAGTGCGCAATCAAACTGATAGCCTCGTCTTGAAGAGTGTGGGAGGATAAAGCCCTCGGAGAAAATCCGGTGCGAACGCGGGGTCATCTCTTTAAATTCCTTCACGTTTTTTTTTTACACAATTCTCGTAAACCAAAGTGCAGTACCACTTGTTCACTTTCTGATACGAGGCAGCCAGAGTGACTTCTCTTAATAGATGTGCAATCAAACTGTGTCCCCTAGTCACTCAAATTCCTGCCCTTCATCATCCCATAAAACTCACAGGACTAAAAATCAGATAAGCGTGAATGAGTACCATCCGCACAAGTGACACGAATGACGCTTACGAGGACATGGGGCCTTCGGAGAGTCTTCAGACGCCTTCACGCTTTTTCACATTTTGTAATGTTTCTATCTTGAGATTGTGAGAGTGGCACCCTGGCAGAACTGGGACCTTGCCTGGCAGGGGCACCAAGAGTAGTGGAAGGACAGGGGATGACAAATTGTTCAGGACACAGTCTCCCCCAGCACCCTAGGTGATGCGTGTCATTTACTCCAGTACATTAAAACAGACAAAAGTAGGACTGGGGGTGCGTTGGCATCCCATCTAGGGATAGTTCTGTTTTTTTCCTGCTGACACAGACTCCGAATGGAAAAGATCGGCTTAAAAAATAAAAAAAAGTGGATGGTGGGATTCATATACCGTCATCATGTAAAAGATGATCCTGTCAACTACACCAATGGAAAAGATGCAAAAGACAAAAAAAAAAGAGTTGGGGGCGACATGTCCACCCCGTATATTATAAATGCAAAATAATAAAGGCTCTCAACACAGAGTCTCAGGCCAGAATGGCAAAGATGACACTTCCTGTTAAGTACAGACCAGACAGGAAGAGGCGGATCCAGGGAGGACGGACACCAGAAATGACATCAGCGTTGGTTGGGCTGTCCGTAAAGGAAAGGAAGAGGCGTTAATACACACCGCCTCCTTGTGGCTCGCCATTGAATTACCACCACCAGAGCCTCTAAGCTGTCCCCAAGGTGCACGCGTGTGACAACTGACACCACCGCTAGCAGAGTCAACGACACCAAAGACATGCAGGGATGAGCCGCCTTGGAATCTGGCGTAGCGTGGGCTTTTAAAATAATGGTCCAGGCAGCTCAGAACAGAAAGGAAGAACGTTAAAGAGTGGCAGGGACACGGCGTTTCTTGACGTGGGCTCTTTAAGCTCCCTTCCTGCTCGAGTTATTTTGGGAGCTCCAAAGCGCTGATTTGCACTATTGCTCATTACTTCAGGTGAGAACACGTGGCCGTCTGGCATCACCTGTGCTTAATTACCGCTAACGCTTGGGGGATCCACCGCATCCTGAATAAAAAAAATAAAAGGGCAGAAAATAGAAGTGCATTTCCTGTTTTGGAAAATGAACGGATAAATAACGGCACCTGGGCAGCAGGGCGGTGTGTTGGTAAGGACTGCTGCCTGGCAGCTTCCTCGTGAAGGTGTGTGTGTGTGTGTGTGAGTCTGCCTTGTTTGCACACACTGCCTGTGTCTCCTAAAGTTTCACAATCCTCGGGTTTGCTTGTACACCCTAAACGCGGGTTAACAAGCTGGGGGGGGTGGGGGAACAGGGACACACACCGTGTGTCTTTGGGTTAGTGACATCAATTCCAGTTCCACCACCCAGAGATGACATCACTTCCGGCCATGGTTTAGCCACATCACTTCCGGCCACAGAGGTGACGTCACTTCCGGCCATGGGGTTAGCGACATCACTTCTGGTTCCGGCCACAGAGGTGACGTCACTTCCAGTCATGGGGATAGCGACATCACTTCTGGTTCTGGCCACAGAGGTGACATCCCTTCCGGTCATGGGGTTAGCGACATCACTTCTGGTTCTGGTCACAGAGGTGACGTCACTTCCGGCCATGGGGTTAGCGACATCACTTTCGATTCCGGTCACAGAGATGATGTCACTTCCAGTCATGAGGTTAGTGACACCAATTCCGGTTCCACCACCCACAGATGACATCACTTTCCGGTCATGGGGTTAGTGACATCACTTCCAGTTCCGGCCACAAAGGTGACATCACTTCCTGCAGTCTGCCTTAACACCGCCATCTTTTTGCCAGCTAGGCACTTCTGTTCTGGACTGTTCTACACACATCTATTGTGATCATTTACTCCATAAATATATACGGGTGGCTGCCCCCCCCAAACCTTTCTGTGGCAGTTATGTCAATTCTTCTGACAATGTCTAATGGGGGTCCTTCTAGGCTGTAGACGAGTTCAAAATCGCCGACTCTGAACACCGCCTTCCCGAGGTGTCGGATTGGCTTAGAAAGGTGACACTCAGCGCGCTGTCGAATTGTCCCCGCCCACTCCTCAGCACAATTCAGACGTATTGTCAGGGGAGAGCTGAAGGGCTCTGGTGGTGGTAATTCCCTGCCGCTCCACAGGATGGCGCTGTGCACTAAAACACCTTTTCTCTTCCTCCCTCGACAGACTGGCAGCTTTAACATTAATGAGGTCACTTCTGGTGTCTGCCCACTCGGACCCCCCCACCTCCCCACCTTCCTGCAGGGCATCTTGGGCAGTTCTGTCTCCCAACAATGGCACTTAAGTTTTTATCACCATTGTTTGGGGTTTGCCAGCGGGTACTCCAGATCTATGATGGGTCAGGCTTCAACGAGACAAACTCTGAAGAAGGCAAAAAGAAGTCCCCTGTACCCAAACTTACGAAAGTAAGAAGCCCTGAGCAGAAATCCATATAAGTGGTGCAGTTCACCTCCTGCCATCTTGCTTTCCTCAAAACACGGGGGGTCTTGCTGACAAGGAGCTCGAATCCCAGAATGGGCTCTGCTCGCTGAGCATCTTTCCCCGGGTACAGTAGGACCAGGACAAGCGTCTGAAAGTCACTTTTTTTTTTTTTGTGTGTCACTAGCTGTGTGCCACGGGGACAAAAAACAAAACCAAAAAAAAACATAACTGGGCCAGACGGGAGGAGTGTGCAGCATCAAAGCGCGAGGAAATTAGCATCACACCGCAGTGCCAAAATAGGGCTATGAAAATTTAATTGGGCTGCTAAACTGCTAGGAAAGAACTATGTGAGGGAACATTCCGCTTCTGGAAGATTCTACAGGATGCCCCCCGATGCTCTCACCAGTCAAACGGCTACTGTTTAGAGAAGCAGTGCATGCTGGGATGCACAGGTCAGAGCACACATTACTGGATGCCCGCTTTCTCCTCATAAAGGTTTGCAGACGCAGGCATTTGAGGCCACAACGTCCCAACTGAGGGTCACCTTGTCCCTGAAATTCACCTCAAAGTCGGTGAAAATGCATCAACGTTCAGGAATTTTGATGAACTGGGCAAGTGCAGGGGTCTTCTAGGTGCCTCGGAGGGATAGGGAAGCTATTGTGGCCGAAAATGTGACCCTAACGTGATCCAGCAGTGCTAACCACTGTGCCACCGGGCCTCCCCAAGATTTTTTTTTACTTTGATTTTGTTGATCTGTGGGGGGGGGGGTGCTCAGAGCTCAAGGTCAACTATTATACAACGGCCCTGGAGCAACTTTCATAAAATTACACTCCACACAACTCCTTCATTTCACACTGTCAGGCATGCGCCCCATCACCTCAGTCGAGGCAAGCAGTTCCACTCCCTGGGCAACAGGGGGCGCCATAGCTGACAGTCTCCTCGCCTTCTACTGCTAGAGGGCAACCAAGTCCCACCTATTCTGGCTCCAAGGACATAAAAGGCAGAAAACCTGGGAAGGTGGCATCACCTTGAGAGGACCACGGAGGAGACTGGAGCTTGGACGAGCGATTATGTGCGATCTAAGCTGTTCCACTGCCGACCATTTGAAGCCTCTGTTCATTATTGTCGGGACTCATCTTGTCCTTTCTTATCATCTGAGTTAAAAAGGAAGCGGGGTTACCAGGTTGGTACTCCATATTGTCACATTGTCTCACCTGCTTCCTGCCCACCGGTCACAACACACCTACACAGCATCTGCAATGTACCAGGGGGGCTGCCCCTGTCACTGCCCAATGTGGACTACAGGATTAAAGGGTATATTTTGTCACAATCGTGGCACATATCAAGGTACTACATATAGTTGTGCTTTAAAGTGACATGTTTTTTATACATTACAAAAATTCCCTATCTGTTCTTACAGCTTACAATAAGCATGAATAACCAAATACGTCAATTTTTCAAGCTAAAAATGTTATCAAGTATTGATCCACGTCTTGAGATTGCACACAAATTGCAGAATGACGTTTAAGTAAAGGAAAAAGTAGAAGGCAAAATGTTGTAAGAATCAACCATTTAAAAAAAGATTGTCTTTATAAGTGGCATCTTTTAGGGCAATGGGCACAGACTCACCCCAGAAAATCATTCCAACAGATGGTGCATCATAAACATTAATACTGCTTTTAGGAATCCTATACCAAATCGTATATAACAGAGACATAGGCATTGCATTTGTTTTTCCAACTGATGGTGCATTACAAACATTTGTAGTAATAAAACACATTGTATTTGTCATTCCAACAGATGATGGCATCATAAACACTAAATCTGCCTTTACAAATCCCATGTCAGCTGGCATTTACTGTGAGAGAGACATGTGCACTGCATTTGTCATTCCAACAGATGGTGCATCACAAACATTTATAGCAATTAAATGCTTTACATTTGTCATTCCAGCACATGGTGCATCACAAACATTAAAACTGCCTTTACAAATCTCATACCAAATGGCACTTAACTGAGACAGGCACTGCATTTATCATTCCAACAGGTGGTGCGTTGCGAAGATTTGTAGTAATAAAATACACTGCATTTGTCACTCCAACAGATGGTGCATCATACACACTAACACTGCCTTTACAAATCCCATGTCACCTGGCATTTACTTTAAGATAGACATGTGCACTGCATTTGTCATTCCAACATATGGCACATCACAAACATTTATAGCATATTAAACGTTTTTCATTTGTCACTCCAGTACATGGTGCATCAAAAACATTAACACAGCTTTTACAAATCCCATAGCAAACGGTATGTAACAGCAACACAGGCATTGCACTTTTCATTCTAACAGATGGTGCATTACAAACATTAACACTGCTTTTACAAATCTCATACCAAATGGCATATATCAGAAACAAATGCATTGCATTTGTCATTCCAACAGGTGGTGCATCAAAAATATTAACACTGCTTTATGAATCCAATACCAAATGGCATTTAACAGACACATATGCATTGCAAACATGTTCAGTAATAAAATGCATTGCATTTCACATTCCAAAAGATGGTTCATCATAAACATTAACACTGGGAAATACTGTGACAGAGACATATGCACTGCATCTGTCATTCCAACAGATGGTGCATCACAAACATTTGCAGTTATAAAATGCACTGTATTCATATTTCCAACACATGGCGCGTCACAAACATTAACATTGCTTTTACGAATCCAATAAAAATGGCATCTAGCAGGGACATACATGGTGCACTGTGAATGTTAACACTGCGGTCTACGCTGTTTGCTTAGATGGGTAGCACAGCTAGTCAAATAATAAAATGGCACAGATGAAAGATTATAGCCAATGAAACAATGGTCAGAAGTGAAAATGGAGTAAAGAAGTGAAATGTCTATATGGATTAAAGCCTTAAAAGAAAAACTTAAATGATTTTTGGGAAGGATGGGGTGGGGGGCAGAAGTGGAAACATATTAAAAGAAGAAAGGAGAACCAACCAGACTGTTTTCTTTTTAAAGTAACCAAGACATAACCCACCGCTGGGACGACCGTATTCCAGCCTGCATTCCGTGATGGCCGAAGAGTGCAACACGGAAATTTGATAAACTCCTGCGGCAGAAGTCACTTTGAGTAGACACTCGGGACCCTGTCCTGTTCACAGGAACCCAAAACGAGCTTTCTACACACAACACTTGCTTCACTTTCACAGTAACAGACAGGAGTTCACACCTCGTACAAAAAATAAAAACAATACGGGAACAATTCTTATGGGCTCAAAGGCTGTACGCATAAGGCTTATTAGCTGGTCGCCGTGGCAATGGCAACACATAATTTAATTTATTTTGTGCATTAAATTGGCAATCAGTACAAGGCTGTTAAACAATTAAACTGCTAATTCAATTTGCTCTTCAGATTATTTCATATCCAAATTAAGGTAAAAGAGATACTCGGCGCCTCCGCCATTAATGACACCACACAGCACTCAGGCTGCTTTTCAGGGTTTGCACTGCCTTTCAAAACACAACGTGAACTGCTCAGCGGCCGCACTCCTGCAAAGTTGGGTGTAAAACATGGTGAAGACGACACGTAATTAATGCCCGCTGGGGTGGGCAGTTCACTGGACACTCTTAAGATTCTAACACTGCAGAATCCTCCTCCAGCAGAATATGGCAGGAATTCAATCCCGGCATGTGCACACTGTGCTGACCGCACATCCCGTCAAACACCACATAAAGTAACATTTAAAAGTTTGAGGTCACCCAGACATTTCTGATAGAAAATGAGACCTTTTATTATCAAGAAACTGATCTTAAAAATATAGCCAAGGCATTGTTAATGTTTGTGATGCGCCATTTGTTGGAATGAAAAATGCAATACATATGTGTCTGTTATTTGCTCTTTAGTATGGGATTCATAAAAGTGGTGATAGTGCTTGTGATGCATCATCTGTTGGAATGACAAATGCTATACCCATCTTTCTTTTATATGGCATTTGGTATGGGATTCATAAAAGATGTGTTAATGTTTGCAATGCACCTTCTTCTGGTATGACATATGAAATGCATTTTATTATTAGCAAATGTTAATGATTTTTCCATCTGTTGGAATGTCAAATGCAATAACTATGTCTCTGTTATACTGTCATTTGGTATGTGATTCATAAAAGACGTGTAAATGTTTGTGATGCACCCTATGTTAGAATAACAAATGTATTTTATTACATGCATTTGTGTCTGTTCAATGCTATTTGGGTTCGGATTCATAAAGCTGCCTTAATATTTTTGATGCACCACCTGTTGGAATGACAAAACAATGCATATGTTGCTGATATATGCGATTTGGTATGGAATTTGTAAAAGCAGTGTTAATGTGTGTAATGTGCCATCTTTTGGAATGACAAATGCAATGCCTATGTCTCTGTTATATGCCAAGTGACATGGGATTCATTAAAGAAGTGTTAGTTTGTGATGTGCCATCAGTTGGAATGACAAACACAATGCCTATGTCCCAGTTATATGCCATTTGGTATAGGATTTGTAAAAGCAGTGTTAATGTTTGTAATGTGCCATCTTTTGGAATGACAAATGCAAAGCCTATGTCTCTGTTATATGCCATTTGGTACGGGATTCGTAAAAGCTGTGTTGATGTTTGTGGTGCGCCATCTGTTGGAATGTCAATTGCAATGCATTTTATTACCACAAATGTGTGTGGTGCGCCATCTGTTGGAATGACAAATGCAAAGCCTAAGTCTCTGTTATATGACATTTGATATGGGATTCATAAAAGCAGTGTTAGTTAGTGCTGTGCCACCTGCTGGAATGACAAATGCAATACCTATGTCTCTGTTATATGCCATTTGGTATGAGATGCTCTCAAGACATTAAGAGACATCTTTGTAAGAAATCTTCAGTTTCACATGGCACAGACATCATTCTACCAAAATCCAACAGGCCAACATGTTTCGTTGAACATGACCAGTTTTGAACCCTGAACTGAAATTTAGGAATCTTGTAACCCAAGTGAGCAAGATGACAGGTGTCAGCAGTGCTAATGCAATTACAAAGGTTTCCCTAATCACCAATTTGCATTAGCA